>NC_134317.1:34922504-35257382 GCF_964195595.1 Calonectris borealis
AAAGGACACAGTTGTTCACGAAGAACTGACTCCATCTGCATGGCAAATGTCACACGAGTTTTGCTGCAGCCCTTGGGCACTCATACAAAACCACGTAAAGGCAAGGCCGGGGTTGGACTGCGCTCCCTCACCCAAGGAGGAGCCTCGCGCCACCTCTTCAAAGCCTCGGGCACAGAAGAGCTTCACAGACAAGAAACCTGAAGGCTAATAGCCTCTGACAGATTTCTGTCAAAGGAGAGACTTACCGTCAGGATTCAAGTCAGTCGAAGTCCTGCTGTGGTTCCTCAGCAGACATGAAGCATAATTTTTCTTTCCAGATTCTAAACATACTTGCCATTACCCTTGGAAAGCAGACGGACAATGCGTTGTTTTACTCTGTTAGGTCCCATTCACTACCGAGCTGAATGAAGACCGGTACTGTACACCATGATTACCACGTCGGCACACGACACAATTAACCTGCCTTCTCCAAGCCTAGTGTTGGGTGCCCCGCAGCTCTCTACACCTCCCTCCAGCTGGAAGGGTTGCATTCAAATACACCCGAGTAGCAAAAAATGCCAAAACCCCATTCTACCCTGCCTGCAGATACTGATCAAAGATTAATTAAACCCCAAGTGTTTGGTATCTCTTTCCACAACCATGGAATAAATAAATAACACCTGGTGAAACACAACTTTCCAATAACCAGGGACTCCCTGGGAGGTGTAAAGGCTGTACCCAAAAACCACAGGTTCCCGTTATTTGGATTACATTCGCTAGTAACTGCAGAAGAAAAACAATGGTTTTTACCATTGATTTTAAATGGCTTCTTTGCAGCGATACCTTAGCACCTCGCAATCACAATTTGGCTTTCTCCCCACAATTTTTCTTACAGGGAAGTGCTGTAATATGCATTTTTAAATGGGAACAGAGGCACAAGGAGCCTGAGTTACTCACTCACAGGTTCAGCAGAGCACTGAATTACCTCCAGAGCCACAGTCACAAATTAAAAACATGAATTGCTGCAACCCTTCCCTATCTAACTTCCATGTCTAAAGCAATTCTCTGCTAAATGCTTATCAAATTTGGTCCTAAGCAGAAAGCTAGGAGAGCAGGATTTCCCGTTTTCCACAGCACGCATATGCACAGGCAAGCTGTGAACTCACGGCACTCATGGCATTTTCTGTCCCATTTAAAACAGAGTTGAACAAACCAGACTGCAGTGATAAAACAAGTAGCGTGAGGCTTCCAGAGACTCTTGTAGTTCATCCTTGTAGTGTTTACTACCCACAGGATGAAACAGAAGCAGCCACTGCTGACAATTCATCGTACAACTGCTGCTACGATGAAACACAATACTTCACTAATTGGTCTCAAGACTCACCATTTCTAAACAACGCATACTTTCTCCTCTCCTTTGGAACCGGCCAGAAACCTTCTGCAAAACATTTCCCTCCATGTATCTGAGCCCAGAACAGACCAAATATCCTAGAAACAGGCTGGTTTCACACCAAGAGCCCATGCAGAGTGCTGCAAGGGGGAGCAAGCCTGAAGGTGCCTCACATCTTGGCAGCCAGGCTGCAACTCAAAAGAGGGACAACTCCAATCTGCCTTGCACCGCAACCTGGGAGGGAAGCGCCCCCAAAGGCATTCAGATACAGACTGTTGAGAAAACCCCAAAATAATTAAGATTTTTGCTTCCTTCAAACACACGCCACACTGTGTGCTTATATATATTTTCTTCAAATTAAAAAAAAAATTGTTCTAGTTTTGTGGTCATCCTCCCCCTAAGGAGGAAAGTGTCTTCCATCTATGTCTGATCTCTTTGGCTGAACAAGAAGAAAATGCAAAAACTGCCTTTCTACTGTGTTTACTTTGTTCTCTCAACACATGCGGCTTTGGCAATTTGCAAGCCTACAGATTCTTGGTGAGAATAACAGATACCCAAGAGTAAGAAGCTTTCTAGTCTTCACAAGTGCATGGATACCCCACATTAGGACTCTTTCCTGATAAAACATTAATACATTAACTTGTTTCCTCCTAAATTGTAAGAATTTGTGAATTCAGCCTGTTGTGAAATCAGTGCTGCAAAGTACCAGCAGAAGAGAGATGAAGGCCAGATCTTGAAGATTATATTTTGAAACAGGAATTCTTTGGAACTCGAAGACTTGCCCTTTTCAGCTATTCTGCTACCATAATAGCATACAATTTAATCGCTAAGTTCCTTGAAGTACCCCAAGATGCCAAGGTAAAGAAAGATGAGTGAAAGTGAAAACCTCGATTTATATTTTGAATACAGGCATTCAAATGAGATTTATTTAGAACCATCTCTTCATAGCTAAGTATTGCTTAGACGATGTATTTTGGGAATTCAAGTCAGCTGTTTATTGTCAGACATGAACAAATACAGACCATTTCCTAAAATACCGATATTTCAAAAGGTCAAATGACTATATAGAAACAAAGACATACTCATGTCCATTTTAAACACCAAGCCAAAGCATACCAAGAAACCATTGTTTTTGCTGCAAAGCTGCTTATAAGAACTAATACATTTCCTCTTCCAAAATAAAAATGCCAGTATCTCAAAGCTGATGCCTAATAGATACTTGCTACTGGTGGTCTGTGAGATTCTACATAACGGGGATAAAAAGATCTGGAAAATAGCTTTCCCACATAACATCTGCCTTCCCACCAGAACTCTATTATAAACAAACAAAATAAATGGCTTAAATCCTTGAGCAAGCCACAAGCACAGAAACATTCCAGTGCTGAAAGCAGAATGCTCAAGAGTAGTGGGAGACCATACAGTGGCACCCCAGGGACTAAAGAGATCCTTCATTTTCCCTGTTTAAGGAAAAAAATGAAACCCTAGAGGAATGGCCTCATGATGATGAACGCCCAGAATGCAGTCAGGAGTTTTGATTTCTTTCTTAGCTTTGACATAGTCTTGTTATGCAGGTTTGGACAAGATCTGCTGTCTCCTCAAGTTCTGCTAACTAGAGACTCTTGATAATACCCCTTCCTCCAAATTTCTACTTTATTGCAATAACTCACAAAGGTAAATTCTACCTCCTTCGTGTGTTTGTCCAGAACCCAAACCAAAAGGACTCTCACTCGTCGTTTATCGGTGCATCTGTCATGTAGCACAGCAACACTGTAACGCGCTAACATTTCATCTGCGGAAAAGAGCATTCAAATTTCCATCGGGTCAAATGACAACCCATTCCGCGTTCTCCACCAAAACAACACAGACAACTCATTCCTGTTCAGTAAAGGGTTTAAGCCCCTGAGTAGGAAGAAAATTTTAAATCACAACTCGACTGGAAAACCAATAATATTTGTTACATCACTTCTAAGTACCGTTGGAGACGCAACATCCAAGACACTTTGATGGCTCATTTTCTCCCCCTAGGATGAAAGCAAACATAACCACTTGGAGCAAGATGTTACTACTACTTCAAGCTTGTATCTGCCTCGCAAGGCCTTCTGTGACTTTCTGACCCAAGCAGCTTTAAGACCGGCTTAAGAAGAGGCCTGAAATAGCAAGACAATGCGAGGCTCCCATTGCTCCGGAGAAACCTGCAGGCAGCAGCCTCTTCCCAGCCAAGGGCTGGGGAAAGCTACTGATAGAAACTGGCAAACTGCCCGAAACGCCTGTGGATCTTTTCAGCTGAGAGGTTGCAAAAACCTCATAGAGAGCCCAGCGAAAGGTCCCCAAACACCTCTGCAGCCAGGACGCACAAGCACCGCGGTGAAATCTGATACTCGGGGAAGAGGCAAGTACAGGCCAACTCAAGAAGGGGAGCTTTTAGAAGACGGTTAGTAGAGCTTATGGGAGAATACTGCACACCCTGGGATACAGTATATTAACAAAGCTATTTTTCCTCCTGCCAAAGTTAGTCTTGCAATACCCTAGAAGAGAGAAGACTGCAGCTGCAGAAGCCAGGGAGTGTTATCGACAGCAGTTGAGGCTGCAACGCTGGAGCTGCAGAGCTGGGGCTATGGTAACAGCCTGCTCTGTATTTTTAAAAGCTTTTCTGGATTAGTGGCATCCTCTGCAAAGCAACCTTCTGCAGAACTTAAAATCATTAAGCAGCTACACAGATTCGCTGCAGACCTTCTGCAAGTGTACTCTACATCACTTTTGGCAGCTCTGCTTCTTACCCATGGTAGCCTGTAACAGTCCAGAAAAATTGCTGCTGCACACCAGTCACTCCTGCTGTAAAATGTCCAATTGCTAATTACCCTGCAAGTGTGCTAAATTCCCAGGGCCCAGTGAGGTTGCCCTATTTACTTTTTTTTTAAAACGCTGGAGCACAAAAATAGAAAATAAATAAATTCTAGTAAAAAAAGATTGCTTGTATGGATACTGATTCTTCCATTTATGCAGACCAATTTTAATACTCCAGATTTGCATAACGCACATTTCTTTAGTATTGATTATGCTCGAGTGTACTGGGTTCATATCACTTTGAACAGTTTCAAATCACACCACTAAAACAATTCATTGAAATGAGAGACATTGAAGTAAGATCAAAGAGAAGCGTGACTAGATTTTATTGGAACAAATCCAGAACCAAGGCTTGGGCAGCACTGCTTTCTTGGCAGGGGGGAGGGCTGTATTTTAGTTTTGTGGGTTTTTTTAATGTGACATATGCAAAATTATATTTCTAATATAACATTCATTTTCATTTGTATTTGCCTGAACTACTGCGGTTCTGCATCTTGCCAGCTCATAAGCACATGTGCCGCTGCACGCTCAGAATAGCCGAGGCCAAGGAGATGGCAGACGCAGAGGAAGCCTGTACTTACATGTTCTCAGTTTTCTGAACTGTCTTAAACTCAAACAGAACTTGGTAAATTTAACACTGCAATGTTACTCCATAATGAAGTTTCTCATTTTAATAAACATTAGCAACTAGATCAGTACCTTATTAAAATATCATCTCTTATTTGAAGAATCATGCTGTGTGCTCAAATTTGTTTTTCATTGTGGTTGGCCACAATAAAATAGCTAAATGCACCCTGCTTCTGGTCCATTGTGTTTTTTCAGGTTGGAAACACTTGCAAAGTTGCAAGACACTATGTTTGAAAAGAATAAAGAAAAGAGTAACATCAAGTCTAAAAACAAAACCACCTTAGACCATTATTACTATTTCTGGGGCTTTGATTCACTGTATAACTGTGTATCGCAATGTAGGTGTTTGTATGGTTTGGTGGAGAGGGATGGGCTGGGTACTTGAAAAACACATAAACAAACAAACCAGGATTTCATCCTGTAATACTCCAGGGTTTGCCTGCACTGTTTCATGACAGCACATACAAAATAAACTCTACCTGTGATCCAAGCCGTGCAGCTGCACTTTGTGTTGAGCCAATGCCTTGTGCTTCAGTGAGCTTGGAGCATGAGCAGAGCTTCCAGGTACCATCTGCAAGCAACTATGCAGGCACAACCCCAGGATCCCAAAAAGCAATGATCAAGTGGAAAGAACAGGAACTAACAAAGTTTGATTTCCTCAAACAGGAGCTTCTGTGTGGATTTTCCCATATCCAGTAAGGGTTGGACTCGTGCAGCACCACACAGCACTAATGCTTAGTCAGCAGAAGAAACTTCTATGCTTTGAGACCTCTCATTAGCATTTCCCAGCAAATATAGCATCTCTCCAAAGCTCCTCATCAGCTGTAAAGGGGCCACAATAATCTGTGAGATCCTACAGATCAGAAAGCCTGTTCCCACCTCCCGCACTGGAAGGGAAGCCAATGCTAAAAAGTTTACTTTTCCAAAGGCTAGTCTGCGGTAAACTGAAAATACAATCCAGACTCTCAGTTTTGCGCGCTCTCTCTCTCTCTCTCAGAAGAAACTGCCCCTTCTTCTTGATACTACTGAATATTTTTCACTGTAGTTTGGATGGAGTCCCTTCTAATTGTGTTTGTACAAGTGAAGAAATATAATACTGGATTTCTGAACAAACACAGCCTATTCACCATAATGATTTAAACTCTTGTGCTCAAGACCACCCTCCTTCTGGACATTGCATTTTTGCCCCAGAAATATAGTGGGCAAAGTCTGTATGTTGTAATAGAAAAAAAAAAAACACAATCCTGATAAGCTATTACACATGCTTAATGGAGTTATTAAACATGATAGGCAGCCTTGTAAAACCTGGACAGGACAGTAAAGACTTAACAGAAGAAAACTACGTAGAAGAGCACAGGATGACTTCCTGAAATTGGAAAGAAAAAAAAAAATCAAGCAAAAGAAGAACCTGAGGCAACAGTATCCACAGTTCAAGCAAAACCATCTTACTGCTAGAGGAGACAAAATTCAGCATTAGTATGTATCACAGTCATGTACCAAATATATCGATGGCTGATATGACTCAAGAAACAAAGCTCAAACAGGTAATACAAAGGCAGAAGAGCACATTTATATCTTCCCAAAGCAAACAATCACAACACAGACCACCTATGTCAAAAAGGATAACACCACCGCTAAAATATTCTTCAATATGGGCTTGATCCTGCAAGTCACTGGGCAAACAGCAGCAGCCTGAACAAGCTACGGGTAACCCACACCGATCAGGATCAAGCCCTTAATCGTACTGCAACCTGTTTTAGATCCGAGCCCCGAAGTAAGAGCAGAGCGTTTGCCAGCGAAAGACACCCACACGGCAAGTTGAAGCGAGTACTTAAAGGGAATGCATGTGCACAGATTATCAGGTTTCTCTTCTGAATTTCTTGAGGGCACAGAAATCTCTCCGCTGCTCAGTGAATATTGCTGCTAACCTCACAATCATTATGACAGACTCTAATGTTATTATTAACGAAGCAGATTAATCATCTCAGCCATCCGCCTCTCTGACTACATTGGGATGTTTTTATACAAACAAACAGAATTCCTACACAGGATGCAATTACAGATGAAACCTGTAAAGTAAGCAATGAGGAAGTCAACCCAAAGCAGACATGAGAAATTTCAAGGAAAGCATTTAAATACCCCAGAACGTCAGTGCTTGCTCACTTTTGAAAAGATAAAGACTTGTTTTCGTAAGCAAACAGTAGCTGGAGATTGGATAGTGTCTGTGCCAAGAAACCATTGGTGAAAACATTAGCGAGAGCACTTATTCCAAAATGTTTTGTTATTTCTGTATGAATAAAAAGGGGGTGTGGGGTGTGCGGGGGGAGTCTCCTGCCATGCTGCAGCCAAGGCTAACCTATGTTCTTCAGGGTGAAAACCATGTTTTTACAGTACTTGGACGCTTTTGCTTCTATTTCTGTTATTTGCCAATCTTTCATTAATCTTCCTCTTGTGTTCTTATTTCATATAACATGCACTGAAACCACTAGTAAATGCCCAAAATGTCATCAACACCTTAGTGAAGAACTACACAGCATTTTGGGGCAGAGCCAACACTGTAACAGTCCCTGGGGCCCTACGGGAAGCATTTCCTACACCACCTCCTCTCTTTTTTCAAAGTGTCACATCAGAGGCAAAAAAGAAAGAGCGTGTAGGGAAGAAGACCCCTACACGCAGCCCACAATATGCATATAATTTTCTGCGATCCTTATTAATGTTTTCATACTCCTTTATGCAGTCTGATCCTTATTAATGTTTTCTTACTCCTTTATGCAGATACTGCATACGGCCCTACAAACAAGCGCCTCAAACGCTGTGCTCAGCATCGTGGGAGCTGTACAAAAGGGAAAGGAAACAAAGCACTGCCTTGAGGTAAGTAACTCTCCTCCCACGAAGCACTTCAAGGTAAAAAGCAACCAACCTGATAGCTGCGAAAATCTTTACTTCTGACGCCAGGCAAGTTATAAAGTTTGTTTTACCAGAGCGAGCTGATGCAAAGGGCCAGAGGACCAACAGGATTTCTAGCTAGATAACAAGCAAAGCAAGATTTACAGGAAGGCAGAATACTTCTGCTTAGACAAGCTATCACGGGAAAAGATGTGCTTGGGCACACAAACCCTTCTTCACATCTGAAGGAGAAGCAGCAGGCTTCAAGGTCCTAGCCTGTCACAGCTGCAACAATATTATTACTACAACTCAGTAGCTTCCCTCAAAGAGGGAAACTGTTGAGGCACTGCTGGGAAAATCACTCAAACCGATGCAAGCATCCCCCGAGGGAGGAAGAGAAGGAGATCTGAGGAAACTCGGGTCCCCTGGGCTCCCATCACAGGCGGATGGATGGCTGCTCTTCTCCGGCTCTCAAATCATCCTGCCTTTAAGAAGCGACTCAGTCACCACACCTGCCACTCCTCAAACTCCCAAAGGAAGACCGGCAGTCCAGGCTGGACTCGCTGGACAAACACCAGTAAATACAGGAGAGCAGGGCCGGGTCTGGCAGGGGGATAGACTCTTCTGCACGTCACTGCAGGAGCAGCAAAGGCACAGACCTACTACCGACAGGCATGCACGCAGCTAGGACGTACCCGAAACCACAGGGGACAACCACCCTCTTCAAAACCCAACAAAGGACTCCACCTGGCCTCAAAAACAACGTACTAAAGACCAACATGATCATGCTGACATCAGAAGGTAATGAAATTGAGAATAAAATTGAACTTCAACAATCACTCGACCATATTACAATGAAGATTTTCCCAGCAAGCTGCATTTACGTATCCCAATACCACAAAACTCTGTTCTTCACAACAGAGTTATATGGAGGGATGGTCACACAAGGCCGATGCAGACCAAGACAATTGGTCTCATTTACATAATTCTGTCCTCCACTTTCTTCTTCCAAATGTAGCATCTGGAATACCAGATATGAGTGCAGCAGGAACAAAGCCATTATGCTAGACAGCAATTCAGTAAACTCCTAAATACTGTAAGGTAGCTGAAAAAGGAGTGAATCAATAATACAGACAGACATAGCGGAGTAAAGTCAAGTCAGAAACGAAAAGGCTACCCCTAAAATATCAAAACAATAGAGATCAACAGGAAGCAGCTCAGTCTGTGAAACAGGCACACCACAATAGCCACACCACAAGGATGCTACCTTAAACAGCTAACACTGAGTTATTATACTGGAATGCCAAATATTTAATATCGCAGTGATAAAACAACATGTGTTCAGTACCATAAAACTGTTCCTGCCCAAAGCAGCCCACAAACTCCACGCACAGAAAATACAAACTAAATGCTGACATCAGAGAAAGATTCTGTTTTGTTATAAGAACAAAAAGCAAACAAACATTTTGTTGTAAGGAACAAAATGTTGACCTCTGCAAATTTGGGAAGACTTCAAGAAACAACATAACTGCGGGGAAAAATGTGCAGGGAAGCAGAATAAAGCGGTATCTGGCCTCTAAAGGCCTACGCAGCACTGCTGCCCTCCAGACTCCTCACACGTCCCTCGCCACCTCCACACGCCTCACAAAGCAACAAGCCCCGTACAGAAATAAGTTTCAGACCAATACATATACTACTATATATCCCAAATCTCTACCATTCGTGAGTCACTGTAAATACACATAAAGACAGATGCCCTCCTCCCATTTGTCAGCATCCCAAAATACAAAGGAAAAATAATTGCTGAGCTGGATTGGCTGAGCATATTTCAGCCAACTCAAGGAAAAAAAAAATCAAAATAAAAGCTTCAGGGAGGGAGTTCAACAGAATGAGTCAAAATTCATCAGTGATATACAAACTGAATTTTATGAATGTATTTGAAGTTTTCCATGCGGTCTCTAGGTCACACATTTTAACCGCACAAACTGCTCCCTGGAACCTTCAAATAATCAACATTGTGGGTTTTTTCTACTTGCTAACTGCATTGCCCATGAGCCGCATTTTACTCTGTAAAGTTGAAGAAAAATTCTCACAGGCTTTTGTTACTGATATTTACAGAAAAGAACTTTTGCAAAAAAGCAATGCAAATTTTATCAATGAAAAGTTTAAGAGTTACTAAAAGAATACAATAAACAATTACAGCTTTTTAATGAGATTTTTGTTGGTCAGACATACCCCAGACATTTCCAGACATGACTAAACTCCAAGATTCCCATTTCCAATTAACACATGCGTGTTACCCAATGAGCCCTTCCCCCCAAAGCCACTCAGCATGCGATTACTGCAGAATCTGATGGTCTTTAGTAGAATATTTGGCCAAACTCCAGCTCCACCAGCCTTCACGCTTATTTTTATAGGCACAGCCTCCAGCTTTGCGCTCTGGTATGCAACCTAACACCCAAGTTCATTAAACTTTCCATGAAATACACATAAAATTGAACAACAGGTAATCAAGCTGTAGTCTGTTCTCTAACTGTTAGGAGTATTCTTATTGCCCCGTTTGCACCATGGCATGAAACTTAGCTAATTTTCTTGAAGGGCTTACAGTGACCATGCCCAGGATGGTACAAGAGGACCATCAGGGGATCCAGATCTGAATGCTCTTGCAAGGGGAGCTCTTATGGACAAGATCTGGAATTTCAAAGGGGTAAATGGAGCTGGCACTATGATCTCCAACATCAAACATTCAGTGTCAAACATAACTAATGCGAAAGAGACTAGAAAAGACAAAAATTGTATTCTCTTCCAGTGGAATGAGCCCATTTATCTTGTCATCTTTGGCTATGGGGAGAGATTTGGCACTGTTCACTGACGGCTCGATCTGACACTCACATTTACCTATGAAGACTGGCTAACACGATTATGCAACGTCTGGCCAACTTTACAGCATTTTCAAAGCTATCCGTGTTAAAGGTCTCATTCCTCACAACAAACCCTTTTGAAGGTTATAACTGCAACCCCGTTTTAAAACTAACATATGTAGCACAGACACAGCCATCAGTGCACAGAAAACTGCTTAGAGACTGATGTTGAGTAAGCCCTGGTTTACTGCTGTAGAAACATTTCAATCCGTTCATATGGCTTCAGTTTGGCTTAGTTTTTTAAACTTGGACACAACTTTTGGTAATGCCTACAATGAAGCACTGACTTGAGGGGTAAACTTAACCTCACAACCGAGCCATGAAAGGACAAATCCATTCCTACTGCCCTCTGAAAGGATCCCGAGAGGTCAACTTGCATAGCTTGTTAGAGCTGAAGAAATCTGCAGTCTTTGTTAAGCACCAACAGTAGCTCTTTAATAGTCCGATTTGGTTTCCCCAGGATAGCATGCAAACTACAGATTTTACACAGTAAAACAAACATTACTTCCAGATGTAAACAAAAGCTTCATTGTGCTCATCTGAGTCTAAAAACAGAAATGCGAAGTGTAGTTTTCATGAGTGAGATTTGGGGAGAAGAGAGTGGGTGGCAATAAGGAGAAGGGAGAGAAGAGTTTGCACTTGAAAATTAATGTGTGGTTGTTACCGTAAGCACCATTCCAACTGTTACTGTTTTAAAAGTTTTCTAAAATACGCAACAGTGGCATGAAATTTGCAGGGCAGCAGAACTCAACTGATACGAAAGGCGATATTATTCCTTGAGTGATTTGGTAAATAAAACCATGCAGCAACACAAACTAAGTAACTTTTATACTTGGTAGCAGCATGTGGCACAGACAGAAACATCTATTCTTTCCACCACTGATGTAGTGAATGTTTTAATACTTGCAAACATCTGCAACATTTTGCCTTCATAGTGTGGATTCACAAACAGTACTTGTAAGACCTTAAAAAAAAAAAAAAATCAATCACATGATCAAACAAACCTGGAGATAAAAAGGGTAAATGATAGTGCAACAAACTACAAGGGAATGATTCAGGAAAAAAAAAAAACAACCCAACAAAAAAACCTCCAACAAAAAAATCCTTTGGTTTTGGCAGCAGTTCACACTTCTCAACAGAGCATGTTTAAGTATGAGGTTTTCTCACCTGCAAGGCAAAGGATCCTACATTGCTAGAGAAAAGTGACACCTTGTATCACCTGCCAAAGCACATAATACAGCTAATTACATCGCACGTCAGTGCCAGGCCCAGCTGAATCAGAAACTGGGGGAAATACATGCTTCCCTGTCACTGCCTCAAAGAACTCTGTTTGAACATGGTTGTCAGCTAGCATGTAATAGCAGATAAAAATAAAACAGATTACCCATTTGTCATTCAAACTGATTTCTTTCAAGAAAAAGCTATTCAGTCTAAATTAAGTAGAAACATGTAATTAAATACTTTGCAATCCATAGTAGTTTACAGTAAAAAACCAACCAACCAAACAAAAAACCAAAAAAACCCAACAAACCTTGAGAAATTCACTCCCATATGACTTATAGCAATCCTTCTTAAGAGGCTGCGTAGTCTAGGGTACCCTCACAGAATAGGTTTCTATCCTTAATGCTTTAAATAAAACTTTCAAATACGATTCAGAGATTGTGCAAGGTAGTACCGTCTTCTTCAATCTCTAGGCAAGTAGCTCCCTTTCCTTCTCCTTCATATCTTTTCTTGAGCTAAAGTGGAATGAGATGATTCAGTATCACCCACTTTTACTGTAGGTATTAGGAATAGAGAGTTAACCCTAAAACTAATGTGAAACAGGTTAATTATAGAAGCCACTGACTGAAAAAACCTCTGAATCCCAGAAGAGGCAGCCACTGCAGCTGTTGAATATGGAGGACTTGCCAGAAGCAGGATGAAAAAGCAGCAAAGAGGAGTCCGATATCTACCTGCCTGTATCAACATATAAGGATTATCAAGAGGGAACAGACTACCTCTTCAAGGAACAAGGAAAATTTAAGAGACAAATTTTTGGAAATGTAACTCTCAAAGGTATCAGGAAGATTTTTTTAACCATTGTGGAAGAAATCCTTCTGCAAATACAGATCGTTTTGGCTTCTTCTCCAACAAGGTTTTAATGGATACTGAGAGTCCTTGTCTTACTTTATTTTTCTGGTTAATTTAAATTGTCAGTCCAAACTTAAGGAGCCAGTAGGTGGAGGTGATACAATAGCAGATAGGTGCAACTGTATATTGCCAAGTAAATGCCTACAGAAAAGGGAACAGGCATAGTTGAGTAGGAAAAAGTCTCCAGAAGAAAGATGCGGCAGACAATGAATAGCAGAGGTACAAAAGCACAGACTGTAACTAAGGGATTAGAAGAAGCAAACAAAAATAACACAGATCCTCCCTTACTGGAGAATGGAAAGGAAAAAGCACAATGAAACCACAAAGGTTCAAATGCTTAGTAAGAAGGAAAAATATAGTCACACTAAAAATTAAAAGGGGGGGGAGGGCTAAGTTATAATTAAGTACAGAACACATCTATTTGATTGTAATAAGCTGCAGACACAATTGCTTGCAGATCATAGCTATACTTTGGCTTAAATATTTCAGCTTTACTCTTAAAAGACTTATCTTACAGCAGCGGTCTCGGAAAGTCTCTACAAATCATGAAGTTCACACAGCCTCAGCAGTACAACAGATATAATACTGTGCACATTTTAACAAAAATGGACTAAAGAGAGATGAAGCAGGAAATGAAAGGCTTAACTGGAATCACAATTTGCCTCTTCATTCCCAGCCTCTGTTTCAACTGCCAGTTCACAACGTCTCTCCTATTAATCATCACTCAGAGATTAATATGCCTGAAGATTTTGATTCCTTCCACATATCTCCAAGCTCATTGTTTCTACTTTAAAATCCAACCATTCTAATAAATGTAAATTTTTTGCAAATCAAAGATAGCAGGCAACATTTAAGCTAGTCCTAGCATATTCCAAGCGTATACTGCTTCTATATCAACCTGGTCTAACACCCTGGAAGTGCCTTCCCTGGAAGTGAATTATTTATAACTGCAACATTCTCTGACAACAGGAGTATCAAAGTAATTGTCATCATCAGTTCTGGAACTGGTTTTTATGAAAATCAGAGGTCCACCACATTGTGCAACAGGGAGAAAGAAAAAGGAAAAATACCCCCAGGTACCCTCCATACCCAGATGGAAAAGATCAAATGCAAACAATGCAGTACCAGAAAGATTACAGCACAAGTAAGGTTTAAAATATCCCTAATACAATAGATTATGTTCAGGCATTCAGTCTATGTGTATCCTTATAAATAAACAAATATTTTAAGAATGACAACATAGCTCCTCATGTTACGTTATTTGTTATATATCTGTTATTTGTTAATATATACTCACATATACTTCATTGTGATCAAAGCGCTTTTTCAAATTATTGATGAACGAATCTTCATCAAGTGGCTCTAAAAGAACCATATCTCCCACCCCTATCATGTTGTCTAAAAGTGACGTCTTGACCTCCATTTTGGCCATTTTCTCCTGCAAAGAAAGAAACGAGAAAAAAACAAAGAGCAAAGTTAGCTCAAAATTATTCTAATTATTCACAGGCATTATCCAGTAACACTGTTTAAAGAATACAAGTCAAAAACCCATCAGATGACACTGCTTTAAAATATTTTTCCAAGGAACATTCTCAAAGTCATTCTATCTACCCAGGTAGCCCACACAATTCCAAAAATTTAACTTCTAACAGTCAACAATGCCTTCTGGTTCACTATACATTAAATATGAAACTGCAAGAAACAGGAATTAAGATTCCAGTGGGACTTCAACAGTGTTCAAGTGTACGCGAACCCAAGTTTTATCAAAAGCATCATCATCATCTCCAGTGTACCTAATTAGGGTTTAAATTTGTCAATACCCTAACCTGAATTCCCTTCTCATCTTTACTTGCATTTCTCCAATCCCACTAACTTTTAAATGGAAACCAGCTAAGTGAACTCATGCAGAGACAAAACCCACACAATTTTATCTTAATTCATGAACCCTGTACTCGAGTGCCTATATTCCAGTACAGTACTGCTCTTGGTTACATGAGGCTACCAAATTACTTTATTTCCTAACCAGACTTATTTGGATTTATTTGTAATTTTATTGCTTAAGAGACCATTTTCGCTGGGTAGCATCAATCCAGCTGACAAGTGGAGACTCTGCATCTATGTAACTGGAGTGGCAAAAGGCAGAAGCCGGGCTTAAACAAGGGATCAGAGCAAAGAAAGTAACCAAGTCTAATAAACAAAGTAATTCAGACAAAGAAGTCAAGGTCAGGCCAAAACTCAACACCTATTTGATCGTCCCAGCCTTTTATCCTTCCAATCCAAATGCTAGAGAAGATTAACCGAGCTCCTCAAGAACTCCAGGCACACAGTTACTGCTTTCAGCTTTCAAGACAGGCCTGAACAACGAACGTGTTAGCAGTGGTGGCCTGCAAATGGGGACCAGAGGTGAGAGAACAACTTTGCTGACCACACAAACCAAGAACCAACTACTGCACAGCTACAGCTACACAAACAGCAGTTGAACTTCACCAGTCAGCTGTAACCTCTCAGCTATGAAATGCTACCAGGCTGTCCTTGCTCCCCCTATCATTACAGCATATTTTAATTGTAAATATTTTTTCTCATTTTTCAAAACGTCTTTGAACAGCTATTAGCTAATACAATCACCATGAACTTGCCATAATAGCTATCCATCAGATAACTAATTTAAAACAAGCGAAGCCTTTTATCTCTTGTTTCTGTCCACAGCCACTGCATTACTACATGCTATTTGATTTTTGAGCAGTGAGTGACATTTGAGGGGTATTAGATCAAGACTTAGGTCGTGTTTGATGTTTTTCCAAATTCAACGAAGAGAAGCACAGCTCCACAGGCAGCTAACGGAAGCGATACAAGAAGATCCCCAAAACCTGAACCAAGCCTGGGAATTACTAGAAATTCACATGGAAATGCAAAAACAGTGCTGAACTATGGTAACCAACCAAAGCTGAGTCAACTCTGCTAAACAAACAAAAGAGCATTTATTTCAAACAAAAACACTGGACAAATATTTTTGTAGAGAAAGATACTTTTATTCTTAAAAGTTCACCTCTCTGAATCACCGAAAAAACTTTAAATATTCACAAAATCTTTTCAAATTCACTTCAACTTCTGCATCCCGTTAAGACAAATTCTTTAAACTACCAGTCTTGTTTCAATGACCTAATTACTTCCCATACATCAGCTAATGCTCAAATAATTTTTGGAGGCTGAAGAAAAAAAAAAAAGTCCTTCTCAAGTATGGAACTTATTAAATATTGGGTTTGTAGCCAAAAAAAAAAAAAAGCCAGCATAAAAATCCTAATATGGGCAATTTCAACCTAAAATTTAAGTTCTAAGTAGTATACCTCATTTACCATTGTGAAATTACATACCACCTACCACACTTCATGCATCACTGCTCGGGAATTTCAAGGCCAAGAGCAGCCAAACCCATCAAGAACATTCATGTATTCCCAAGCTCAGAGGCATGTTTTGCAGAAGAGGTGCACAAAGACACCGTATCTACTACTAAAAGCTGGATTAGAAAGTTGTATACAAATACTGATTTAGCAATATATTTGAAAAGTTCAATTTTATGGTCAAAGGTTTAATTTTCAGCTTTTTTTTTTCCCCACAATAATGGGGAAACATCATAATATGGTTAAAATATTTCCATTAACTCGAGAGCTAGAAAATATTAGAAACACAGGTGATGAAAAAATTGGACAATACGCCTAGACAACTTGTTTAACACTGAATTCTCAACATCATTTGCAATAGCTTAGCCTTTGCAAAATATTCGTTAAAGACTACCTCATACACTCATTCAAGAGTATCTGCCATACCAATGCTGTTAGCTCCCAGTTTGGTGCAATCCAATCATAATCCCTGCTCTGGTTTAGCTAGCAACAAAGGAAAATCTGGCAAGCTTGTGGCATAATTTGGTTGCCTATCTGAGGTAACAAGTGGGAAAAAAAAGCACTGTTAAGAAAAGCCAACAATGTTTAAACATACATTGAATTGAACAATTAGATTGAATTTAATCCACCAGAAGAATTTCACAGAAGATCAATGTACATAGCACTTTCAAAATACCAAATACTAATTTTAAAAATAGCTTTTAAAAAACCCTCAAAAATCAGCACATTACACAGGGGGAAAAAAAAAAAATCAAACCCTTGCTACATTGCAAGACTAAACTTCAGTCAAGATTCTTAGCAATACGTCACTAGGCTTAGAAACTCAATCCAAATCCATGTCCAAGTATTTGTATTTGCCATATTTTCAAAGACGCCTTGCAGCTGGAAGTCTTTTCCCATCAGTGCTGGCGACAGCATGCTCACAAGGGTTTGGAGAACAGTACATAAAAGTAAGCGGCTTCTACCTATACATATATTCATGCAACTTTAAAATGGTTCTTGAGAAACGTTCAAGAAGCAGACCTATGAGAGGGACAGGATGCTCCCAGTGTCTGAGAGATCAGTAATGACTGAAACCACAGCTGTGCTGGTGAGAGAGCGCCAGCAAACAGGAAATTAGGTTAGAGGAAAGAACAGGAATGGGTTGTGTCCCTTAAAACAAGGACACCTTTACTTACTTTCAAATGAAGGTTGCTGAATGGGGGAAGGTGGATGGAGGTACTGCTGTGAGGCTCTATTTGAACTGTGCTGTAATTTCATTCATAATAAAATAACCTAAAAATATAAGTGACACTCCCTCGATTTACCTAATACATTGCTTTTGTGACTGCAACATCTCATTCTGTTGACATCAAGAAAAACAACAGTGTTGTATAAAGATTACAGCTGCATATTATTAATATAGCACCAAATTAGCTCGGCAAAAAACCCAAAATTCTTCTAACACTTGCAGTCTACAAATCAGATTCTTCCTCAAACATTCCCTGATCCCTCCCACACCCACTTACCACTTGAGTCTTCTCCCAAATTTATCTTTCTTATCCCTAAAGCAGCATTTCAGAACATCTCCCTTTTCTCTACTCATTTGTCAAATCTATTCTTCCTCACTTCGGTCTTATATCTAGGCCTTAATTCAACAGAGTGAGAACACTTTCAACACATTTCCATTCTCAGAAAAATAAAAAAGATTATTTAGTAATCCTTCACAGCTTGAGCTGTTTTATTTTGGACAACATGTTTGGAGGAGAAGTGCTGGGCATGCTATGTCTGTAAAATGCTTTTATCCACACGCTCCCACGTTACATATAGCCTTTACAAACACAGACTGTTGTATCTGCCACTTGCAATGCCTGGGATTGCCATCCAGCTGGCCAGCTGAATCTAAAACATTCTTGTCCCCCTTGGCCGCAAGGATGGCAAATGAAAAATTATGCTATTCCACAGCCACAGCAGTCCTATCAGCAGCCAATCTGAAAGGGGAGCTAATGAAAACTATAAATAGAAGATGATACAGAGAATAGGCAAAACCCCAAAAGCCTTGTACAATTAAGTTCACACATCCTCCAAGGGGGAAATGAAGCAGTATCCCATTATTAGCATATGGCATGTTACGGAATTGTCCAAGGTTTTCCACATCACCCTCACAGAGTAAACCAGCAACAATTGTAAGCAGCTTCCTACAGATGTGCAGTCCTTAGCACACGTTTGCACTTGCTGCACTGGAATTATCACTGGCTGCAGAGGTGGCTTGTTTTTCTTCTTTTGTGGCATTGTAGAAAAAGGACAATTTCCCTACCATCAAAATTGTCACAATAGATGCACTCACATATGGTTCAAGCTCTGACTATTAAAAAAAAAAAAAAAGCCTTTGGTTTCACTACCACCAACTCACTATAGAAAATAACCACCTTTTTCTTTTATAAGAGTTAACAGGAACAACCTGCAACATCAGTAATTCAATAGGGGAGTTCAAACTGATTTCATGTTCCAGGTCTGATCCTGAGCTCCGTCAGGCTGTAATTACGCTTGCCCACTCATTCCCTTTTTTCTCTGTCAGGGAGCAATCGGCCCACACAGAGCAGGGACACCGACAGGCCACTGCTGCAAAAAACGGCTAGAGACAGTGTCATTACCTGAACAAAACAAAACCAAAAGGGACTACAGCCATCTTGTACTACCCATGACAAGCGTAAGTACCAATTTAGCAAGAGGCAGGATTTGTTCATGGTGTTCTGCTGCCCAACAAACCCCACGTATCTCTGACCTCCGACTGATGTCCAGAAGGTGCAAGTTCGTTGGAAACACCTTGTGCTGGTTCACCAGGTAAACTGAGGCAGGCTCTGCAGATGAACTATTATAGCGCCCTTTTCACTCAAAGCTAGATTTCCTGACATCAGCATGTAGGAAAACGTTGATACCATCCAAAGAAAATATTTGCTTTGCCTCCAGATCCCCTAACTTTTTAGATTCTGGATGCTGCAGGGGATCAGCGCACGCAGCATCTGCTGCCTAGCCGCTGTCTGCTAGGAAAACCTGCACCCTCCTGCCCAGCTGTGACTGCTCACAGATGTTGCTCTGTCACCATCAATGTGCTTAAGAAAAGAGCGTGCAGAAAACAGCGCGATGTTGCAGCCCACGATTTCTTCCTGCAAGAAAATGGACTTGAGAAACCTGACAGACAGATTGCAGGCAGGAATGTTAATAGATACCGCAACAGCAGTAAAAGCACTCTTAAAGAACTAAAATGCTTCCTCTGATTCTCCATCTTTCCTTTTGGTTTGGCCAATGTCTAAATATCTTCTGAATTCCTTTTCCTCCCACAGTCCTACTGAACAAATCACTGTTTTCCAAACTGAAAAAGTTTATAATTCGGGGCTTTTGAATTAGCTAATGTTTCTCACATCTCACCTACTAAGCAAGAGCTATTATTTGAAAGCCTTGTGCAACTTCTCTTTATTTTCTGTAGGCATTGAACATTAAGCATGTGTACCAGATTCCTTGAGTAGTTAACAACAAACAGCTCCAGTAAATCACAAAAGTAAAATGTGGCATTACGGGGTATATTTGTATTAGGACTGCAGGAATGTTTGCATTCAGCATCAGCTAAATGGGAACGGCTCTTTAGCAACATCAGATTAGGACAGAGTTGCACACCAGTGACTGCAATTTAGATGACAGAAGATTTGCCCAGCAGAATTCCATAGGAGGAACGAATGCTCCGCTGGCTCCTGCTACCAAATGCCACGCATTTAGCTAAAGATTGGGCAATTTTCAAGAAAGAAAGAGGCCACTTAAAGTACTGCTGAACAATCAGCTGCAACCACGTGAAGCAATAACATCTTTTAATAGTTTAACAACAGAGGCTTAACTGCAGTTTAGAAAAACTGACCGTGTAACAATTAGAGTTCATTAGGAAGCGTACAAAATGTTCGCTGGGACATTATCTCCTACCAACATAAACAGTGGCTGAAACTTTCTTCACTAACAGGACTCGGGTCCTTTATAAATGCAGAGGGGTTGTTGTTGCTGGAATTCTTTGGCGTTTGTTGGGGGGATATTGTTGGGGTTTTTTGTTTTGTTGGGGGGGTTGGGTGGTTTTTTCAGCTTAGTTACAATCTACATTAAGCAGTAATCAGTTTTTATCAATCCCCCAAAAGTGAGAGATGCCTCTTTCGTGTCTCTGTTCGTATCCTTCGTCACAAGACTACGCACCACACTCATATCACGTAAAAGGTGCACAGTACCTCACCACAAAAACAAAATAACCTGACCCATGTATGCAGAAGATACACCTTTGCCCTCCCTCTCTTCCCTAATAAAAGACTAATTCATGAGCCTGGAGGAAGGAGTAAGGGGCTGTGTTTGCATTTCTCTAAGGCTGCTTTCTGTTACTTCTGCACACTAGTTTGAGTAACACTAGCATGGATATTACCTGCTGTAAGAGACCGTGGGGTGTATCTATTCTACTATTTCTACTTTATACTCCCAGCAGTACAGGTTTTCAAATTACTTCTAATAATTATTTTGCAACCACAACACAATAACTGCCACCAGTAATTGCACTCAGGGGTTGATCTATTTCCTAAGTCAACTTGCAGCCTCGCTTTAACTCACCTGGGTCGGTCATACAGTCACGCCGGGTTTTGGGAAGAACATTTGGTCCTTCAAAATTGCTAAGGCACCCTTCTTTAGCACATGTTAAAATACAGTCTTAAAATAATCAAAAGATGTTTGGTGCTCCATTTTTACCCTGCAAAAGTTCCTTTACATTTTGGATTATATTGACAGGTTTCAAAGATTATAGGTGTGGAGTAGCCTTTTCTATCAACGGTTATTCCGGACTCTGAGATATTTTTTTTTTTTTTTTTTTTTTAAATTCCATCTGTTTGACAGGGAGAACACCTTGGGCATTTTCAATGCATAATGCATATGGAAATAGGTCTTCACTAACAAGGCTGTTTGCAGTCCAAAATTCTGGTTAAATTCCCACTGACTTCAGCAGAAACAGGATCCATGGTGGTTTCTTACATTTAGGCTTTTCTTAGTCATTGTCTAACCACAGACTTTTATAATCATTTTATAAGCATCTACAGAAATGGATAAAATATTCAGGAATAGAGGGGGTCTCTTTTTGGCACATCCCTTGCTAAGATTCTCTTGAATCTTTTTCAAAATAAGGAGTAAAACGTGACTGCAAAACCAAAAGTTGCCAAACGCCCCTAAACCAAAGACTAGATTTCAGATTAACAGTGTTCTTTGGGCAACATCATTTTTTAAAAGTTGTCAGTACAGAACATGAACACAAATAAAGCACCCTCATTCTTTCAAAAAAAACCCACAAAAATTAGCTTTTACTTGATATCTGAACTCCACTAAGTAGGGGGTACCCTTTTAAACTGATTATCTCCATCTTTCAAGCTGCCGCTTAAAGTTTTCTGCCAGTTTTTTGGGATCCTGTCCAATCCAAAGGTTATGTTTGCATAGCTATTGCAGAACAGGGGCATGAAAACCAAGGTAGCACTTATTTATTTTGGGGGATCTTCTTTGTTTGTTGTATGTGACACATCAGTAGCTTGCTACCACACCAGAGCTTGCATTCAAAAGATCCTCCAGTAGCAGATCCTCACAAAATACTACTTAAAAACAACTGGCCCTCACAAAGTCAAAACATTTCTTTCAACTGAGGTTTCACTTCTTTGGGAGCCATCCAGCAATCAACTGTAATCTATATCTTTCATTTATGCTTTTATTATAATAGGGTTTTTATTTTCCCTTCCCCACAAGTGTGCAGGCAGACAAGCAAGCCTTGCTTTCCTCCAGTCGGCACATGAACCACACATCCCTGATACAGGCAAAAGAAATCTACTCGTGGTGAGGCAACCGGAGTGAACACAAATTATATCATGTCAGTAAGGTGGATATTAAGAGATGTCTTAATACTACAGGGTTAAAATACCAGAGTACATGCTAATCTTCTCAAATGCTTGCGTGCATTCTGGGGCAGTCTGTGATAAGCCTCGAAGATATGCAGAATATGAAATAACAGAACAGGTAACACCGCAGCTTCACTCAGCTGCCAAGAGCAGAAGGAAAAGCAGCCACAGAAAGTCATCACGGCAGCCACTGAACCAGCCTTAAAACTGGGCATGGACAAACACAAAGCTAATCAGGAGCTTTAGGAAATCCAGATCCCAGAAGAGGCGCTGGTGCCCCTATCTACCCACCACCAAACCACCCACGATAACTAAGCGTACCCATAATTCCTTGAGCAGCTGGCAGACACCATCACACTCACAGTTACCCACAGAGCAAGGTCCAAGTTTCCATGCACCCATATTCTCTTCCAAGCACTAAAAGTCTGAATAAAGCTAAAATTTACATGGCTGAAAGCACTGTGTATTTCCACACCATTCCCTTTCCTATTCAATTTAAACCAGAAGGAAAACAAGTCACCCGAACACCACCCCAGAGATCTTATTTTTGCCCACTGCAATTTTCCCCTCCTGGAAACCTCATCTGACAGGCTTCTTGTAATATCTGTAAACAATATTTGGAATGTTTTTAACCTAGTATTTTATAAGAATAAGACAAATCATGCTAGCTGTACACATCTTGATCTATGCGTCTACTCTGTCATACATGCTTAATGTTGAATTTTTTTCAAAGGAGAGAGGAGTACAGGACAACAGAATAGCTAATTTTCTACATGTTGTAAAAGCAGGCAGGAGAGAAGGTTTGAGCACAAGCGTCCCATCAGAGACGCGGGCTGCAAGGACAACAAACACCTTGTTAAATACCACTGAGCCCTTACAGAAACGTTTCACAAGATTCCCTAGCTGCAGAAAAGCTTCAAATGGAAATTATTGCTTCTTTGCAAGTCAATCCGTCACAAGAGAAAAACCTGCAGGAAGTCAGACTCAATTAGTCCCATTTCTCCCAGGACTAGCTGCCAAGGTAACGGAACAGCGCAGGGTTTCACCCTACTACTTGCCGTCACTGTCTATTCTGCACATCAATTTCTCTTCAGCAGAAGACTGCTATTTTTAATGAAAAGCAAGGGGGAAGAAAATTAAAAAAAATTGGATGGAAGTGGTGCAGGAAGAGGAAGTAATATGTGCCTAAACCAAGCTAAAAAAAGCATCTATTTAAGGGTAGAGGAAGCTTAGACACGTTACATGTACTGTTAGACATGTTTGCTTGTCTCAAGTGTTAAACAATACCCACAGTTTTGTCATTTTCATTCTCAACAGTCATTTTCAATAAGACATCTGAAATCACAGGATAAAAGTAATTGATTTTTAAATCAAGGTATCTCCAGCTATTCCTGTGTATCTCTTATCAAGAGATATCTCAGACAATGGGGGCAGTTCAAGAAGCTGCATTTCAACACACAGTAATCACTCTTGCCCAGACATCCATGAAGTTAAAAGCCAGCACACAGTGTTTTTATTAACATCTAGCATGATAAACAAAGGCATTTCCAAATGAAAACGTAACACTTCGCAGATTTAGAGCGGGACACCTTCCTAAAACATCAATAGAAAGCACCTCCCTCCCACAGAAGGAAAACAGCCGGTCTCACGGCAGAGAAATTCCACATATACCCACAGGTACTGAGTTTTCCCTTGCTTTGTTTCAGCGAGAACCAACATCTGGCAGTTTTAGGAAGCAAAAAGATCTATTCCCATGGGATACAGGCAAGCTTCCCCTGCAGCAGAAATCTGTTACAAGGTACGAGGAGCTCCGGCTCTACCCTTGCTTGCCAAAAGATTTTCCAGGGTTTCTCCCGGCGTGAACTTTGTTTTAACACAGCCTTGCACTCTTTGATCACTGAAGGTGATCTCCAGAGCCCTTTTAACTCCCGCAGCCTGACAGTCTGTGAATTGAACAATGGCAATAGTAGCTCTATCTGTTCTGCATGTTTGAGGCCGGTGCCAAAACCACTGTATCATACGATCATGACGACTATACTGCGCTACTCCAGAGTGCGATTTTTCAGCCTTTTAATGTTTCATGAGAGATAGTTCCTACAGCAGGCCTAATTTCTAGCCTAAATTTATTCATGGTCAGCTAATATCCACTTCTTGCTTGGGCTAATGCTATAGAGTTTTTTTGTTTTGGTTTGGTTTTAAATTTAAATGTGTTTTCTTCCTCCCAGGAAAATATTTAGAAAGGATCTTCTCACAGTCCTCATTCTGAATAAAGCATAGCCAGGATTGCTAATTTTCCTCTCCAAAGCTTCTCCATCCCCCTAACCATCCCAGTAGCCCTTTTCCACTCCCACTCCTATTTGAGCCCATCTTTGCTGAGCAAGGTTAACCAAGGCTGTACAGAGGAGTTCTGGTACATTGTGGTAGCCGTATTTCCTCAACACGACCAGGAATATTCCTTCCAAGAGAGGGGGATTCATTTTTACCCTTTTCACTTCTCTTCTTACTTCTCCAAAGTTTCACCTGGAATCAGCACTTCCCTAGCTCACCCTGTGCGACTAAGCTCGACTGCTCTGTCAGTCATACACCTACTCTCACAGGTAAAAACTAGGAAGGGTCACCAGACACTCAGTAACCAATTGGTTACTGGTTTAGCTGTAAGGTTTAACTTGTTTAGCTTGTAGGTTTAACTACTCCCCAAAATGATCTGCCTCTCAACTGCTATCATCCTCCTCCTCTCTTGATGAGAAAGGAGAGTAGCTCGTACTCCTGCCACAAGCTGGACATCCCAGGTATTCCTTCTTTAACATCTGAGCATGAGCCCCACTAGAAAAAGCTTTTTTCTCCGCCCTCGAACAAGAAGCTGTAGTAAAGCTACTTGGTGGACGGTTAACTGGTCCCTGGAGTCACAGAAAAAATGGCACCTCTCCATCTCTCAGCCAGCATCACCAGCGCCTCTCGGTTAAGCTGCTCATTTGCTTCTGCAGAGGAACAATGGCGAGGATTAATACCAACTTCACTCCCTTCAACAGCTCTCCTAAAAGCAGAACTAACTTCTCATTACAGTGCCATCCAAAGAGTCCTTATGCAATAAGGACTTTAAGGATACCTCTTTGATCTAAAAAGACATCATTAACTGTCCTACAAATTCTTTTAACACAAAGGCATTAAGAGACAGAGAGTAGGTGCAACTTCCTTTGCTCGTGCTTTCCCAAGATACAGAATTCAACATCCAGTAGTTTCCTTGTTTCATTTCTGAGGTGCAGGTTTTTCAAAGGTCAGTGGAAAGTTAAAGCACAGTATCAGGACATATACTCTACTGTGCACAAAAACTGGTCACCTTAAGGTCAAGCCTTTACAAAGATATTCAAACACGAGTGTGCTCTTGCAGACATGAGGAAGAACAGACTCCATAAAAAAACATGCGTATAAAAGAGTAGAAACATTTCTGAACGTGACTGCTCTGTACCTGTTTTCATTTCCATTGTAGTAAGTCTTGCAGTTTAAATTATTCTTATTTCTAATTCAAAGTACCCCCAGCAGCACCTTAGAGTATACAAACTATGAAAATCATGGAAAATTACAGAAAAAGGAACAGAGAGAGAAAAGCAAGAGAGCTCGCATACAGAGCATACTCGTGAACCCAGGAAACTTGTACCAATGCTGACCAGGCTGTGGTTGCAAACTTTTAAAAACTGCTTTCTGCTGACAATAGGGAAAAATGAGTCTCCCCTTATTGCCTGTATTTAGAAAATAAAGAAATCTACAGCAAGCGATTCTGATAGTACAGTACCCACCAACCCTTCTGTTACTCAGCACCTATTCCTCATCATTATCTCCTCTTTTTCTCCTTCCTATACACTTTTTCTTTCTTCCTGCTACCTTTGCTTTCCATGGTCCTCTAGCCCAACAGCGTAAGGATTTCTGCTAATATAAGAGTCTTGTAAGGACTGCTGCCTCTACAAAAGAGGGAGAACAAGGCAAAGTTTATGAACATAATTAGTACACCCACACCAAAGCAATTCAGAGGCAGCACTGCACAAAGTCAGGGACAAAGCAATTACCTAAAGCCCAAGATATACCCACTCCCCACCCCTGCAAAGGAGAAAATCTTTGTGACAGTAAATGTTTCTCACCCTCACTCCTTGGGACTCTGGATATTTGGATTCCTTATCTTGGGCCTTCAGTTTGTTTGCCGAAATGTTAAGTCTGCCTGCTTAGGCTAGAGGCCACCTCTTGATTGCTTTCATCCCAAACGCTTGAGCATTAGTGTGCATTTACGTGCGTGCGCGTATGTTTTCCACTGGAGAGAAAGGATGCTGCTCTTGCCTCTGGGGTCCATTACTCCTGCTACATTGTCTGCACAGAATGATTCCCCAAAATTCTCGGTTTGCATCTGAGAAGGGGACTTCATAAGTCTACTTCACCTCTGAAATCCTATTTTAAAACTTCAGTCTCTCTCACTGAAACACTTTCATCACCACAGTGACTTTGCTAGCGGAATTAAAATATATCAAGAAATGGACACAAGTTTACTTGCTGATACCATATGGGAAATTTGCCAGTAACAAGGAGTTGGGAGAGACAAAAAGCTTAAGTGTCTGCATGGTTTTCTCCAAAAGCTATGCCACTAGCTCTTCACATGCAAAAAGGCAATTTGGATGGTTCTAGCCCTGCAGCTGGATGATACATTAGTCTAAAACCTTGAGTCTGCAGGCAACTCCAAAGACTCTACAGTTACTTAAAGGTAAGCAAAAGGTGAGATAAACTGCTTGGTTTTACAAGTTTCTTCAAACACAGAGCAAAGGATCAAAAATGGCAGGAGTCACTGAAAATGGCCATGCATACCACAAAAGCACACTCCAGCCCTACTGAAAGAAGAGCCTGTCACAGGCCAGGCTGGTCCCTGAGGATCAAGTCACACATTTCACAGCTACCCGCCTCAGATACAGGATACGACTGCAACAAGCATGATATGCCACTGGCTTCAGGAAGATGGAGGACAGGCACCAGAGACAAGTAGAGAAGTAGAGGCCACCTGGTTAGAGAAAAAACAGTTTGGCAAAAATGATGAGGAAGTGTGGAAAAGAGTTAATGTCCCTACTGAGGTATGGAAGCTGGGACCCCCAGAGAGAGTTACAGAAAGACTTCCTTTATTTGCTCAGTGAGCAGAGGTACTTCTCCTATTCAAAGGGAGAAACACCTACTATACTTCTTCCATATGTTTTTATGTATGTGAAAGCACATGGAAAGGTTTTAAGAACCTCACCTTTCTCTTCCCCCAATCATTCTCCCCCAAGATGGGGCTAAAGTCCAACAGCAAAAAAGACAAGATCCTCTCCACACTCAGTTCAGACACCAAAATCTGGAGTCACAAAAACGAAAAGAGCAAAGCTTTCACAATCTACAAGCAGAGTGGGGCACAACTGTAAAGGTTGAATGTTTTGAGACTAATGCTCAAACCCACCAGGAAAGATTCACAAAAAGACCCTTGTCACAGTTCCAGTATTCTCTTTCACAGCTACTTCACAGCACGTGACAAAGAGTTGCAACCCTTTCCATTATCACATGAGCGCAACAGAAAAATCTTTAATTTTCTTTTTTTTTTTTTTTCATTCTAGGAGCTACAAAACAGAAGAAAATTAATGTTATTCTTTACTGCTTCTTTATGACAAAGCATGCCTTGATGTTAGTTTATACATCAGAAATCAAGCTCTGGCTTCCTTCTTCTTGGAGGATATGAATGGAGAGGTTACATAAGGCTGTAATAGGAGCTGTTACTTCCTTTCCCAGTTGAAGAGAAAAAGCCGTGGATCAGGTTACAGACTCAAGGGCTGGTCATCACCACTGCAGCCTTCCTAAATTTTTTGCCAGTAGTCCCCCAACAAACAGGAGAAGCTACTTAGATACCTTTTATTTCAAACTAAGACGACTCTGAGAATTTAAAAGACTAAATACATAGCTATTAGGGGGAAAAAAAAGCCTTTATTTTTGCCTTTCATCAAACTCAGGAAATTCCCTAAGCTTGACGCATACTATCACTCAAGTCACCATTTCCATTTCAGTTTGTTCTTCATTAGCACAATAAAAAGGATGAATGAAATACAAGGTAAGATTTATAGGATGGTCTGACATGTGAGCTGCGCTAAGTAAGCTCAGAACACCGACAGAGCGGTTAACTTTGGCCGGTATGTTAGCGTTTGTCCCAGCTCTGACCACATAGGGCAAGCAAACGGAGGAAACGCAGAGTGTCTAGATTGGCCTGCACGAGCCAAGCTGTTCTCCAAACCGTCCCGCTTGCGCTTTCTTCACCTTCCTCTCCAATTCCCAAGCCACTGCTATTACTGCTGCTGAAGGAAGATGAGATCAGACTCCAACACGAGGAATTTCTGTTCCCACAGAGTTCAGAGAAACCGGATGATCTCAGAGGATCATGTGAAGCAAGTCCATGACACTTCCATGAGGCAGAGTATCTCCAGTATATTGCCAGCAGTTTCTTAAGAGTGCACAGTGGGAAAAATTAATGTCTTTGCTTATGTTTCCAATTTCTCTCTCCCACTTCCTCCTCTCATTTGCCAGACTTTTATTTTCCCTTCCCCCAGAAGCACTAGTAGGTTTGCAATGTACATTTGCCCTTCTAAAGGGAATTACATCAAGTCTTGCACAACGTTTGAAAGGGCTAACACACATAGCTAAGTTAAACTTCAGTCCCATTGTTTCCTCACGGAGTTCCTCCCCACAGATGTGATTTAACAAGGTCTCTTACAAAAAGAAATGAAAGAAAAAGAGGCAAATTTCTGTGATCTAAGATGCTTTCATGAGTTCTTTCACCTTTCCCTTGTGGAGCACTCAATCTGTTTGTGGTGCCCATATGGAGCCAGAAGCTTTCAAGATGTCCATCAAATATGCCACCTAACACCACATAGGTGTTTTCAGAAACATCTTCTTTCCTAAGGACAGGGGGGAACTTGTGGTAACCTAACACGTCAGTAATTGCTACACGATGGTAAACACCGACATGAGCGGTGACCACTGCGTGTTACTCTGGGAATAACGGGAATGCTACAACTATTACACCTTCACACAGAATCAAGCCAGAGGCAGCACACTGCATTAAGCACTAAATTAAAGACATTTTTAAACTCAGGCCTGGGACAACTGGAAATAAAAACACATGAAGAGAAGAACATCGTTACCTTTAATACGTTTAAAAGCAGCCAAGCACTGAACTCGACTTTAACAGATGGGTCAGACTATTTCTGTTCCCTAACACTGTGCGCTTTTGGGGAAAGCCTTGTTTTTGACACAGGGCTTGACAAAGTGATGATTCATCCAGGGAAGGATGGGCAGCTTGTTGCCAGCCTTAATTCACAATTAACAATAGGACAGCCGGATATGGGAAACTCATGATTCAACACAAAAATTGCAGAGTCAGCCATTTTACCTGACCCTTACATTTTCCAGTGGTAATTTCTAATCTGGATGTATTTTAAATGGTTTCTCCAACATACATTTTAAGAGTAGTTAGCTTTTATTTCATTACTGTCACGTTTGTCCTTTAGGATAGCGGTCCCGATTAAATACATAGCAATTGACTTAATCACATCGCCTGAGATTACAAAGGTTTAAATTACTCAAAAAAGCAAATAGCATGCATGCACACAGACGGACGTGCACGTAGGTACTGCGGGCAAGCCAAGCGAGCGCTGCACCTATGCCCTTCGTGACTGTACCGCCAGCCCCGCTCCCTGCAGGCCCTGCTAGGATGGCCATTGTTTTGCACGGGGGAGTCTGGCCACTCCGAGGAACAAAGGGATGCCCTTCCCGAAACACAGCGGCACCAGATGTCCTGCACGGAATCCCCACAGCCTCGGCCTCCATAGGCGCAGACAGACGGTCTTAACCGGGAGGCTACACCAAGCCGTCCCCTCAGGCAAGCTCTTCGGGACAACGACCCTGCCCTGGAAAGCCCTTCCCTAAGTCTCTTCTCCAAAAGTTACCCGACGGCTGAATTTATCATCCCGCTCCAAGTTACCGACACTCTTCCCACGGTCCTCCCCTCTCCCCATACCCGAACCCGCTCTTTTGAATTAAGCGAAGCCGCGCACACACGGTAATTATTTTAGACAAGAAGAAACAGATGCCACGGTCTCTTTCCAGAAAAAGCACACACACATTCTTATTTTAAAGGGTAAGATCCGGACCATCTCTGCGTGTGTGCAACCAGCATTCATGCCTAAATTAAGCTGCCTAAAGCCCACAACCATCCACCAGATGCTAAGGAAAGCCACAACGCCCGCAAATCGTCCCAAAGCTGCAGTTTTGCCCCGGGAAGGGACGCCCAGGAGGCGCCGGGGTTCCCGTGCTCGGCACCCGGACCCCGGTACCGCCGCTCCCTTCTCCTAAAGGACCCAGCGCCGAACCCCCCGCTACCCCAAGCCTCTGCAGCACCGGTCCCGGCCCCGACCCCATCCCCATCCCCGTCCCCGCGGAGGGCGCGGCGGGTCCCGTCCTGTCCCGTCCCGCCCGGGTGCAGGTCTCCCCGCCCCGCCGCCCCCGGTCCTGCACAACAAAGGGGACCGGGGCCGGCGGTGCGGGCAGGGGGGATGCCGGGGGGGGCCGTACCTCTGCCGCCGAAGGGCGCTGCCCGCCGTCCCGCGGCAGCCTGACGCCTCCCGCCCCGAGCCGGCGGCGGACGCTGCCCTGCCGTAAGCCGCCCTGCCGAAGCGGTGGCGGAGCGGGGCGCAGCCCCGGCCCCTCCCCGCCCGCTCCTGCGAGGGGCGGAGGCGCCACCGCCCGCCGGCCCCCGGCAGCGCCCGCCCGCCCGCCCCGGCCTCGCAGCGCCGCCCGGCGGGCGCCGCTCCCCGCGCTGGGGGGCTCCCGGGCCGCCTCCGAGCTCCGCCGCAGCCTGCCCCCAGCTGCATCCGGCTCCCCAGCCTCGCCTTGTGCAGTGGCAGGTCCCCCGGGTGACCCCGCGGGGGCTGAGCATCGGCGGGTGCTCCGAACCGGGGTGCTCCGAACCGGAGTCCTCCGAGGCGGAGTCCTCCTCACCTGGTCTTCCCCGTGTGCTGCAAAGGGGGGGGTTCACCCGTCCTGTTTGTTGAACGACTCAAACCTGTAAGCATCTGCAGTTCTCCAGTTCTACCCTGGCATTAATTTTTTTTTCCTGTATAGTTCACCTTTAGCCTTCAAAAACTAAACAAAAAGAGAAACTGACCTATTTTAGCCTGAAACCCGACATCCCCGACTAGATTTCTGCAATAATGTTTTCAGCACCTCCTCAAAACATACCAGCATTGTAAATGGAAGCACCCGAAAGTATTTACAGCAAGCTTTGACATAACTTATCTTATCTGCCCAATCCTGCCCCTGATAAGCACATAAGCCATCAACAATGTAGGGCAACTACCCCATTGTGTGAAAAGAGAAGGAAAAAAAAAAAAAAGAAAAAACCCTAAGGGCTTATTCGTACTGTGTCTCAGTATTCGCTGGCCTGAAACAGGGTCTGAAGGAAAATAAGCAGATATTTCTCCCCACCCCCATAAAAACTCCCCAATGCACAGATGAGACAGAGGAGTATTTAGGTCTATGTATTACACTCACACACTTCCTGGCAAAATACCCCGCGTGAAAAGTTTCACTACACGTACTTTTTCCTAAGAAACCAATTACCACATTATCTTTTTATTATTTTTTCATGATTGCAAGTAGGCTCTTTAAGCTAACCACATTACATATAAAAAGAACTGTTATATTAAAAAAAAAAAAAAACAACACAGAAAATACTGAATTGAATTCTCTGTGTAGCCCAGCAGTTAGTAAGGTTGCAGTAATACACTGATGTAAAAGGAGGAGTGAAAGGTAAATTTGGCTTTTTCTCTGCTTTTTATACCTATGTGCTCCACTTCCATCTGAGAGAGTTGAGAAAGTTGAGAGTTGAGAAAACAGTTGCACTGTTTCCAAGCCGGGTTGTTTTTAAATAGCAATAAGCTTCACTTCAGCTACAAGCTAACCCTACATCTGATAGGTAACAGTGAAGAGGACCTGAACTGCAGACACACAACCAAAACTCTTCGTATGTGGTAGAAGTTCAGCTTACATCACCAAATTCAATATGATCAGAACCACACAGTAAAGATGCAAAACGCATTTTAAAAGCCTTTCTCATTAAAATACTTCAGTTATTTCAAAGTCAATACTATATTTTCAGCTACATATGCTATGCCTTGGTAGTCCTTCTGCGTATAGAAAGATAGTGTATTCTCACACAAGTTTTCCAATCTGTAATTATATAAATGTTAGAGACAGCTTTCAGATGAATTCTAGGAACTAGAGCCCTACAACCCTACTAATTCATAGACTTATCACTATTTTATTATCTGTAGTTTTTCCAAGGAGATGCTTAGCTCTTAAGATTTGTTTTGCCCTTAAGTTTTTATATCTGTAAAAATAACGACTGCTTTCATCAGAAGTGGTCAAAACTGTTTCAACAAAATATTTTTCCCACTGAAAAATTGAAGACTTAGTCAAAACTCAGTTTTGTGGAAACAGTGACAGTTCTGATGCAAGTATTCTCAGGAAGATAATTTAGGTTTGGGGTGGTCTGAAAGAGACACAGGCAAGAACCACTCCTGAGCAGCACCGTGACCCCATCCTTTCGCCTCGTTCTCCATTCAGATGAGTGCTTTGGCCATGACTCAGCTTGCTGTTCTGGGACATAGTTATTGCATTCTTTCCCAATTAATGAAGAAAAAAAAGTAATTTCCTTTTACTCCAAATCTAAATGAAAACTAAATTCAAGTTTTTGTAAGGAAAGCAGTTACTGTCCAGCCAACACTATTTATCAACAATGCACCCAGAACAGTAAGTAGCATCACAAGACAGTGACTGCAAACACTTCACAGAGAAAGTATCTATTTCAACTTTACACATTAAAATTATCATCAGTCATTGCATTGGCATGAAAATATAAAATTTTCTACCTCAGAGGTTAAAATTCCCCATTTCATCCAAAGCGAAGCTTCAACACAGGAAAAAAAAGTGTAGCTTTCCTTCCATGGTCCTACTGCTGTGGAGGTTCAGAAGGGTTAACAGTGGCTACTCTCAGGTGCACTCTTCATGCCCATTTGATGCTTAGATTCCTGCAAATAAGAATGTCCATCTGTAACAGCTGGTGATATTTAGCAGCATTTATAACACAGATAATATTAAGCATCCTCGTGAGGCTGCCTTGTCCTCCAGGAAATGAACCAAAAATATCCAGAGTTTTCCCCTAGCCTTCCAGCACTCCCCCCACTTCCACATTCCCTCCTTGTTTCAGATCTGTGCAAAAGAAGGTATCTCATTACCCAGCCTTATTCTGGGGCAATTTTCTATTCTCACTCTTTATAAAACGTGAATTAGCCGCCTCTCACTATATCTTACGCTCTTTGCTTTGTCCTGGCTTAATAAGAAACATTGGTCCTGAAACCTGTGTTCTTTCCCTAAAGCAAGTCAGTACAATACAAAGGGTATCACAACTCAATCTAGAATATTTTTTTTTCTTTTTACTACATCCACTGGACTACCATAATTACCACTGACACAATTTGCAATAAATGAAAAAAAAAAATCTAAACTAAAAGACATGCCTGGTCACAGATGATCAGGCAGATACCCAGAATTCTTTTCTTTAAGAAATGGCTCATTTCTTAGAGCCAAATGGTACATCCTGGACCATATAAGAGATCAGGGATAATCAGTATTCAACACACATTCAGGTCTCTTTTGAACATTAGATATAACCTAGAGGATATTTAAGGGGAATTTCCAACTACTGAATCATTAAATATGCTTTCTTCAGCACCCACACGTCATTCTGAAAGGGCATAGGCAGAGGCTTTGTTTGGCAACAGCCTACAGCAATTTCAGAGAGAAAACGGGAATGTGGCTGCATCCCTGTTTTGCAGGTCCAGAATCACAGACTCACCAGAAGCTGTGGCAGACATCCATGTACATCAGAGCAGTTTAGGAGCTGCTTATTTACAGATGACCCTTTTTTTTTTCCTTTTCTTTTTTCGGACGTTTCCACAGGGTGGATTATAGTCTCTTGATTACAGCCTTAAGGTCTACAGCTTCACAAGCCAAGTAAGTAAACCAACTGTAAAACTAGCTGTTGCTAAGATTGCAAGGGCAAAGCTGTGGAGATTCAGGGACCGATTTTGACTGACAAACCACGAATCAAACACACAAGAGTCTTTAGATCTGCCTATGACAATCCCTGGCAATTAGAAGAGCACTAGTTAATCGCTAGAAGTACTTCCTAGCCAACCTTGCCAAGAAATAAAACTCAACCAAAAAAATATAGCAATTCCTTGACAGAGCTGAAAACACAATTTAGATGTTCATGTTTCTAATCTCATGCTTAGCCATAAGACCAAGCTTAGCCATTTTTCCTATACTCAGAGAGAAAATTCTGCACACTCATAAAATGTTGCATCTCTACCTCTGTTCTAAATGAGTGGGACTGAGTGCATACCAGAAGCTGTGGAAATATTCCCTACAGTAATTCTAATACTTTTCCACTTCAAGCAAAAAAAAACAGTATTCATAAGACAACGACAGGAAATCTTATTCTAAGACTGAGCACAGGGATTTAACAATAATAGTCTCTGGCTTCTTTGTAATGGAAAATGGCCACAGGTTTGAGCTCTGTCTGCACACAAGTGAATGATTCAACAAACAAGCTGCCAGCGGTCCAGAGAATTCCAGTTTTGTGACTGGAAAACCAGAAAGCAAAGGCTGTACATGAACACAGCTCATCCTTCACCCACCTGTGGCAAATTAAATTGCATACAAGTTAGAACAAACAAGCAGTGGCCTTGTACAGCCACATGCTGGAATGCTCCTTAGGTGCTTTGGAAAGCATCAGTTAATTCAGTACTGGGATAGATCATCTGCCTTCTCCAACTGTGGATCTTATACAGAATTTGTATTCCCACCTGTCAAAACACTGTCAACTTTCCATTTTGCCATAATGTCTTCTGATTTTGCCAAACAGGGACTTTCCCTTTTTGTTGAGAGGCAGCAATATGCCTTCAATTAGCATGGTACTTTTGTCCTTTGCAGCAAAGACCTGTGTAAGACAGCCTGAGGGTCTAGACTTAGAATTCAAGAGAAGAGGTCACCCCAGGGCAGATTTCACCCTGTGTGTTGGCATTACGCACAGAACAGGATCTGAGAGGCAGCATTCACTTTTTTCTGGCTAATTCAGGCTTGAAATGAGTTTGGTACATGATGCAAGCTACCAAAGTCCCCCAACTTAACTTGTACATTTCATGCTAACGATCTTGTGATAGCCAAGAAACCCCCGGTATGGAGGTGGCTTAGGATCCACTTTCTGCTGTCACACACCAGGCTCTATCCAGCAGCTGAGTGCTCTCTGGAGACATCAACATATTCAGGCCTCTCTGGAAAAGTCCCCCCATCAATAATAACACAGGCAAGATCTTTACATTAGCACGACCGAGTTACAATGGGGACATGTTAGAAGTTTCATTTCCACAGTTCTTTCCTTTGAAAACACATTTCAAATTCAACAAAATTTCCCCAGAAATCATAGAATCATAGAGTAGTTTGGGTTGGAAGGGACCTTTAAAGGTCATCTAGTCCAATTCCCCTGCTGTGGGCAGGGCCATCTTCAACTAGATCAGGTTGCTCAGCGCCCCGTCCAACCTGACCTTGAATGTTTCCAACTACACTGTCCAATGGACTCACCAGCTGCTGGATCAGCACACTGAGTCATGAAACCAGCTGTCCCCAAACAGGTTTTCTTCTCTTCCTGATTTTTAAACAAACCATATACAACTTTCCCTGCTAACCTGGCCTTAGTAACTCTCCCCAGTATGGATTCCTCAGTCAAACTACCCAAACATCTCTGCTTTTCCATTCAAGAGTAAGTACATCCATGAAAGTTAAGAAAAAATGCAGAAAAAAAAGAAAATAAAAAACATAAGAAAGCTATGAGAACCTTCTGAACTGTCACCCCGTAATTCTGCAAACGTGGAACATATTTCAAGAGCTTAAGGAAGAGTTTGCTCAGAGGTAACGCTTGCAATTTCAGACTTCCTAAATAATATTCCCACACACACCCAAAGGATTGTACTGTTGATGTTACGGAACAGGACAAGGTCCCATTTTTCCTAGTATAACAAATTAATCTTTCCTCCCTCTGAAAAAGGAACTTTTTGGAGACACGGCTGCATCCATCCCTTCACAAACACCCCCTCAAGCAAATCATAAAGAGCATAGTTAAGGGGGGGAAAGGCCCAGTGTCCTGTGACATTCAAAAGTTCATGTCAGATCAGTCTTCATGATAAGTGGCAAGGGAAAAATTTTCAGTTTGAAATCTTGGGAGCACTAAGGAGAAGAGTCTCCTTGCGCACCGAAAGACAAGTATCACCAGAAAGTATTCATGCTACAATCTCTGTGCGTACAGGGATATACAGCCTGAAAATCTTTGCAGCAGAGTAATTATGGATATTCTTTTCCCATTTTATATACTTCTCACAGAACTCTGATTTTGTAATGTATGTGTTTTTGTGGATTCCCAAGCACAGTATGTGATGTGTTAAAGATAGAGTTGGACTTATACAGAGATTTCTAACCACACGTAACATCTGTTTGTGGGGATCCTCCTTCCCACAGGCATATGAACATAGCGATGACACGTTCTTGTGCTTTTTATGGTCCTCTGTTATCGAGGACTCTGTTTAGAAGGAAAACTTGTACCTGGATTAAGGATATTGGACCACGACTATTCTCGCAAACAAAATTACCCAACACAAAAGCATTGGAATTGAATGTAGGTATATGCAAACTTATTTTCAGAATAAAACCAAGTATATTATAATAATAAATCCCGCATGTCACATATTGAGGCTTAACAAATTGCTGCAGACTGAGAATGACCATTCCTGTGTGGTAGTATGAAAATATGTGGAATTTCTACAATATATTTATCAAGACGTCTAATGAGGGAGTTATGCTTTATTATTATTTTTCCCACTATTTAAAACTGGTGTGCAGTTTACAGTAGAATTTGAAAAATTCATCCCACTTCTTCTAAAAGTAACTGACAGAAGATGGTGTTAGAAAAGGAGTTGCACCATTTAAGCCAACAGAAGTTTAAAAGAGAACGACCTAGATCTTTAACAGGAGACTGTGAAGTCTTAACAAAGACCTTATAAAAGATCTTATCACAAATACTAATATTGAACAGTGTACACATAGTTGCATATGGAGAAGTTGTTTTGCGTATATTTCCTTTAATTATGTATGATTCTCTCACTTTTGTGATTTCCTTAAAGAAGAGTATAAAGGGGAACTGACTGTGCAAGTTTTAGGCTGTGGACTCAAAACCTTTTTGACTCCAAGCAAAAGTGCAGACAGATGGACAATTCAGCCAAGCTCTTTGCTGGCTATCCACCAGTCTATGAATGGTAGCAACAATGAAAGCAGCATAAATAATAAAGAGAAGTGCAGCGTGGAAAAATCAATGGCTAAAGAACTCAGAAATAAGATATTTCTGGAAGTTCCATCTTAATAATCTTGTAAGCCTAAGAACCTTCCACTTCCCCTGCTAGCTAAAGAAAAGAGATCAACTTATCTAGGGCACATAAGGACAATTTTTTCTTCCAACTTAATTGCAAGAAAAGCCAGTGGAAGGTAACCCACCTGGGATGGATGTGACTGCACATGCCAGACACACATTGCTAGCACCAGAGTTCTTCCTATGTTCCCCAAATGTTAACTACTCACGAGAGATTATTCATGTCTTATATGCAGGGAAATAGCAATTTCTTTGAGGGAAATAGCAATTTCTTTGTTCTCCAGGCTTTATTTCCATGTAGTGAACTCTTTAGGAGTGCAAATTTTTGCCAAGAAGAAGCAAATTAATAACATATGTGTATGGTGTGTTTCTGCTTCCATCATAGGTGAATGCAGTGCTTATAAGAGATGCTATTTGCAACCTTCTTGAAGCAAGGATCTTGAATCCAGCCCCAGCTACACCAGCGTGAACCAACTGCAATTCTACTGGAAGAAGCAAGGCAACAGCGATGCCTCAGCCAAACTTTTAACTCTGTCCAAATAGAAACAGAGCAAACACATCAATGCAACTTCCCTCTACGTTGCCCTATTAGCTCCTCATCAATGCAGTTACTCAAGCTATTCCACTACCTGCCTGAACACAAGAATATACTTTATTAAATGTCACCAGATTAATCACTAGTCTGTCAAAATGCAACTTAGACGAACACTTCCAGCATTCACAGATTGTGTATGATTTAGCTATTCTCTGTGATTATTATTCTGTGTAATATATAGATTCTCGTTTTTACACAGACAAAATGTACACATTATAACCAAATTCTATATATTTATGGTATTTGGTCCTATGTATGTGTTGTCCTATAATATGTATTACAAACCATTTGCTTTCATAGACGGTCACAGTCTGTCTTTTCTTCAAAACAGCACTTTGTTATTTCATATTCACTCATTAAGAAACACTCTTATTGTGCGAGTAATAAACCATCCTTATCTCCAATACTGGTTTAACTAAGAAGGCCCTGCTACTTTTTGAAGGACTGCAGCCAGTGAAGTGAAACCATGTTCATGTTTAAGTACTATTCCTAAATGTGTGCGTATTTGAAGCGGAAGAGCTGGGCTGAACCAGGCTTTGAACGTTGAAAATACACTCTGTAAAATCCATAATAACTGCTTAACAAAGACCACTATTTTTGTTTCTCAAAGAGATGCGGAGGCTTGGGGCTCACCGTCCCATAAGCCCTGCGTATTGTGCCCACTTCCAACATCGGGTAAAAAAAGGCAGAGAGAAGGACATAAATTAAAACCCTGTGCCAAGCCATTTTGGGGGTATTACCCAGCAGACCAGAAGTCTGAAGGCCACATTTCATGTGCATAGAGATATTTCTAACTGACACTTACTAAACAAGCAGAGTGGTTACTTGCTTTAGAGAGCCCTGAACAAATATTAATTGAAATCATCTGTAGGACACGTTATCTCTGAAGTAACTAATGATGTTAGTTGACTTTGGACTAAATTACCCAACAGCTTCCACACAGAAAAAGCACATTCATGAAAGTAAGTGATTTACTGTTTTAATATAACACACAACTAGAAAGGGCTCACACATGACCCTAGGGTTTCTATGATTATTCTCTTCAGGAAAGCACAACTGAGAGAGACAAAATAGCTAGAAAGTTGCCATTTCATCTGTATAACTTGTCTGTGAGCTCTGAAGCACCTGCTTAAGGGATGAATTACTCTTTTTGCCTTACAAAATTAATGAGAGAGGGGGTCCTGAGAGAAAGACATAAAAAAGGAACCTTTCCTCCAGCACATCATGCATCCCAGGAGCCAGTGAGAGTTAGATGCGCTGTACTTAGTAGAGCACAAGGATTGTTCCTACCATACATCTTATAAATACTGGGAAACAGATGAGGGAAAAGGGTGCCTGCCCCTCTTCTCCATCTCATTTGCTTCTTACACCTACATCAAAAGAATGAGAAGAGTCCAGATGGGTCACAGTTACTTGCTGCACTGCCTCTTACAGGGCAGTTACCTTAGCAGGGACAATGCCAGAAAAACTTTCACTATAGCATGCGTAATGAGGGTTACCACACCGTACTTTACAGGCAACCATGCCATGTAATGGTTTAGCATCACACTAAGCGTGCTGTCAAAGACGACAATGGGTCGGCAAGGCCACGGAACTGAGCAGGTTGTTGAAACACAGGACAACAAGCAATGTAAAAAGGCAATGGAGAAGCAGATACTGAGAATATGTATGCTATTCAAGCCCTTGAAAGGAACACTCATGGCAAGGGAGTTTCTGTGATCTGATGAAAGGACGGATAAAACGCATTTGCCATGGTGCAAGAATTAGGGCTGGTAACTTTATCAAGATAGCATACCAGAAAAGATAGAAAAGTCTCCAAAAGGCTGGATTCTTTATTGCAAACAAAGCTGGTAGACTTCAAGTAAAACTACGTAGGCTATTATGAATGGTTTTGACTGTAGGGAGAAAAATCAATGGCTTGAGTCCAGAAACTGTCTCTGCCTACATACAGAACTAGGTCTGTAGGAGATCCTTATTCAGCACGTTTCCTACAAAAGACATTAATTTACATTCTCTTGTTTAAAGAATAGATAACTTTCTCCATATGAGACATTCCAGCAGACACAGGCTCAGAGGAATGAACGAGCACTGCAGAGACCATTGCACATTTCATACAAACACTCACCAACTGTTGCCACTTTGAGATTTCAAAGCTCGTGAGGAAAATGCATTGTTGGGTTTTTTTTTATCAGAGCAGAAACTAGGATATCAACCCTGATTAATCTGCAGTTGCTCACCTCCTGACAGTGCAGTTTGAGAGGCACGAGGCCTTAATCAAGCTTAGATGTAAGGAAGGATTTCTTTTAAAGGCTATCAATGTTAATGAACAACTCAGTCTTGTTTAAACATCCAGACTGTGATATGGGCAAGTATCTGAGTTTATCATGTCCTCAATGTTTTGAACAGCCAGATTTTATTTGCTAAGCATTGGTCAGGTCAAAAGGAATGAGCTTATCCTGAGTGGCGGTGGCTGGGCTTGAAGTCTGGACCTTAGATAGCAAAAGGTTCAGGATTTGATGCAATTTTTCCTCAACCACCTACGCTGAGTTTTGGGCTGTCCTTATAAACCCAGAGACTAAAGGAAACACATTCTCACTCTAAAAGGCTTTTACTTTGTGCTTCTGTATCTAAAAGCTAAAAAGATGCTGAATCTTTGTGCCAAAGGTAACAATACAAACACAACTGGATGTACTAATGTTAGCTATGGTTTTGCTATTCCTTGCGCATGTTAGGAGCAGAGGATTCCAAATTAAAAGCCATACCAAAAGCCAGAAACTAAGTATCACGTCACTTTTAAAAACAAACCCTTTAGAAAACTAGACTCTTCACCTCATTTATGGGGTGAATTTATACAGGTTCATTTTATCCTTTGATTAGTTTTTTATTGTTTTTTGATTATGCCAGTAGTCTGCAATATTGTTGCAAAAGCCATACAGGTGCTTAATTTAAAATAAAGAGGCTTTTGTGCAATTTTTTTAATCATGAAACTGTTTCTACTAATATTAGAGTTTTATGAAGCCTTTTGAACTTATACTTTTCACATATAGTGGTTCAGACCATACACTAAAATATGTCCCGTGAAATTAGAATAGCCCTGCATAATTATTAATCTACTAAAACAAGGCTTTTCAAATGCTTACTCACTGATCTGTTCTGTGTATTGTTGCACAACAGCTTCTCATGAATTTATTAATCACGGACATATCACTGTTGAAACATTCAGTATGTTACACTGGGGCTTCCCACTCCTTCCCTCAGGGTAGACTCCTTTCTTATTGCTCTGGTTCACTCAGCGTCTGTATTATTGACTTTTTCAGTAATATTGCAGTTTTATCTCTGAAGTTTTTGAAGAAAAAAGTTGCAACAGAAAGATGTGCATAGAAAGGGGTATGAAATACCAATTAATATGTTCAGCCACCTGCAGAAACAAAGCCCTATCCTCAACTAATTAAGGGGCAAGTGCACTCTTACTTGCCAGTGATACTCATTCAGTCCTCTACATCCTTTCCAACTGGAGTGGAAGAAGGGTTGCAGCTACTTCTGCAGCCTTTTATCCTTCTTGCTTTTCCAGCCCTCACTGCAACCAAACTTTTAGAAAATTTAGTGAAATTCATATTCAGCAAATAAACAGTTTTCTGAAAATCATGCTCTAAGACTGGAGCTTTGCAGGTATCAGGTGGTGAAGGACTTCACCTTTTAGCTCGATCCTGCAGCTGCATTAACTCTTGCTCAGGAAAGTCTGGTTTTGTTCCAAAGCTCTTATCTGCCACCACTCCAAATACAACACATCATGAAGCTCAGATTCAAAGCTATTTACATAAGGATGTGATGGAAATGTCATTGTCAACATAAATTGTCCCTTGTCCACATTACATGGATATTTCAAAACAGACACCCGTTTCAGGGAATTTTGTTTAGAATAGTTTTATATCTGTACTTAAGAAAAAGCATATAGCAAGACAAACTTCCTGAGGCCCAAGCACAGAGTAGAATCATGCCACTGCTTCCCGCAGGGTTAAGTTCACCACCGCACTGATATCTAACACGAGAACACCCTAATTATCACTTAAATAGCAAATTTTTCCTTTAGGACACACAGCTTGCCTGTCCTCATTAGCAGAAGACTATGACACAGCTGAGGAAACTGCTCCCCTCAACTTACATTTTCCTAAAGGATCCACAGAAATGTAAGCTGAATAAGAGAAAGGAAAAGAGAAACAGTCTGCCCCCAGATGCCAGCTGACCTTTTAAACTTAGGAGAATACCTACCAGCTACAGCAGCTGGAACCCATGGATGGGAGCCCCCAGACTGCCTTTGAACCACCTTTGATATGGCCAAGGGTGTAGCCATAGCAGAACGGAGCATAACAAGGACTGCTTGCATGAGCTGAAGTCACGCTTTAGTCTTCACTAAGCATGAAGGCACTCCCCTAAAGTTGGTGTTTTGAGGCATAATCACTCATTTAATTTAATATTAAGCAGTTTGTAATTTTAACTAGGCAGACCATGCACACCTATAGTCTTGTCTTAAAAAAAATTAAAAAAAGTAAGGCTAATCACTGATCTTAGACATCACATTTTTTCAGTTGGCACTTAAAAAGTAAACAAAAAACAAGTTGGGTTTTTTTAAAAAAAGAGAAATCCTGCCCATCTGCTTGTGTCCTTCCATTATCTGTGTTAAGAAACCTTGAGCAGCATATTCTTTTTTCCCCACCCCCTTTCCTTGTGAACCAGTTAGATATAGCTGATTTCAAACATAACAGTAATCTATGATAACTCATTTTATTTGCACAAGGGATGTGTTAAATATTGTCTTATTCTCTTTCTTCAGTGTACTCTTTCTAAAAAAGAGGAAAGTATTACATATTCCAGCTCCACAGGATGCCAAACATAGACATCTCCTGAGCAAACAGAATAAGTTACTCAGTATAATAACTGTAAAGACAAGAATAAGATTACAAGAAAACATCCTCTACAGCTGTAAACACTAGCTGCAGGGCTTAATATTCACCACCATAACATTTTCATGCTGGGCCTATTCCGATCCCTTCTCTTCTCATTGATAAAGCAAGTAGAATTTTTTCCCATTATTACGGAAATCCTATGTACTATTTTTGCAGAGAGGAAGGGACATGTGTTGATAAATGAGTCTGAAAGCCAATCAAAACTAACACTGGATCATGCATCTCTTGTTGTAAGGTTTGACAACCCCCCCCAAGAAAAAGAAAAAAAAAAAAAATCAGAAGTTAATAGCCTGGGGAGTTTCTGCTTTGGCAGGACTAGAGTAAGGCAGTAGCCAAACACATTGCTACTGGCATCCAGTCTTGGAAATTTTAAGCCAGTGAAATCATAGCTTGCTTCAGTATAATTAAAACAGATGCTCAAAGGGGGCACTGCAAGGCTAAGTGAAGAGATTATACAAAATGTATTTTAATAATCAAAATGTCTTGAGCAATCAGGAGAGGAGGAAAATGGTATTTCTATGCTTCGAAACTAAATCAGGAAAATTGAAAAAAAATATGCATAGTAGTAATTAGATGAGAATTCTCCCCATGCCCTAAAACAGTCCATTTGGACTAGTGCTATGTATTAAATCTTGTATTCTATAGGTTTTAATTTTTGCAAGCCATGCATCTTTTGCAAACATGCAAAGATTTTACGAAGAATTGTAAGCCATTGACCAAGGTCTGCCTAAATGCATGTATTGCCATTTTCTCTAGAACACTGTTAGACATTTTGATGTCATTGCTCAGATGGGCAAACTTATATTTACCTGAAAAGTAATCATAGTGTTATCCACTATATGTCCACTGTTGCTGTTTTATCTTGATTGTGGCGGGGAAAAAAGCCATTAACCAATTTAATGACTGGTTAAGGAAAGTTCATGTCTAAAACCACTAGGGTCATCTCGGCTATTCCTGTCAAGCTCCATATGGTCTCTATAGGAAACAATTATCACTTTATAAGAAAACGTGAGTTTCTGTCCAGTTTGTTTGGTTTCTAATGGAGTTTGGACGTGTCTATTCATTCTGCTATTTTGAAGTCACTCTCCTCATTTTTTAACGACTTTATAAACAGAGCTATGAACAGGGCTATTGTCTCCTGGATAGAGCACTATGTCTGATTTCCATCTGTATTAAATACTCCTATGACTCCCTCCAGCAGTATAGAGGACCTTCAAGGAATAGTACGAAACTCAGCCTGACTGAGGCCCATTGACAATGCCAGAATGAAGTAAAGGGATCTTGTTAGAATGGGAGAACTTAGGCTCCCTAGAATTTAAAGAAAAAAAAAAAGTGAGCCACAAGCCATACGCACTGATTCTATTTTCTTCATGGATGGCAATGATCCATATGGTGACATTTCATCTATGAAGTCTGCATTTGTTAGCAATGTTAAGTAATAGCTTTCTAGTCATGTGCTCCGAATTGGTGCATACTGTTGTCCTCAAAATGCTATAGTGGACTTGTGGTCGGGAAGTTACAAGAACCCCTGACTATCCCTGGCTTCCAAGGCTTAGGCATTGGTAATTTGGTGGCAGAATGAGGGTAATTCAGACCACAGCATTTTTACAGTCATGCTATGTAAGTCCATGCGGATAAGATACAGGTATGGCATACAAGATACAGGATTAAAAAAACGCCCTTTATCCAGCTTGCAACATGGTTCCTGCACTCCCCAAGATCAATGGTAGAAGCAGCTTCCTACAGCCTTTCCTTAGAGAAATCTGAGGGGGATCATAAATCAGGTCAATACGTTAAGGTTGTTAAAAGAATGAATAGAAGTATTAACTTATTTCAGATCCAGGATATTCTAAATTGCTTTACTGAAACACTTCCAGTGACTTCTGCTAGTCGCAGAACCCAGAGGCATCAAAAACTGCTCACGGGCAAGACCATTCTCTGCTGTACACTTCCAGCCATTTTTTACATCACCATTTCAGTGTACTGAGCAGTCTGGTTTCTAGGCATTACACAGAGAAATTTGCTCCACGTGCTAAGAGATATCCTACATGTCACAGGCAGATCTAACTTGTCTTTTTACCTTAACTTTGAATAAATAGATGATTATTTTACTGCGATGCTTTTTGTTGAATATATTTATAGGAAAATATCAGTTATTTTATCACTAATTGGGAATGAACGTGAATCCAGCAAGTATCTTGTATGTGTTGTAAAATGACATTCTAGAGTGGCTTCAGTTTTTCAGAAAAAGGATAGAAGACACATTAGTCTGGAAGGCAAAGGATTGGACTTGTGATCAAATTTAATGTCAATTCTCCATTTGTTAGAATTATTTTGATTAACCTTATCATGCATCTTATACAGTATAAAAATATAATGGGGAAAATAAAAACACCATTCACTCACCAGGTAATTTTTCACATAGAAAAATGAATAGAAAAACTATACTTGATATAAAGTACCACTACCCAGTCTGAAAATCTGGTAGTCAGGCTATCTCTAGTGATCTCATGCTTCTGCTATGATTCATGAATATAGAAATCCATTAAAATGATTTCATTCATCCCTGATGCTTTTACTGTATGCAGCTTAAATACCGAATTATACATAGGCTTTAACCTTCTGCCGTGACTCCCTCCTGAGTCTCATTGGCTTAAGGAGGGAAACAAATGATGAATTTGAACTACGTCAATGAAAAATTTACAGACAAGTTAGGGCAAAATGTTTTGCAAGAACGACTATCACATCTGAGTGAATAAATGATATTCTGAAGGCCACGGTTCATCACCTTTTTGCATGAATGGGAAAGCATTCAGCTTTACCTTGCTGAAAATAGCTTGTGCAACCCCCGTACAAACTGGGGCAGACAGAAGCTGAGGAACAAAATTAAAAAGAATTATGTTATGGTAGGGCAACAGTTTCTTCTATTAAAAACGAGCAATTTGTCTGTATTTCCCCCCCAACAGTCATCGATGCTCATTTACATGCAATGTTACACGATTGCTTTTGTTGTTGTTGCTCTGAAGGCAGTCATATCTAAAAATTAGGTTCCATTCCTTGTGTTTTCATTAAGCTAGCAGTTAACAAAAACAGAAAAAAAAAAAAAAAATCACACAAGCAGACAACAAAGGTACACACTAACTCACCAGCTCTATATTCCCACTGAAAAGCGGCGGTCGCTGTCCTGCATAGCTGCTTCCAGAGCTGTTGGAACTGGTTCTACTCACAGGAACCAAGAGAACTAATAAAATGCAGCCTTTAAAAAATGAAACACTTCTGTGAACTTAAGGATACGGTTTTCCACCTCCTACATCCTTTTGGCTGCCTCCTCTCACGTGGCAGCAATCAGGCGACTGCAAATACAGGTAAGCTAGAGCCGGCCCCGACTGGTAGCCAACTGCCACCATTTTCAGGCTGTTTGAAATGTTCAGTTGCTTCTAGCTCTCTGCCACCTCAAAATTATTCACTCTTACCTGATGAAGTGCTTCGTGGGCTTACCCAAAGGTCTCCAAAATACCCAGGAGCCACTGAGGGAACAGCGGTCCCTCCCACGCGCGCGTAGGAAATGTGCTGAGCCGACGTAGCCGGAGCGGCTGCGCTGGGCTCACTGGGGCTGGGCCACGCTGCCACCCACAAAGGGGTCAACCAGCCTGGCCAGACACCCCGTCCCTTCTGCAACTCTGCCTTCACCGCCATCACCAAACCATTCCACAGCGAGACAACTCACGCAGCTGCTATTTCGTCAAACCCTCGCAGGGAGGGGTCACGCGAGGCTTTCGCCTCGGCAGAAACACTCCAGGCCGGCATCCGCGCCAGGTCTCTGCCGCTGGCCCCTCAGCCCCACGGGAGCGCCATTTCTGTCTCAAGCCGAAGCTGAGGTAAACACCTCTGCTTCGCCTCCACTGTGATCCTGAAGTACGGTAACTGGATTCGGCTAGCTGCGGGGTTTTACAGGGAAGTATCTCCCCGCAGGTAACTGCTCCAGCAGAAAGCCCTCCTTGCTCCTCTGGCAAACACGTTGCCTCAGGTGCCCAACCCCACTGTCTCGATCGAGTAATTTCACTTTTGTTACTGACGCCTAGAAAACAACCAGCAAGTCCATCTTTTAAAATTCACCACAGTAACTTTAAATTAATCAGATCAAGGATAAAAAAAGAAGAAAAAAAAAAAGACGTCGCACTAAGGAAGCGCACTAAGTTTGCACCACAGGAGGTTTCCGTGCAAGCTTCTTTCAAACCTAAATTAGCACCCGCCGGCTAGTTCTCTCCAACACCACCAAAAGTTTTTCCAAGCTCTACTGAACCTTTAAAGCAGCACAATCACAACAGAAAGTCCTGTAGCATTCAGTGACAAACATTTTCCAGAACAAAGACAACATACATCTATAAATTTAAAAACCAAGCAAGAAAAATAATTTTTCAGGTCTCCTTTTGTAATATAAATTCAAAACAGTCACATTTTTCTTTTTTTCTTTCTTGTTTTTTAGGATAAGTTTTAAATTGACTGGTATGCTGGAAATACATCGAAGGGGATTCATTCTTCTCGTTCAGATTTGAAAGATTAAATCTTCAATTATTAAATTGCATCCACAGCCAATGACTTGCTGTGCAGTCTATTTTTAAAGGTATGTGAAAGATTAGTGTAACCAGAATACCTGGAATAAGAACATTTAGCAAAACTCTGCCATGCAGAAATCTGAAATTAGTGTTTGAGATGAAAACGGTGGAGATCTGCGATATCAATTTACAGTTAATCCCAGGCTTGCTCTCTCAGGGGGGCTCAGGACACTTTTTAATTACCTTGAACAGCTGCACACACACAACCCTTCCCTCCTCAAACCACCACACAACCCACAACTGTTGTTTCCATCTATGGGGATGATCCAAATCCTTACTAAAAAGATTTGATGCATGCTTTACGTTCAAAAATACATATTAATTTACAAAAGGAAGCATAGCACAAGTTTGCCTTTAACAAAAAAAAATGAGTGGGGTGGCAGGGGGCTATTTCAAGCTGGGATTGATGCATTTCTCTAGAGCCACCAGTGGGTCCCTTTGAGGTCCTGCTAAAATCCTGGTGCCCATATTCCAGGGGATTTGTACTCTGCAGAGTACTCGGCAGAATAGAGGGAGGAACCAGAACCCTCTCCAAAGCACCACTCTCTGCTTACCGCTTAGTGCTACTCTTTGCAGGCTGAGGCCAGTCCCGCTAACAGAGGCATCGTTCCTCCAGGAACCATGGGCAGGTTAGTAAAACAAGGGCCCTTCATGCAGGTCACCGTCTCCTCTGAGGGTCTCCTAAACGTCTCACCCTGCCTATAAAATTCAGTGATTTCTGTGAGAAGACTCAGCATGCACTTTTCAGCACCTGTTTCCTCAAGAAATTCTGCATGTCTAAACCCACTGGAGCACACCTCTCCGTTTAAAGGAACGACACCTCATTTCGCAAGAACCCACATTTTCAGCATCTCTCCCTAGCCAGAAAGTCTAGTAGAGGTTGCCCTCAGTGAATGATGTCTGATGAAGTCTTTCAGAATCTCCTTCTGAAAATTACACCCCAAGTAAGGCTTTACTGTTGTACCTTGACCTACTAGCTCCAGGCTACAAGGACCTGACATAATATTCTAATACCAAACACAAGTTACCTCATTTTAAAAACTCCTTTAACTTAAATAAAGTACTACCTCAGAACTCACTCCATAGATCTGACTAAGCTGAGACACAAAGGGACATGAAATAAAATAAGTGCTAATAAAATTATGTGACCCCTTGAGAATAAGCTTTATTCTGGTGGTAATTTCTGCATTGTGTAAGCCGAGGCAGCAGAGAATTCATGCACACCAGCAGCCAGTTGAGATGGCATGTGATGATCGATCAGTTTTGAAACAAGTATTACAACACCAGCAGGCATCAGCAAAGCATCAGCACAGCAAGAGTTAAGAGCATGTCCTGTACTTCACTGGTGGGAATAGTTTGGGAAGCAGAAATAGTAGGAGTAGGATCCTTTACAATGACTTCAGTTTTTATTAACATATTTTTACAGGATATCCCAGTTAAGCCAGACAGCTTGTTTACAATAGGGCCCTGTCCAAGGACAGCTTAAAACTATTACACAGTACATACAGAAGGACAATACAGTCCCAGTACAAGCTACCAGCAGGCAGTAAATCATGTCAAAGCCTCATGTTACACCTGATTAACTGCTTGGCTCCAGTACTACAACCTATTCCAAGAATGCTTGCTTCAGTGTAGTTAAGAGTTGTCAGAGAATTTATGTCATCTGATGGCAAGTTACATAAAATAGTGCCCCAGTGTATCATTTAAGAAGCATTACTTGGCATGAGCTGCAAGAGTGTGCACTTCACACCTGCAGTATCCTCTGGTGCTACGTATTCCTTAAAAAGCGACTCCATTTAGATGTCTCATTTACTACGAGAAATCACATCACCTCTGTCCCAACAGGATTACAACTCTGAATTACGCTTCATCAAACACATCCAAAATTTTACCACTCATGAGTCAGTCCATCCTCAGCATGGCCAGTGCAATTAAACTAAATTTCCCACAAAATTTTTCTTGATTCTGTGAAATGGCTTAAAAATAGATATCCTCGTAAAATTGAAGAACTTACATTTTTCACTAAACATATGAGGCTGCGAGTGGACCAAACAGTGGAATTTTTACACCACCCGAACACAAAGGAAACCTTGTTTCTGTGAAGCTCAAAATCAACGCAGGCCACTTAAAAAGGCAAATTTCAAAAGCATCCTAAAGTCCATAGATTGCATGCCTATCAAACACACAAGACACTATGAAAACCAAGCAATAATCCTTATGAAGTCTGCGTTTATCCAACTGTCAATCAGCAAGCCGTATGGCATTAACTGAGATGTCATGCATCTTGATCAAGAGTTAGAGTCCTGTAAGTCAGCAAAAGTGTTTAATTGTAAAATCCATTAGCTCTGACCCTGTATGTGCAGCTTTTTCCAGAGCTGTGCAGGAACTTAGCAGAAAGCTGGAGGTCAATTTTAGCAGAAACACCTTCTACACAAACACACATGAAAAAATCCAACATTTCTACAGGGTTCTTCACACTTGGCCAGCAGGAGGCTTGTTTACATTCTTTTATAAGATGAACTGATCACCACCTGTTTTTAAAGTACAGTCTCATAATTATCATCTCTTTCCTTAGGCAGGGCAAGTGATACTTCAGCTTTACCCTTGATTTCATAAACTGGTGAGCTGGTTTATATTTCAAGTCTCTGCAGGAAACGTAAACCCAGCAGAGAGGACAATTTCTTGCATTTAGCATATTGCAACACACCTGGTGGGCTGAGCACCCGAATTCTTCCTCTTGCTTATTGAGTGAGGCAGTTTCTTATTTTAACAATTATATTGCAGAACACAGTAAAACATTTTCTTCCAGAATTGAACAAGGACCTTAATTAAAATAAGAACAAGTCTTCTAAAAATAACATCAGAACAGCAGAGCACACATCTCAGGACTGCAAACCTATTTATCTACTTTTTCTGCTCAGTCATAACAGCATTTCCACAGCTATCACAAGAAGAGTTATTAACAAATGGAAAGCGTGATATTCAATCACTTCTCCATGGTAGGTGATGACAAAAAGTCCTTCTGGTTTTAGTATGGAGTAAGACCCAAACTAAATACTAAGGCCACGGCAAAACAGATATGCAAAATCTTTTAGAAATCCAGATATGGAAATGCAGATCATCCACAAGCTGTAGTGACGTTCAAGGCAGAAGAGAGCACCTGAACGGTACCACTGTGGTGGCCTTTAGGCAGCAGCACCTGTGGAACTGAGAGGCAAGAAAGAAACCAGCACGCGTTCCGTAGCAAGGTGTGACCTGAGATATGAGCACCAAGCACCGGGGAACAGCAATTTGAAATGGAAATGCATACAACAGTATCTGTGGGGGGCCTTTCAGGTAAGCAGTTAACGGTAGGAGAAATGTTTGGGGGTGGGTTAGCTGAGGCCAGCTTTTCAGAGGACTTCTCCCTCTGAATCCTGAGCGGCACAGGACTTGTCCTTACAGATGGCACAGCTTCAAGGGACAGTAACTCTGGCAGGACTGTCTCTAATGCTGCCACGTTTTTGGATTCAAAGCTCGCAGCTGCTTAGCTGGGGAAGGAAGAAGGGTGGGTGGGAGGGAAGCAGCTCAGCCACCATTGAGGTCAGTAGCTGTAAGAGTCAGCAAGGCTGAACACAAGTGCTCACAGGGTTTAGCAAATCGCTCTCCCAGCCTTTGGGTGAGTTGTGACCAAAGAGCTGCGCTGCCGTGACACCAGCCACTGGGCACAGCGTACCACTTCAGACACAACGTACAAGATCTTCTTTGTGGCTAGCAGTCATGCTGACTGCTCCGCAGAACGAGCGGTCATGCTGCAGAGGGACAGCTAGGTCCAGGAGGGTGCTCGCCAGTTGCCACTGCCATTTAGTTGCCATTTGCAGAGCTCAGCGTCTTAAGCAGCCTTGATCCTTGCAGATTTGAGCTGAACATTTTAATCAGCTCTGGCTTGGAAAATACAAAATTAGTAAATTTGCTTTTACCCAGCTTGTTAATCTCCAGGTGGTTTTATTTAATGGCAAGAAAAATCAGAGGTTCAGTCTTAACTAAGGTTTCAGCAAGTTCAGCTCTTCAAAGTTCAAGGTGCAACTGAAAATCTGTGACTAAAGCTAGCTGCGTTCCTTGCCTTGCTCAATTACCTGCAAATGCATTAAGTGTAAGCAGCGGTATCTGCCTATATGGACTTGGTGACTAAGTACTTATACATGATTTTCTTTTCCCGGTCTTGCAAGTCTTCACCCAGAGCATCAAATACCAGAGCCATGATGTGTTAACACCACCTTTCCTGTTGAGCTGTGCTCTACCATTCCACGCTAGGTTTCCAAGAAGTTGTGTGCCTCTGGTAATTCAGTCTGCTAGAGGCAATCGTAAGGCAAAATGGAACAGAAACTGCTGTATTCCTTTCAAATCGATCCATGCATTTTTTAAATTGACTTTCAAAAATACACCAAATATACCCAGGGGAAATAAACTAACAATGTGGATTGCTGCCTGAAATCATTATACAGATAGCTCAGGGCATTTAGTGTTGTGATGAAAGAAAAGAAACAAGAAAGAGAGATTAGCAGGCTTCAGAGAAATAACGTGGTTTAGTAAATCTGGCACTTCCCCTTCCACGACAGAAAATTTGACATCACCTAGATTTATAAATACAGTACTGTACATGTTGGTTTTCCCAATTTGGAAGTCCCTGCTGATAAGTTCAATATTATACAGGAAACATGCCTATAGTAGAGGGCTAGCTACTACTCTCATTTAGACATTCCTGCGGATTTGTGAAATTATCATTATTTCACTGCACAGCTTTGTAAGAAGAAGTGATTTTACTGCAAATAAGACTACCTTCCCATAAAAAGGCGTGTACATTCAAGTGCAGTACTGAAAGACAACTAAAGTTTTGCTTTGCCAGTGTATCAGGCTAGATCAATTCTTGCTGAGGAACAACACAAAGATAGGTAATGGACTTCAGGATGTCTCAAAGCTTAAGAGTTAGGAGCTGAACTGTCCAAATACATAGCAAGCTTCAAAATCCTGACAAGCTTTCTCTTACTCCACTTCAACAGAATTTAAAGGGAACTCAGGCACCATTTGTAGGTGAGCATAGTTTGATGAAGCTCTGAAAAATAAGCCTTTGGGTTTTTTTAATATTTCCTTTAAATTAAATATTCATATGATAGTAATAACAATATAGTGGCAAGTTTTAGCATGTGCACTGAAATGGTATTTTACCACGTTCAAATAACCAGCAGGATGAGATATCAGAGACATTAGTCCTGACTGTATTATTCTTCCACTGAAACTACACCTACAGTATTTCAGCATTACAAGAATTTGCACTTGCATCATCTTTTCCTTTATTAAAAAAAAACAACACAACTTGACCAGTGTTTCTACAAGCAACTCTTGCTCAATTAAAATGATATATCCAAATAGATTTATGCTACACCCTGTTTTGTCATGAAAGTAATTAATTCCAGGCGATGAGCGTATGTGGGTGTCTGCTCATGACTCCGAATTCCTGTTTCAAATATATGTTCCAAAGATACTTTCCATATAGTCAAGGTCAATGGGGAGGAAGCAGGAAAAATTGAATTGTTAAAATTTCACAGAAGGATTAAGAAAGTTACGTACAAGAAAAGAGTTTGTTTCAATGCTAATCTTAGCAGGATTCAAATCCATATTTTTTGTATGTTTTCGTTTTTTAAGGCTTGAAATCTTGGAATCCATGAGTGACAGAATCACAGAGTAGACACCACGGTGTGAACGCTAGAACAATAATTAATAATCTGGAAAGTTTCCCCCTAGTTAAGTTAACAAGATGCCTGTAAACATTTCTAGTACTAAACCTGCCAAATTACACCTAATAGTCACTTATTGGTGTGATCTCACCAGTATTTCCTTGGTTTGTTACATATCACATCCCTACATGTGAATTTCAACAGAAACACCGGCTGTTTGGGATCCATGTGTCAGGGGACCCTCATACCTAGTTGCACACCCCAGAAAAAAAAAAGAGTAACAGGGAAACAAACAATAAAATGAAGAAGGAAAGAACAAAGTTGGCAGATAATGACTGAGGTGATCTTTAAAGTGACCTATACTGTACTTTAATATCCTTATTTATCTATATCATGATGAAGGCTCTGCAGAGGGACCTGGACAGGCTGGATCGATGGGCCGAGGCCAACTGTATGAGGTTCAACAAGGCCAAGTGCCGGGTCCTGCACTTCGGCCACAACAACCCCAGGCAACGCTACAGGCTTGGGGAAGAGTGGCTGGAAAGCTGCCCAGAGGAAAAGGACCTGGGGGTGCTGGTTGACAGCCGGCTGAACATGAGCCAGCAGTGTGCTCAGGTGGCCAAGAAGGCCAACGGCATCCTGGCCTGTATTAGGAATAGTGTGGCCAGCAGGAGCAGGGAGGTGATCGTGCCCCTGTACTCGGCACTGGTGAGGCCGCACCTCGAATCCTGTGTTCAGTTTTGGGCCCCTCACTCCAAGAAGGACATGGAGGTGCTGGAGCGTGTCCAGAGAAGGGCAACGAAGCTGGTGAAGGGCCTGGAGCACAAGTCTGATGGGGAGCGGCTGAGGGAACTGGGACTGTTTAGCCTGGAGAAGAGGAGGCTGAGGGGAGACCTCATCGTGCTCTACAACTACCTGAAAGGAGGTTGTAGCGAGGTGGGGGTTGGTCTCTTCTCCCAAGTAACAAGCGATAGGACGAGAGGAAATGGCCTCAAGTTGCGCCAGGGGAGGTTTAGATTGGACATTAGGAGAAATTTCTTTACTGAAAGAGTGGTCAGGCCTTGGAACAGGCTGCCCAGGGAAGTGGTGGAGTCACCATCCCTGAAGGTATTTAAAAGACGTGTAGATGAGGCGCTTAGGGACATGGTGTAGTGGGCGTGGTGGTGTTGGGTTGATGGTTGGACTCGATGATCTTAGAGGTCTTTTCCAACCTTAATGATTCTATGATTCTATGATTTTAATAACACCATCTACTTGAAAAAAGATAAGGCAGTTCTAATTATACCACAAGCCCCTGTTAACAAAAATAATGCCTGTGCCATCGCAATAGCATTCTCGTGAAAAACAACAAGAACTTTACAAGCAGGACAACACACTTGCCAGATGGATATAGCTTTTTGCATTTTACAGATGGGGAAACAGAGGCACTGAAAGCCAAACATGTTACCCTAAGGCGCTTTGCCTCGAAATTTGAGCCAGAGAGGCAGCTGAGCAACGTGACTACTGCTTCGAATGCTGATCATTACTCTGCTGTCACCTTTTATTCCGCCTTCTACATTTCTAGTGCTCATTCAACTGCACATCCATTTACCTTTAAATAATAAGCACTTTGGGCGAGAGATGCATACAACGTTTAGCAAAATTGAGTCAGGGCCTCTAAGCAACATCACTAACCACACAATCAGAATGGTAACAGTCCTAAGCCTGGCTATAGACTGGATGGGAAGGAATGATTGCAAGAGGGAATTTTCATTGTAAAAAAGCTCATTACAGATTAATCTGATACTTCTATTTTGCATAAATGATGCACAACCTCACCACTCTGAAGCATCTGTGTGGTCATCATCATGCTTTTTTTCCTCCAGGTCAAACAAGCATACTATTAGAGATTAAGATATAAACACTAAAAAAGAAGGAACAAAAAAGGAACCATAATTAGAAAAATCTCTTTGAAGACAATACCAAAAGAGTAAAGCAGATACTAGAACAAATGAAACATTTTATTACAGTGAAGAAATGCTTACTGCTGTGATCTGGCAGATACCGTGACATACACAAATCTGAACGTTGATGGAAGACCAAATGGGCTTCTACAATTTGAATCTGAACTTTGCTCCTGGACTGCTTGAAGTGCCTTTTCCAACCAGCACTCTCTTTAGCCTATTTTCCGTATTCAGAAAGAATATTTACAACTCATGGAAGAAAATACTGATCTCACGTTTTAATGGGTAACAGCTCCTCGGATAGTCTGAATCTTAGTGTGAGACATGACTTGCTTTCCAATATACTGGAATTAAACACACCTCATAACACCCGTTACTTTGGCTTAGTTTCAAGAGGTTCTCCACGTCCCACCCAGCTGGCAGACTATGAAGCCAAGGCAATGTTTAGGCCAGTAAAGGTAGCTATGGGAGCAAGATCTGGTTTGGAAACAAGCTATATTAAGCGGGTCCAGAGGAAGGCCACAAAGATGATCAGGGGGCTGGAGCATCTCCCCTATGAGGACAAGCTGAGAGAGTTGGGGTTGTTCAGCCCAGAGAAGAGAAGGCTCCGGGAAGACCTTATAGCAGCCTGCCAGTACTTAAAGGGGCCTACAGTAAAGATGGGGAGGGACTCTTTATCAGGGAGTGTAGTGATAGGATGAGGGGTAACGGTTTTAAACTGAAAGAAGGTAGATTTAGATTAGATATTAGGAAGAAATTCTTTACTGTGAGGGTGGTGAGACACTGCAACATGTTGCCCAGAGAAGTTGTGGATGTCCCCGCCCTGGAAGTGTTCAAGGCCAGGCTGGATGAGGCTTTGAGCAACCTGATCTAGTGGAAGGTATCCCTGCCCATGGCAGAGAGGTTGGAACTAGATTATGATCTTTAAGATCCCTTCCAACCCAAACCATTCTATGATTCTATATCCTACCAGTGTTATCTTTCTGTAACATGAGGTAGAGCCTAATTTTATGTACTGTCTTTCTCAACAGGATCTTTCTGAATAGCAACACAGTCCTTTTACTCTTAATTTTGGTAATTTCATCAGGATATCTCTTTATACCCTTCTTCTTTCTAATTACTTGCTACCTAGCACAACATTAGCTTTTGGTAAAGAAAGTCTTTATCTTGGTGAACTCAGACAATATAACCGCATTGCTTGAAAACAAATGCATTCATGCAACTCAAATGTGGCCGCCTCTGAGTCACCACACAACTCCCACATCAGCACACAACCTCCTGTCATTCGAGAACCTCATTAAACCTATCAACACTTATATCTCTTCAGTGATGAAACAGGAAAAGTTTCGAGACACCGGTAGGCTTTGCTGTCCCCTAGCTATAATCTGCTGAATTTGGGAATTCCCTTTATAGTTGTTTTTCCTCTTAGTACTAATGGACATGGCACAAAGACCATAGATTCCTGCATTTATTCAGAATTAGGATCCTCTGTTTGAGAAAAAAAAATGCAGTTCACAAAGCAATGTAAAGATACTTGTTCTCAGCAGAACTGCGAAACAATAAAACTTCAAATAAGCAAAAAAAGACTGATTTTTTTCAAAAAACCCACTTTAATTACTGTGTGGTTTGCTCAGTTTTCTTTTGAAGATGCCTAACATATGGTATGATTTACACAACACTGCTAGTAAGCTTAAGACAGAAGATTCAAATCTAGCTGTAGAAGTATGCAAAATTTAACACAACGCATCGAGATCGTTCTTCTTATCAGCTGAGTATGGCCATTTAAGTTTGCATATATAGCTAATTCCTATTGCTAAATATTCTTTTAATACTAAGAAATGTATTTTTATATTTTCATATGTACGACTTGTAGTCGTAGCTGATGACATAGGAGCCGCCACGGGGCAGAGATGACTTGCTTCCTCAGACAGGGCAGTCCTCTCCTTCCAGATGTTCACTTACACTCCTGGCTCCAACAATCTCCAGAAAAAAAAGAAGTTGTATGCAAGGGAATGGCACTTTACAGGATGTAGTCTTCAAACTGTACAGCATACAGACTCCGGCTGTACCTCCCTCCCTCAAGTGTCTGTACAGATCCCTTCTGAGGTGTCCCCGGGGCTCGGCCCCCCACGGCTGTGCCAGTCATCAAGCCATCGCACAGCCGCCTCTCCCAGCACAGAGAAGCATGACAAGCAGGTTGGGCAAAACCCCTCAGCTGTCCGTTTTCTTTCTAGGGCTTCAAGGAAAGAAGTTACAAACCGGGCCATATACTACAAAATACTACAACCTTCAATAATATCACACCTTTTGGCATCACTCAGTGCCCTGCACCTCCCAGTGCTGTGGCCGCTCTGTCTGTTCAAATACAGCGTTATGTTATTTCCTCCCCAGTAAAAGCACTTATGGCTTGTGAAACAAAGTTAAAAAAAAATACCACAAGAGATATTAGCATCAGTTTAACCGAGAACCTCTTGTTCAGTTCTCAGGAGTTCAGAGAACTCAGCGGTTTCTTTTTTGACAAAAGATAATGTTAGTGGTGTAGGTTATCTGCACCGCTGCAGCTATTGGAGCAGCACTTCTCGGCCTCTGGGTCACAAGTAGGTCATAAACCTTGCAGCAGTTTGCAAAGCAACTATACACAAAATAAGATTTTTTTGAAAGATATGCGTACGTTCCTAGGTATGGAAAGAACTAAACAAAATCAGCACTGGAAAAATTATAATAATTCAAAAGCTTTGCCTCATTTTTTTGATTGCAAATGATAACTGCTGTGGCAGCATTCCTCAATGCATTTGTGATTCATTTTTTCCCCCAAGGAAGTTAGGCAACTCTCATATTTTTTCCAATACATTTAGGAGGCCATATGAATAAAAAAAACTTGAAAAATACTGCTCTAGATGGCCTCACCATCGGGGTTCCCTGTCTGAAAATCTAAGAGTCACAGATTCTCATCAGGCTGGGGATCCTGAACTAGAGGAAAGAAGAGGAAAATTGAGATCACAGATTTCCACTCATGTTTTAGGATCAATGATACAAACCATACAAAGAGGAACTCTTTATTCTGTTTTCAAAGTACTGAGAAATACGTATCATTAAATATTAGAAATGATAAATGTGTCAAAGAACATCAGAAAAAAAAGTGATTTATGGCTTGTATTTTAAAAGAGTACCTTCATAGTACCTACGATTTTCATATTTTGGCAACATTTACATTACTAGACAGCTAGGACAGAAGAGAAAAAGGCCTTGTTTAATTCCTGTTAACCAGTGTGAGTCTAACACAAGACTGCTTGCTGGGATGCTCCCCCAGCGCACAAAGGCCTGACAAGGACAGATGCAGAAATACCCAAGTAGTTCTTTACCGCAACTCGTCCACCCAACTTGGCCACATGCACAGAACAGCAACAACGCAGCAGTTTGTTGTCTAACACAAGGCAGCATATCAAAGAAAACCTTAGCCTCATTTTTAATTGAAGACAAGATCCTAAATACACTTAAAATGAAATCTGGGTGGCAGTTAGGAGCCGAGCTGAGGAACACAATCCTCAGAATTGCTGCCCAGTCTTTCACACACCTAGAATTTGTGGGTGTCTGAGTGATGCCATTGCAGTTGTACTGCCCATACCCAGGTTTGTTCAACAGTTTGCTGCCCACTTCAGCCCTAACTCAGTTCTGGTTCAGGAATCTCCAATTTGGCAAGAGCCTCAGCATGCCCTAACCCAGAGCACAAGCTCAAACAACACACGACACGCGCCAGTCTCAGGGAGGAATTCCTGCTGCAAACATCACCCTCCCCTTCAAATCCATGCACTGTTTTGCAAACAAATCAGTAAGTCAGTATTTCAAGCATTCACCAGGACTCAAAGACCGGCAATTTCCTTACCCAGACGTACTCTCTCTTTTCCTCTCCCAGCAGATTCCTGCAATCCTGAAACTGCAGGCTGCTTCAGAATATTACAGAGGGAGGATGAGGAGTACTTTCTCCCAAAGCCAAAGCTGTGCTACTTCATCCAGACCAGGAATGAAGGCATCATTATGCCCAACCACAAAGGCCCTCAGCTCTTACTGGGAAGAAGGCTGGGCTTTGATTCCCGCTGCATGTATGCCAGACATATAACTTCTTCATATGAAGGGCAAAGTCCCTGGACTCTGATGCTGGACTGCCTGAATGACCAGGCTACAGTGAATCAGCAAGCTCTCTCCCGGAATCTCAAATCTGTTTCTCCAGAAGAAATAGGAGAACACCCATTCCCACCCTACAGGAGCCTCATGACTGGAGCAGCTTTGGGGACAGTGCAAGGTGTGAGCTCGAGCTTGTGAAGCTGACAAAAGAATTGAGCTTTGGTTTTACCTATGTCCTTTTGTGGCCACAAGCTGCTTTCTTCCCTACTGGCCTTTCACCTTATGTTAGCCAGCTCTAGAAATTACCTTTTTCTCCTTGTGAAGACAAGAGAACACCACGAGTTTTGTTCACACCATTAGAACAACTTCCAATGCTAAATTTTCACATACAGTTTTAGTTCTTCATGTCATCCTACACCCGCAGGCACTCCAATTGTCTCCCAGTGAAAACAAGCTCGTTTTCCTTTCTGGTATGAACTGATCATACTAAAAATTGATTCACACAGAAAACTTTGAAACATACTATAAAAAGCCACTTGGAAAATTCAGAAACAGTAACAATTTTAAAAATAAATACAGGATCATTATACTCATCCATACTGCCCCTCCTTCCCTGCTGCCATGGGAATTGCACTGAGTGAGGGACATGCCAGTTTGCAGCTAACCTTCCCATCACAAGGCCCCTTACCTACAGCATGCTGAGGGGCTGAGATCCAGGAAAAAGCAGGTTTACAGAGGAAAAATAAAACCCCATCTGACTGAGATTTGTTATAGGAGGCTGGAGAGGAATAGAAGGATCCAAGCAAATACTACTTTCATACATCCTAGAAGGAAGACAATGAGTCCGCAACGGGCATGGGATTGCCATCCTCCTTGTGATATCCAACAATACAATTACGGTCAACTGTACAACTGCTTCACATCTGTTGATATCTTATTGCCTAGCCAAGGAAAAAGCTGATATTCTTTCTGAAGATGTGCGCTTTGTTATACAAATAATATAAAAAGATAAGGAGTTTCAGAGAGTAACATAAATCAAGAGGTTCTTTTGGTACCATCAGAGTTAAAACCTGTAACTTTAATATAGAATATTTCAAGTATTATCAAGCAAAGATAATCAGACTTCAGTTTAATTGCTCCCTTTGTGAAAAGACTTTATTAAATTAATTAACCAAGTTATCTCTCAGAGCACGATCCATTACTAATTCTAAAATTATTGATCTTTTCATTTGGAAGTCATTGTTCGGCATCAAACTGGTTTTTGCAATTAGCATATACTAGCAAGCTTAATAGAACTCAAGGACTCCTCTAAGGACCTAAGAGACTGCAAAATAAAAATATTCCTAAGTATGCTCAGAAATTACCATTATGCACAGTCATCTTGATCCAGGCAAGGAAGGCAGTAAGAACTTAAGTAACTATTGACAGCACAAATCCCAAGTGAGCTTACTATGAAAAAATTCTCTTTTCTCTTGTCCAGACGACATTGACCTACATACTAATGAAGTTGCATCACCAAGGGTCTCCATTTTGCCCTCCAAGCTGTACCTCGCAGGAACATATATACAAAACCACAGCATTCCCCAAATCACACTGACTTTATATTGCTTTCTCACACTTTACTTTGGAAACCACTATCACAAAGTCTTCAGCTTCTGTGCAAACAAAAAGCGATCACTACCAATTGAGAGGGATGCTGTTGTATAAAATAAGAAAAAACCTTCCCGAGCACCCACAGACTACACTGAGTGGAAAAGCCTATTAAAATAGCACTACCAGCATTCTTAACAATCTACATAACTACAAACAAAAAAGGAAACCTGACCTAAAGTAATGCAGGAAAAGTAAAACTTTGCACAGTATCATTTAGGAAGTGGAAGGGTTAAAGCAATCATATATATCAAGTGATGAAAATTGCTGAAAAAATAGTTATCAGAGGAGGGATACAAGGCAAAGCAGATTTACGACGATATCCCACATATGCAATTTTTCATTATCAAAAGGAAGTATCATTTGCACTACAAGGTAATTAATACAAGCCCCCCAGAGCTCCTCTCCTTCTCCTCGCTCTTCTAAACTACTTTCTTTTCCCTCACTTCTTTCCATGCTTCCTCCATTTCTCCACACGTGCCCTTTCCATAAACAATGACAGATTGACATTCAGGTGGAATTGAGGCTTTTCAGATAATTTCTTCCTACCTTAATTTTGCCAGCATATAAGTTTTCATGGTGACTATAGGACCCCAAGTGGCATTGGCCTTAACTTCTACAAGAGAGATGCACAGGCTTCTCCTTAGACGAGTACCTCCTTTGCAGAAAAAACTCACCAGAATATCCAAATCTTTCCTCTTGAGAGCCAATACTTCCGAGTCTTCCCAGGATACACATTAAACCACTCAGTGCAAAATTGCAAATACGACATCAAGAGGTAAAACCATAAATAAGGCATGCATCAATGCAACATACCTGTTGTTCAAAGATAATAATAAGAGAACTCCTGATGTCCCAGCTTGACAGAAGAACTTCTCAGTTTGATCTTGCTATGAAGAAGATCCTCTCCCCAGCAGTAGGGATGGGCATGGACCCTCCATTAGGGCCAAAGAGGTATGGGCACAGGCACGAGCTGCAGAAAAAAGCCTCAAGAGGGAAGTCCTCTACCTACAAGGCACTCATTCTGACCTGATCCTGCATTGCTGAGTGGTTGCTCTACCTGCACCTGCCAAAAAAGCAAACTGCAGTATCGAAAGGCCATACTGCCATGAAAGCAGAGACTTGAGTCCAACTCAGTGGGAGAAAACTTCATTTTCTGTAATTCCTGATTTCTCATTATTCTCTACATGGTAAGTTAACTACTTTTTTCTAGCCAATATAATCTTGAATTTGGGTGAGATATGTATCTTTACTTCATATGGATTTATACATCTGCACATATGGTTCATTCATTACTGGAAGGGGGAAAACAGTAAGTTTTTCAGCAATTGAGAACAACCAAACAGCCAACCCCCCCATCTTTTCTAAGCATAACAATCATTCTTTTAGCTACACACAAACACTGAGCTAAGAGTTCTTTCCAGTATTCATAAACAGCTTGTTACAACATGTACCTTCAGGACAACATTGCTGTTCCTGTCTTTTTCTCCAAATAAAGGACAGTAAGGGATGCAACCTGCACGCACAACTGCTGATTTGTGCTGTGCTGACTAGGAGGAACTACACCGTCAGCAAGACAGTTTCTCATGATTACAGTGTTTACTAGTCTCACTGAGACCAGAAGTCCACGTTCTGAATGTAAGAAGAAAAGCTATGAACAGTTCAGGTACAAGACATAATGCATGTATAGCATGTGCAAGCTAAATGTCTCCTTTATGTAAAAGATAGATGACACATACTCTAATTAAAGGTTAGTCAAGGAGTATAATGACTAGAGGCTAAAGATAAGAGATGATAATCTTGATTACAGGTTGGTCAGACAGATCAAAGTAATAAATTGGCTCAGTGTTCCTAGAAACAACTTTGTGAACTTTTGATGAGAAGATTACCATGTCCTGAATTCCTTCTCCATTACTTGAGACTATTTCTTCCCTTTAAATAGCTCACACAATTTAGACACTTGCTTCTTATTCTCCTGCTTTGACCAGTGCTGAAACACTGGTGAAGAGGAATGAAATGTTACACAGTGAAGATTAACCTTGACCAGCCACTCAACAGTGGCTTGAACCTTTCCTGGCCTGTGCCTATCCGTACTCTCCAGGGCTGCAGCCTGCACCCTCACCGTACTCCTGTGACTCAGTGCAGCTGAAGAAACTCCTTCCCCTCCATGGGGTGCCCTAGAGTCTTTACTTCCTTGCCCCACACTTTGCAAGCATCATTTCAGCCTGTCCTGCCTTGCCGGTGTGCCTCGCTGAACTCCTCCACTGAGTGTGAGCCACAACTCCTTGCCCCTTAGCTTCTCCTTTCAGCCCACGCAGCTGCCTCCTTCACACCCTCCTCATGTGTTAGCTCAACAGTAATCACTGCATGCCTCGAGCCACCTCCTTCAGGGTCCTATCCACGTAGCTCTCCTCCAGAGCTTCCTTGAATTGACCTAGACCACCTCTTTCTTCTCATCTCAGTCCTGCTCCACAGCAGTTTCCCTCACATCTCCAAGCATCATCACATCCTTCATAATGTGCTAACACACCCCACTGACCCTTCTTCCAAGAGCACAGAGCTGAGCCATCCCTCGGCTTCAGAAGGGAACCTCTTAGCCCTCACCACCCTGACAGCATGTTCTGCTGCTCCGCAGCCTCCTCTCTCCCACCTGTGCTGCTCAAACAGCCCCCCCCACTCAGGCTGCCTTACCTTCCCATGCACACCTCAGGCCTTTTCACGCTCAACCTCAATCCCTTTGACCATCCAACTCTAATGCCGTAGGACCACAAGCCTCTTTATTCCCCGCCTCCAAATAAAGTGCACTTCCCTCCCACAGTCTCCAGCGAGCTTCTGTAAAGCCCCAGGGTTCCCCCTGACTCACTGTAAATGTCACAAGCGACTCCACTCATTTTCCTGCACCCCTTGCTGTGAGGATCACACCCCTGTTCTCCTGCCTCCACAGCCATGGCTCATACCCAGCATCCTGCACCCCCCGACAGCTGGTTCCACAGCTGCTCTCCATCCCAGCAATTGACCTGCCTTCACTGCCGTACCTGCCAGAAACTGATCTCTGAACCTCAGATGAAGAATGACCTCTGATTACCCTAGGTTTTGGGAATGACCCCTAACTGTACTTTTTTCTCATGGCCACTTGAAGCAAGCTTGAATAGATATTAGCATCAGATAATAGGAAGCATAGTATCGTCTTAATAGCCACCACTCCACCATATAGCTTCTTTTCTTGGTTAAGTGGAGAAACAGCAAGCAAAAAGGGGATTGGAAACCTGTTACTGTCTTATTTTATTGGGATGGTATGAACTACCTGTCTTCTTATCATTATGGACAGCAGTTAGGTAAGGATGCTCAGAGAATCCGTACTTAATCTAAAAAGAAAAATAAATAGTTACCAATATTTATTTAAAGGCTAAAGAAAAAAACTACAGTGCAATAGTTCCCCCTACTGACAGCATGAAATCAAATTACTAATCAATGTTATTTCCTGGGTGGTCCTCAAATTACTAATTCAGTGTCCCAATGTGGCACCTGCACAATCTTACCATACACAGTAAACCATGTGAAAACCAGCTACCTTAGAAAACAATGAAGATTCACCAAATGGTAGAGAACAAAATTTGACAAAACTCCGGTTGATCCCTAAGATTATTTATCACGTATACAAAGTGATAGTATGCAGTCCTATGGAAAGATTATAAAATGTGTGTGAGCGTATGTATTCTGAATGAAATGCCAGGATACCCATCAGCAGAAAAAGAAACCTAAGTAAAGTACAGCTGTATAGCTTCCTATGCTTGCTGAAATCTAAAGGACAGATGGCAGGTCTGAGCAGAGACTTGCCAAACTCTGGCTGTATTTGGGGACTGACCTCTTTGGACAAAGAGCAAGTCTGACATTAAATCTGGTCCCCAGTTCCCAACAAAAGGCAGGGAAAATATTGCCATTCTGCTCTAGTGTCAGCTCTTTTGAGCCAGTGGCAGCTGAGTTAAATCAGAACCAAGAACAGAAGTCAAAATGCAATTTGGGACTAGATGTGCATCTGGTCATGAACAGCAACAGAAGCATTCCTCTGGCCTTATATGCCTAGCTTTCATTTCTGGGTTGTAAAGCTAACATGATTTTGCACTCCGGTCATTTAGCAAAAAAATAAGAGGCTGAAGAAAATCCTCTAGTATATTATATCCTCATCTCACTTGAAAAAGGTAATGAATAAATATGCAATGGTACAACATAAAAGCATAACAGAAATAAATAGAGAGTCTACTGAAATATGCACTGGACTACACAATTCTATAAATCAGGATTTTGCAGACTTCTCTTATGATCCTGGCTCTCTGTATACAAATGCAGCTTAAAAATTGCTAAATGCTGTTAAAGATAACGCCAAATCTCATTTCAAGCACATATACAGTGAATACAATGTCTACCCAGCTGATATTCAGACATGGGTCAGCTGCTGACACCTGTATACGATCTTCTAGAAGCTGCCTGTGTATCAAAGCTTCTCACCTCGCTTTCAATTCTCCCCCTGCTCTATCTGGAAAATATAATTACACATCAATAGGGACACGCACCTTCCTCTTAACTGCACCTCCAGCACCTGGCTTTTTCACTTGAACGAGGTTTCATGTTCCTCCCAGCGCACAGAGTGTAATACCACTCGGTTAGCTCCTGGGCAGGTTCTGTGAGCACGCCTCTTACTCCAGGTTTGCACAGCCTGGTGCAGAAAAGCCTTGCTCATGACTGGCATTTCTGCTAAGAGAAAATATGACAAATAAAACCATAGTCGCTTGAAAGGATCCTCTTTAGGGCAGACTGCAGCTGCTCTGTGTCACACCAGAGCCACGATCCTACCACTCAAGCTCTGTGCCGAGGTAAGACGGATTTGAAACGGCCATAGTTTAGCATTTTCCACCCACTTTGGTTTTAGCAGCGTTGCACCTGCTATTATAGAAATCCTCTTTCCAATAATATACTTCTTTAGGGAAAAACACTTGGAGAATGTCTCTGTTGCCATAACCCTTGCTGTAAGAATATTATTTACAGATACGACATTGGAGCGTTAACTCCTTAGGACCGGGACCAAATCTTTTATCTCGGAGAGAAGCTCCCGCATCCCAGGTACCACCTGAAATGAGGAATGCTGTAGGAAGCCACAGCACATGTCGTTTCCACGTTCTACCGCCAAACTCCTCGAAGGACTGCCCTTTGCCTTCTAACTGGTGTTCGTTATAGCAGACGTGGGATGGTGAGTACGTGCATGGGGAAGCCGGTGGCTCCGCGCCTCTCAGTGGAGCAGCAGAAGCCGGGCTCCCCAGGGGCGCAACGGCCCCCAGCATGGCGGGCCCCAGCCCTCTGCCCGGGCTCGGGCCCCACAGCGCGAACCGGAAAGGTTGCAATGTTTTTTAAGTCTCCTGAAGACAAATGACCTCCTTCCTCCGCTGAGCTTTTCCTCACGGATAACTGCCGTGGCTTCTGTTCCTCTGACGCCTGCCCCGCACGTTCCCCACCACCCGAAACACAACCCTGCGGGGCACCGCCGGGCCCGCTATTCGCCTGTGGGTTTCCGAGCGCCGGCAGGAGCGCGGGGCAGAGCCCGCCGGCCCGCCTGACGCACAGGAAGGCGCTGCCGGCAGGGCCGGGGGCGGGCGCCGCATAAAGCGCGCGGCGGCGGGCGGGAGAGGGAGGGAGCCGCCGCCGCCTGGGACGCCGCCGGCAGCAGGGCTCGGCCGGGACCCGCGGGCGCAGGCAAGTGGGGCGCCCCGGGGGAAGGGGGGGCCGGGGCGCCGGGCCGTCCCGCGGCTGTCGCGGAGGCCAGGCGCTGGGAAAGGCGAAGCCGTTCTCTGCTGGGAGAAAGTGCCCGTAGCGTCTGGTGCAGGCGGTACCGTTAGGCAGGGGCTCGCAGGCGAAACCCACAGCGCTTAAGCGAGCGCTTGGCCGCGTAAAAAGCGGGACGTGGAGCAGCTGCGCTATCGATATTGCGATGGACCGCATCTTAATACGGGCTGGTCCATGTCACCCCTCTCTGCCAGCTGCCTTCAGGGGCCAGCCAGAACAAACTGCACCTGAGCTTTTCAACTGGTTGTGCGAGTCCTTTTGCGCAAAGGGCAAACGGATGCCAGGACGGATTGTACCGAGCGCATTACAAAAATCCCATTTACAAACCGTACCCATGTGCCTTGCAAGCGTTTATGCATGTGAGCATCCCTGCGTGTTACCTAGAAGGCCTAAGGGGTTGCAACCTGGACAAAATTTTGCCCTTTTTTTTTTTCTTTTTCCTTTAGACAATAATATTAAGTTTTCTTACTAATCTTTTTAGGATATCATAATCATCAGAATTCACCAGAAATTGCAATAAAAAGTCCCACTGAAAGCAAACACACTTTTTTCTGAACATGAGTTATTAACATATCATTATTTGGTTCTGTGTATGTATCTCAAGAAATAAGGACTGTGATTCTTTGTAACTACCAGTATAGGCACAAAGACAGTGAAACGTGCTATACATTACTCCTTCTCAGCAATTTAAAGAAACAAAGTAAATGTTCAGGCAATATTTTTTTCTCTCTGAATGGAAGTAATAAAGAGGAGGGAAATGTCACCGGGCACGTTTCTACTGACGTTATACAGTGTCCTTCATACCACACACAGAATCATCCCATCCAGCCTTTGTTAAGGAGAAACTAAAACCTGTCACTTTTACTTTTGCATGAGTAAGTACTCAGGACTGCATTACACCTTGAGATACTTCATCATCTCTTTTTTTTTTTTTTTTTTTCCCCTCTGACTTAAGAAAACGCAAAATGAAAGACCACAGCATTAAAAATATGATGTATTCTCTACTTCAAACTGTTGAGATTCTGAAACTATGATTCAGAGTTGGAAATAGAAAAGCTGTTTATAAAAAGGTCAACTTTCTATAAAAATGTCCATTTTGATGAAATCTCATCTTTTTTTCAAGAAAAATTTCTGTCAGGTGTAATATGTTGACCTACGGCAATCTTTAGTCCATGACTGGATTTTGTGTAGTTCGTTAACACAAACAAACATCCTAAAGAAGGGGAAGACGACCGCTAGTATAGGATCAGGGTGTGGGCAGAGCCCACTCGAGGACCCAGGGCACAGGCCCTAGGGCATCCCTCTTCTCTGCTCATCCACTGGCCTGTTCTCAACCCTACCGCTGACTTTTTATCCACATGCCGCTTCTAGAATTACAGCCTGGCGTAGCCTGCCCTGAGGCAATGTTGTATCTTTAGTCTTTCCTGCACTGAAAAAATCACAATGAAAATGGTGTTTTTCACCAGCGGGATTAATGATGATGTGGTGCAGGTATCAGAAAGAAAATGTTCTCCGAAGTGGAGAGAGAGTCACTGAGGCTGAGGTGTCTACGTGGAGAGCCTGCTCACTCAAAACAATCTCTGTAGTCCATAGAGAGGAGCAGGTATTCAGAGATAATTCAGTCCACCTAAAACCTGGAACAACCAAGCTTCCAACCCCAGTATCTCAGTAAACAGCCAAAACTTAATTGGGAAAGTAATTTCAGTAAGAATTTCAGAGCTTGTCGTTGGGTGTTCCTACTCTTGCTTGTCTCTTAGCTTTCACGTGACTTTATGCTTCCCAAGTTTTATCTTTTTATAATGTCAAATCTCAGAATTCTATGGCAATTAAAAATGGAAAGGATGTACTAGATAAATAATATAGGTTGTAAAACAAGCAGTACTCTTCAAACAGAAGATGTGAGGCTTTAGGAATAGCACAATAACATACAACCATCGGTGGCTTTACGTGAAAATGGAGTGGTATGAATTCACCAAGAGCAGTAAATGCATTGCTTTCTACTACTTTTTCATAAGAATAGTTTTACCTGGATTTGAAGAGTACAATCCTAAGGTATTTCTCTTGAAAGAGAGGCTGTGTAAATCTCCCTGCTTTATAAGCATTATATAGTACCCCAAAACATTTGCATTACGGAAGGAAAGTGGCAGAAGTGCCCATTCAAGTGTAAGAGCTAGGACTTCTCTTAATGGTCTTGCTCACTTTTCTCCCTCTTCCCTTTAATAGCCAAGTACCATCTGTTTTGAAAGACAGAGAATAAACAGGAATATTGAAGTATATAATAAGAAAGAACTACAATGAAATTAAGTGGTTTATGCGCTCTGGATTATTAATTCATATCCACCTTTCAATAGCAAACATGTTTAATCTTTTCTTTTGCAGTATGTCCCAATGGAGTCAAGTTCAACAACTGGAAATAAAGTTTTTGGAGCAGGTAGACCAGTTCTATGATGATAACTTCCCCATGGAAATCCGCCATCTACTAGCACAATGGATAGAAAGCCAAGATTGGTAGGATTAAATTTATTCCCTCTTACATGATTTTCAGTCATGAACAATTCTTTTGTTATCTGGCAGATTTTAAGGTGCTCATTTGTGAACTCTGCAGGCACCTGCACTCCAAGAATAGTATTCCACTAGTTATGGATTTAGCCCATTGAACTATCAAAGTTTAAATTTAAGGAATGCCTGGAGGTGAGGCTTCATTTGAGCTTATTCCTGAACAAAATCCAATAAAAATGGTCTAGCAAACTAATGGTATTACAGGTTTTTCATAGAAAAAAGTAATGCAAGCTAGTTTTCAATGGAAATGTTATATATTTACCTCTTGCAGCATAAAATTATTCACTTGTCCAAACCTGCACTTAAAGCTGGATATATAACTTTAGGGAACAAGCCAGCTATTGCAGGAACTGTTCTCTACAAGGTGAATTTATGCACAATTTTGGATCAAATTCACTGGATAGCTTTCTTAAGAAAATTCAGAACTAAATGCCAAAAAAAAGTTTGTATTAGTCATACCAGGAAAAGACATCTCAATTTTTGAAGCTAAATCCACAAGACTATTGGAGGACTATTGCAAAAAGAAAAATCTGCTAAGGAATGGAATCTTTCCTTAAAGTTTATAGCTCAGTGTTTATGGGGCTGTAGGAACATGGGAAACATTAAAATCTCCTTTTCACCGGATTTAGCAGGTATATCTCAAACAGGCATCTGCCATTTAGAGGGCAAAGAGAGAGAATATCCCAAGGACAAGGATGCCATGCCGTCCAAAGTCTATCTTCCTCTATTTTGCTCGCTAATGTTATTGCCCTTCATGTACCAAGCTGTTCCATAAAGAGCAGAACCAGTAAAGCCTGTTTTTGCATGTGTTTGTGTCTTCCGTCCCCTACATACCCTTCACCAGTAGCTTCAGAGTCTTCCTGTATCCCCAAATAGTTTGGCTGGGTGAAGGCTCATCTGGTGCCTGGTGTGAAGATGTGTATCTGCTGACTGGCCATCTGGCTGTTGCCTCCTGGAGCAAGTTAGTACTGCCGTTTTCCTCAGTGGAGGCACTAATTTGGATTCCTCCCCTCTACCAACCTGCCAGTTTTTGTGAAATTTGTAAGAACATACTATCTTTTGGACTTCAAGCCCAGTGTCAACTTTATCTGAAACTGGGCAGCAAATTCAGAAATTGTATCTGTGTGACTGACAGAGTGAGAGGGACAGTATGCATAAGCCCCATTTCTTCTGAGAAGTGGGCTAAAAATATTTAAATGTTCACTAGACCAGAGGCTAGAAAACCCTGGTTGTCTCCCCTCTGGCTGACTCCATAGCCTGTGCTAAAAACATCCTCACCTTGTCTTTATAGCTGCGTATCTACGTGAATATAAATAAAAGGATTATAAAATCAATTATTCACAAACCTCTAACTATATGTAAGTCATGATATATTTAAAGCCTTTTTTGCTGCCTAGATTTCTGAATGGATTATAATTTTCTGTACAGATAGATTGTCACTTCTTAAGACATTTTAAACATGCGTGGTTCTCATTCATTGATTCTTTAGGGAGGCTGCATCCAACAACGAAGCAATGGCAACGATCCTTTTACAGAATTTGCTCATACAAGTGGATGAACAGCTGGACCGGGTTTCACAGGAGAAGAATCTTCTCTTGATACACAACCTGAAAAGAATCAGGAAGCTGCTGCAGGTGGGTTGTTACTTTAGATGACAAATTGCATACTCTTACGGTTTCTAAAGGTAGTGCCCAACCTCTGTTGAACGCAGTTTGTTCCTGGGCGCAGCTCAGAGCTGTCCTGATTGCTATAGACTCCAAGCAGCTGTGGGAAGACCAAGCTTTCAGCAAGATAATTCAAAATAGTAATTCCACTATCTGTTACTTTGTGGAACAATAATTCACATTTTAATGCACGCTGCTCAGATACAAGTGCTGTGACTTCTCATCTCTGTGTATATCTGTGTTCCACTGAGCTCTTAAAAATAAAACTGTATAGTCCTTATGGATGTTCATGTTTATTACAAGTGTAATTACCACCTTTCAGACTCATACAGATGCTTAACTATGGAATAAAAATGCATATTTGGGGCTTAAAGCAGCACCCCGAAAAAGGAACCCCTGTAAATCATTAGCATGTTTGCTTTTTTAAGCTCAGCTAGGATTATTTGTTATGAATGGCTTAAAGGATTTTCCGTTAGGCTTCTGCAAAATGATATTTAATTTGATTGGCTGAATGTTTCTCTAATAATTGTTTATCTAAGGCAAGGATTCTCAGAGTTCCACTTCATTAGTCACCTACTTCCTGACATCTATCTGTCTTCTGCATAAAGCAGATATGCATCTGAGTTTATGAAAGTTTGGGGTTTTTTCTCTTCTTTGATGGTGTTTTCCATAAGTACTTAAATGACAATTATATTGCTTGCAAAACATTTTCTTTATTTTTTATATATATATATATATATATATATATATATATATATATATATATACATACTGGTCTGGAAAATCTTAGCATGACCTTGCCAATTATTTTGTTCTCTTTATGGCTGTGTGTCGTTCTATTCTTTATCCCTAATGGTGGCCTCTTAAAAATGTGACAATATTTCCATCGCTACCACTTTTTCTTCCGGTGTTGTGCAAGCAGTCTCATGTAACTCAAAACTGAAGTTGCTTTTTGCTTCTTTTCTGGCCTGTGTAGAGGCACTATCCATAATTTCAGTACTGCTCAAACACCAAATTTACTTAACTGCTTTTGGTGTTAACTGCGGAAAGGTTAATCCTATTATTTCTGTCATGGTCTTGGCACACTTTACCACAGTAGAGCTGAGACAGAGCTGTGTCACCTTAGTAAAGGTGTTCTCCCACAGTAGCATATACGTGGGAAGAGCATTTCAGGGCACTGAAACAAGCAGTTGCATTGGTGTATTCCTGGCTTAAAAGATTGTGCATTTATGATTATACCATTACAGTGTGCATATGCAGAAGGACTGGTATATGTTTACATATAGGCTCTACAAAATTGAAGTCTCTCACTGTTCCTCCTTCTCTTCACACCATTTATTTTATTCTAAAATTTTTACCAAAACTTGAAGTGGCAGCTCTGCACGCTCTGTGAAATTTGGCATAAGGAGACAAGTAATCAGGTCTTGGGCACGCACACACGAGTTTACAAAATAGCCGGTGTGAAAATAGCCAGAATGAAAACCATTTCCTTTAAGTCCTGGCGTGTTTGGAAATGATACTATGATGTGCTTCCTGAAGAGCACAAAGCAAAGGAGGCTTATTCCAGAAAAGCAAGAGAAAGGGAGTTTTAAGTGATTTCTGATTAAGTGGTTTCTCAGGTGGCAAGGATCTGAGTCACGGTTCCAGAACAAGCCAAAACGCTCAGGCGTCCCCATTACAACTGTACAGCTAGGTTACAGTCACCATATACTACTTACAGCAGCAGCAGAGCCAGCACCAGAGCTGGTCTTTTCCTTCTCCAGGCAAAGCAACGCTAAAGGTCCAGGTGGAGTAGCCTAACCCATCATTTCACTTGATTGCTGGCTCTGAAAAGAAATGCCGCACAGGTTGCGACGCGCACCAACTTGTTTTCCCTACCACGCTGTAGCACTGTAAGGCCCCGACTTAGCAAGCTTTCTCAAGCAGCAAGGTCCCTCTGCTCCCTTGGGTTGCAAAGATCTGTAGGTTTGCAGTCTAAAGCGTTATGAACTTCTTGAGAGGACATGTGCGATGCTGGAATTATACAGCTTATTAAAAAGGATCTCAGTCTTAAGCTTTGCAGTAAAATGTTTCCAGTTGAGCAAAAAAATACAACAGCTGTCTCCATCACTAATAATGTTGGCCTTTCTCCATTATATCAAGAGAGCAGATAACCTGTATTTAGATAAAAAGCTACTTGTTCAGTTTCAAAATACACATGTGAACCACCAGATACTGAACGGCACTTTCGCTATTAGACCTTTTCTTGATTTCTTATGATCTTTAGCACTATCACCCGCAGTCTATTCTGGTTTCCAAAATAATTTCTATAGGCTGGAGTAGGACCAGACTCTTGCAATGGGTTGTTGTTGTTATTATTATTATTACTATTTCGGGTAAGGCAAATAACTTAAACTATGTCTTAAGAAATCTGTGACACAGGTATTTTGGATTTTTGCATAAAATATTATGTTATAACTTCTAATTTTTAGAACATAGGTGATAAATGCATTTTCAGCCAAAGTATGGGCTGCATGTTCTATAGAGCTGCACAGGCAGTCTCCTGAGTTTCAGCTGTTAAAATTATTTCTTAATTGGTTAGGTAAATACATCAGGAAAAAAAATGCTATAATAGTTGTAATCAGCTGACATCCTATCCTTGTTATTAACTGTCAAGTATTATTAATGGACTATGAACTGTACATGACACATAGTATGGACAGGATCTGCTGTAATGTCCTTAAATTTGAGTATGCAAATTATGTAATTATGGGTCTAATTTTTCTAATGCATCACTGATTGTATTTTATTGCTGAATATATGAGAAGTTTGGAACTGGGCATTTGGCTCCCCACCCACAGCTGGATGCACTTGCCATTTGAGCGAGTTTGTGACGGTGTCATGAGACAACACCAGAAAAAGGTGACTGATGTACACAGTACAGTGCCGTGGTTCCTTTTGTCCCGACATACCGCCTAGAGAAAGGGAGACTGGAAGGGTACGCTGTAAAACTAGTGAGATTTTTCACCAACTTTGATGGAGAAACGACTGGGTTCCTAAATAGGAGAGGAAGCTGCATCTGTAAACATCTTTTCATTTCTGGTGACTCTGTGAACAGTGTTGGTTTGATTTCCTCTGAAGTTCTGTTACCATGAGCCCACCTTTATCTCTGCTTTGCTCTCTAGCGCAAGCACTTCTTTGAAATTTCACAGTTTGCTCCTCTTCCTTCCCCTCATACCACACACACAGACGTACAGACACACGTACAGCATACACACACACACAAAGCTGTTCAACCTCAATACATGATCTGAGTGCAATGTTTGTTCAGTATTTTGAGTCAAATTGTGTTACAATATTAAGTAATACTTGTCAAACTAGATAATGCTGGAAACGAGCGTTTATCACTAAGTATGCAGAGTAGTATGTCGAGCTATGGTATAGGTTCCTAAATACTATGACAATAGCAATAATAAAATAATTAAAATTAGAGAACACACAAAAGCCATTCAAAAGCAATCTGTAGTTCTTGACAAAAAGCAAAATGAGGGACTAATGTTTAATTAGAAATACAACTAGATAGTTAATGAAGAGCAGCCCTAGAAGAGGAAGCAATGCACGCTTTACAAATGGCTTGTGCAGCTGTTTGCCAGACAGCAAAGGACTCATTAGGATCAAGATTCCTGATGCTATTACTGAATCCAGAGAGAATTATGCCTACGAGTTACCAGCACCACGGCCAAGCACATCCCATCTGAAAGATCTCCCTGGGATTCATTTTTGTTATAAAATGGAGAAAATGTTCTATTCTGAGCTTCACCTGAAACACCTTTACATAAACATCTTAGTTGCTCCATGAAAATAACGATGGAAGTAGTGGAGTAAGTGAGAACTTGCCTGCCTCGTACTTGCAATACAAAGCTTTGGGCAATCTTAGGCATTGTGAAGGGCAAAGAGCAGAAGTCTTAGCAGGAAGATGACTCTGCCTGGCACCCTTGCTTTTAGGCCACAGGGGCCATCCCTATTCTCTCACCATTAGAGAAAATAACCATGGAATGTGGCATTTCTGCTCAGACTGCTGACATTTCCAAAATTATCTTGAGGCAAAAAGAAATATTGACCAGGAAATACACAATTTGACAAAGTTATAAGCACTTGAAAAAGTGCTGAGAAACTTAGTTAAGCAGCTGAGGTTACTGCTAGCTCTCAGTAATTTGTTTCTCTATCAATTTCTTGCTTTCATTGAAACATTGCTTCTTGACATTAATCTGGTGCAAATGCACATATTATATTAAAATCAGGGTCAGCGTTTTAGGTTAAAATCCTTCATATTTACTTCTTACATTATTATTACTTCTCTAGTCAGGAAATTGGATTCATTTTTATAGCAGAGCAGCCTTTTGTTGCTGTGCTCTTTGGTGGAGACAGTACAGCACAGTCACTTGCTAAGGTTAAATTCTCCGACCATCTTCCTACAGAGCTCCTGTTCCTGCCAGCAGCGGTTCTGGAAAGGGATGAGGAGAGAAAATGTTTGGAGACAGTGAAGGAAAGAGGAGGGAAACTATGTCTATGGTTCTTTCTCCTGCTTAAAACCTAGATGGAGGAAAGCAAAGCAGATTAGTCACAAGGAGATGGTTTGTGCTGTTGCCATGACAGCAAAACATAAAGGGCAGATGTTAAGCTCAGAAGAGCTGCCTAGCACTTCTAGGAACCAAACTGCAGATGCAACAGTCCGCATGACCTTAGCCCATGAACAATTACATCTTAGTTTTCAGAAGGAATGTTTCTAAATGAGAGCATACCTGTGCCTGATGTAACCTCCTGTGTAATACCTGAGTAGATTTAGTACACAAAGATGACTGGTGCAATATAGAGACACTCATGTAGGACAGGCGCTCTCCGTGTTCCTGACTCACATGCCAAAATCTTTGGTCAGGGGAGAGCAGCCAGGCTGCAGTGCACCAGGGGAGCCAAGGCAGGGGAGGCTCAGAGTAGCCTGGGAATCGGAGATGGCCACCATACCCCAGTGTCCCACCGCTCCATTTAAGAATGGTACTGGTGGGCGATTGCCTGTGGGTCTCTGAGTAATGCAGTGATGTTCTTCCCCTCCAACTCCAAGCTGGAAATTTGGAGCGCTCGGCAGGTACCTGCTAGACGAGGTGTAGCTCCGTGGGGTGCAGCCTGGCCCGTGCATGGGCTCAGGTGAGCTCCCAGGCACCGAAGAGCTGCTGGCTGTGCTGCGCACTGCGATGGGTGCATGACAACTACATCAGGAAAAAGCAGAAATTCCCAGAAGCATCCTACTCATAATTGAAGCTCTCATTTGTGCTCTAGTCTCAAGATAACTTTTGAAAGCAATCCCTTCTCATTAATGGCAACATGCATCTGTGTCACATCCCTGTTTACGGTATTCAGGGGAAAATCTGATTACATAAATCTTCCTTCATAAAAGTGAAATAACAGATTTCAGGAATAGGAAGAAAGGCTACTCTGCTCATTTACCATTGAAGCCTGAGTTAATGAGTATACTGTGTGCTCTGGGGAACATTTGCTGTAAATGATGTATATTCATGATATTCATTTAATACTCACAGCAGATTCTCAGATATCGGTGAACTTTACCCACTCACCAGCCCCGCGAGAGCCTAAGATGAGGGGAGGGCAGGGAGTGGGGATTCTGCCTGAACAAGCAGGTCTTTGTGCACACCATGAACATCTCGGGGCGTGCTTACAAAGGGAGAGGTCGGGCAGAATCACCAGATTTGCTAATTCACACCAACCAATTATATAAAAAAGAGCTTTTGGAAGCACTATGGTTATACTATGAAGTTGAGAGATAATACTTTAGTTGTATTTCTTCCTCCTACACAGCCCTGCTTTTTTATGGAAACATCTGGAATAGCATCTTAAAATATCTTCTGTCAGCCTATTTGACATATATTAACATTATAGCACTTCGTTCCCTGTAAAATTCATCCTGTTTCTAAGTAGTGCAAATAAATAGCATCTTACTTTACATGATGCTATGTACAACAGTAAGAGGGTAGTGCATTCCTGATTCTGCTTCAGGTTTTTGGTTATACTGCACAGCCTGTTTCCATCTGTAATGAGACCTGAACATCTTTGTGCTTCTCCAGATAGAACTAAAGTGAACTCATAAAAGTTTTTATTTTAGTTCACGTGACTGTTTACGCAAGTCACTGCACCAGAAAGGTACATGCATGAGGGATCCTAAGATTATTTATTCCAGTGCATCAAAGAAAATGGAGAACATAGCATTAGATCTGAAATAAGACATTCCAGTTGGTACTTAACAAATATTTGTAATAAGCACTGTGCTGAGAAACAGTTGCGAAGAATGGAAACATAGCCATTGATGTTTAAGTTGCAGTTTCCTGTTAAAACTTACAACAGGGTGAGAATGGAACAAAATAGAGAAAGTTTCTAATACACCACAGAAGATCCATTTTAAAATTTTATTTACATGTATTTTGCCCTCATGTAACCTGCCAGATCAACAAAGCAACAAAGTATAGTAGGAAATGTGTTTCAAACTAACGTGTCCTGCGGTGTAATACAATTCAGATTGGTCTTTCATACTAGCATCTTGCCCCCAGGGAGTTTTCCAGTTCAACCATTAAAGCTGTTTACAAAAAAATTTGGCTTACAAATGGGGAACCCCGCATAGAAGTCTGTATGCTAAAGCAGCTAGCTGTCTGCTGGTAGTGATCACTGGCTGGTGGCTGCACATCAGCTAATAAAGATTTTTAAAAATGCTTGACACGACTGAAAAAAGGTTACTTATTAGAAGTAAAATATTTTTGAGATCCTAGTTATTATTTGAAGAATGTAACTAACAATTTATAAACATTTCAGTTTTGTTTTCTAGAAGGAATAAAAGAGTTAGCTTACAAAAAGAAGTATAAAAACAAGCAAACAAACGAAACAACTTCTTGTGGTCTTTGCTCATTCTGGATTATTAAGAGCCCAATTGCAGTCAAACATCTGCCTGAGAGATTAGTCAATAATACTCAGGTCTTTGGGTCCAGAAGATGGAGGAAAAAAGAAAAAAAAAAAAAAATCAGTCCTCTCTCTTCTTGGCTGTTTTATCCTTTTTCATAGGGAACACTGTACTTTTATTTATTCTGAAATAAATCTCATTTAAATAAGAAGCATCGCTACATTATTCATCTCCTGTAGAGGCACAGCTCTACTGCCTGATGATGAGATCTACAGCCATATATTTTCTGTAGGTGTCTCACCCTACCTGCTTAGAAATCTGCTGTTTCTATAGACCGTTCCTTGACTACTTTTAGTGTCTATTGGAAGGGACTCAGCAGTGGAATTTAGGGGCAAACTGGGAGATGGAAAAGAAGATCTCTGTCTTTACAGCTTATTTACTGTGCTTTTATAGCTTTGCCTATTGCAATTCGGTTGCACATACCCTAAAAAAATGTGTGATCTTTTGGAAGTTATGCATTATACAATACGAGAAAAGCAGAACTACAAGATTGCAGACTTATGCATTAGGACTTCCCACACATCATAGGAGTTGTCTAAAACAATGAGGTTGCCTTTAAGTTCTCTCATGTATTTTGAGAGGGGGAAGGGGAAATCTAAAAATAAAAGTCTAACAAGAGCAGTCTAAATAGATAGTGTCACAGGTACTTCCTCTTAAAGACCTAGATAAAACAGAGCCATCTGGCTAAGATTTTTTAGTAAGAATACCGCCTGTTTAAATACAGGCTTTCAGAAAACTCCCAAGCACTTTACCTATATCAGGGTACCACAAGGACCGACTCTTTCTTTGTATTCTAGTACTGTCTTCATTAGACTTTCTGTCTGGATGCATAAACAAAGGTAGAAAACAAATCAAGGCAAAATGTTGTTTGTCATATTTGAATGTGAAAACGGGAAATAAGGGTGTATGGTTATGCCTTCCCACCCACACATTTCTTTGAGATACACAACTATACCAAAGTTTTTTTTCTTTCAAAAATAAAATGATAGACAAAAGGTTTTTTCTCCCTATTTTTTAATTACATGAAAGATGAGATATCTGCTTATCTGGAAAGATGCTGAGTGTCTGACTTAGTAAAATAAGCATATCACAAGTGAGCAACAGGGAAGGAAATGTATTTTTGCTTGACTTTGTAATCCTGTTTCCTATCTCTCCGTGTCCCACCTCCCTTCCATCAGCTTCTTTAAATATTCATTCAACTTCAACAAATACATCAACAGTCATACTAGTTAATGGTTCCATGCCTTCAGTAAAGCTCTTACTGTATACAATTAAAAGGCTCAAGCAGGGTTTTTCTAGCACAACCAAGAAAAAATACAGCTGATGTTTTTGATAGTTTAAAAAAAAAAGAGAAAAGCAGGGAAAACAACAACTAAATTCTAAAGCGCTTTTTCAGAATTAGAAAGCACTAAAACCTACTCAAGTCCTCTTTAGGTCACGTTGAAAACCAGGAGATGACCAGGTGAACCCCTGACTGACTTTCTGAAGTTCACACAGCACATCCTTCTACATTACAAGTAGAGACCAACAGTCAATAATACCTAATCCTCTACTTTAATGACTGAAAACAGACTCAGGATACTCAAATAGTGCATATATAGTATTCATTTATAGATGTGCGCAGTATATAGAGACCTTTGACACATGAAAAGAAAGCTGGCCAATATTACTGCGGTTGGGAGTGATCCACTTTGTGATGGAGCTGCCCACAGGACAATAAGCTAAATTTCAGAAATTTTAAAAAATTGGAAGAAAAGAAGAGTGAGAGAATGAATCTCTGGTCTAGATTTCTTCATTCATCTCAGGAAAAGCAGTAAATTTCAGATACTAAAATTGACACTTGTTTGGTGTTCTTTTTAAAAGCACATGTATTTTGAAGTGTCATAATATGTATCTTAAAGTTTCTCCGTGATCTTACAACTTACAGAATCAAATCTTGCATTTCCCCAGCCACTGTTTCATGCATCTTAACATATCCCAAATAGTTCAAGCTGTTTTAAAATTCTGCACATTATAATGTATAAACTGTGCAGAAATGCCTTTTTGTTTCTCTTCATGATCTAGTAAGATACTATCACAACAAATGTCTCTGGAGTAGAGACAGTGCATGCTGGGCAGTGGTGGAAAGGTTTTCTCCTGAGGAAATGTCATCACCATTCAGAGAAAATTTTCACCTGTTCAGAATGAAAGCTTAATTTCCCCCATTTGCTTAAATTTAGCATCATGCTGGTAGTTACTGAGAAGCCAGTCCAAATAAGATCATTTGTTGTTTGTTGTAAATCATGATATGGAAGACCTCATCAAAACGGAAGAGAGGAGAAAGAAAATTTCTAAGAACAACAGAATTACAGTAATAGTAGCAGATCAGACTAATGTTTCCGTTTGAAACTTCAGGTGAAAAGTGAATCCTCAATTTCTCTTTGTTGGTATTTATCAAAAGACAATTACAAGTTTTCTCTATAAATATCTAAACTTAATAATACAATTTTGCATAACTACAGAATCCACACCCTTCCTCCTTTCCTGCCTGCCAATGTTCATGTCATACTAAGTGAGGATTCCCCCATCTCAAGCCTTTTTTTGGTTAAATTTCCTTTATTTTCCAACTTATATCCCTCTTTCAATCATAGGAAATAATTTTCAATTAGTCATTCAGAAGCTAAGGTCACCTTGAGCAAATTCTTCTCTCAACCAAAGACAAAATGGAAGTGCAGAACAGCAAGAGTTGGCAGTAGACGGATAATAAGGGAATACCGAGTGGCGCGTTCTGAAGTGTAATTACCTCTGAGAAGTATAAAACATAGGGAGAAAAAATTCAGTGTTATTATTTTGACGGAGTCAAACACATTGGTTATTGTGACTTTTAGTAATTATTGTTAATAAGTTACAATTATTGAGATATTTAATATTACAACTTATTTATTATTTATCAATTTATTATTGTTGAGTTGCAATCCATCTGCTAGATTACTGCAAAAGAGGCTATCGATGTAGCATATACTGTACAAAGATAGCCGTTCTAGGAGAGAGAGCTCAAGACGGACAGAAGGGGATGCCCGCTCGGGCTGTGGCACGCAGCTCAGCTCCGTGCCAGCTGTCCAGCGTTCAGAGCATCTCTCTATCACAAAGGCAAGACCCGTTCCTAGCCTTTGACCGCAAGCGTTCGTACTGCAGATCCACCATTATTCCAGCTTCTGTCTGAGGGGCTGCTGCTCCGGGAGGGCAGGTGGCAGTTCTCTGTCGACCTGCTTGGTGTCTGCCCAAACTGAATGAAGTGGAGTCGAACAAGCACCAGACAGGCACAAGTGTGGGAATCACTACAGGCACAGCTTATTATGAGTTAGAGAATAAAGGAAAAAAAAAAAAAGTGAATTTCCACTTCATCTCTTGATTCAGATGGTTCTCTCTTAATGAAACAAAGAAAAAGAGAGAGAGAAAGGGTTTTTAAAAGTTTTGCATATGAATGGTATCTAGATATGCTAGGAAAGTCCCTAATGCCTGGCATTTTTTGTGGGGGATTTTAAAACATCCCACTGTCAGAAGATTTTTTTTGAAGTGCCTCTTCTACATAAATGCATTTTCCAGCTCCAAGAAAGGATTTTTATTTTTTCTCGACTTTGTTAAATAGCTTTCGTTTGACTCCTTTTTGTCACAGAGCAAAACCAAAAGGCAACCATCGGCCCTTAGAGTGCTCGAATTCTGTCGGGCAGTGGTAAACCGGGACTAAACACTCCTCAAGCTTCGTAGCTTCAGATAGCCTGCAGATACCAACGTGTGGTATGGTCCTCATATGCTAGCCATCTATGCGGGAGGTGGGACCCTGTTTTACTAGCAGAAAAATAACAGCAACAAGCAGAAACCAACAGATGTTAACTGAGGAATTAATATGCACATCAGTGGATTTACACCAGTCACAGATTTCTCACCACAGCTTTCATCCCAAGCCTTATTAAAAACAGGACTTTTTTTTCCTCTAACCAAGGTGCAGATAGATGAGACAAGCTTAGCAGTACAACTGACGGCAGCTGAAACAAGGCAGGCCTGTTCTCCCCGCTCCCAGCCAACCCCTCCTGACTTCACGTGCGCTAGTCCTTAACGATAAACTCGTCCTTTGCTGAGCAGTTTCAGTCCACTGAGGAGCAGAAAACCCGTTCAGCAAAAAAGCGTGAGTGGTTTCCATCCCAGTTAGAAACCTGGATTGGCTCACTAAGGAGTCAGACAGGCATCGGACTGGCACGAGGGAAGGGCTGGCACCGCACAGCCAGGAGCACAACCATTCTTTGCAGCAATTAATTTGCTCCGGCTGTTGCTGTTGGACTCTACCCTTACCTCACTTCCGCATGAAGCTCCACTCCACTCTTCACCTTTTGCAGGAAGATCATAGCCATTTCCCTTCCCTGTATTCCCTTCCCAAAGTTACATCCTGACATTACGCAGAGGCAGCTTGGGAATATGCTCAGTAAAGGGGACTACGGATATATTCCTGGACCTGAAGTTCAGTTGTGCTGAAGGAAGTGTGCAGCAAGCACATGGTTACTACCCTTACAGCCAAGAAGCTGGCAGGGAGAAACGAGTAATAGGCATTGTCGTTTGACGTGGAAATCAGCAGTGTATCCTTAATGTTAAATCCCCCCTCACTGCCCAGCAAGAAGCAGGCAGGGAGGGAGTGCTCACTGTTTCATCTGAGACATAGTGTGTCCTGGGGTAGTATTACTCACCACTTCTTTCTCCAGAGAAACCCCTAAAATCACAGTCTAGTCCATAACTCCCATTCCTCAGGGTGATTGATACAGATGATTGCTGGAGCAAAGCACCACCCTGACCTGCTTTTAAAGAGATCAAAGGAGGCACAGCGCTGGGTCTGCCTCGGGTGTGCTCTTCTTTGCACTGTGGGGCATGTACTTTATTTGTCCTGAGAAGACTTCAGAAACCCTAGGAACATTAGAAAGCTTAGTTTCATTGCTAACAATGCCGTGGGAGTCAAAGCTTCTCTAGAAGGGAACATTTTGTACATCAGTTATTTAGTTTTAAGAGTCCTATGTCTTTTACCTTCGTCTCTACCTGGAACCACAGTATAACCAACAGCATGGTATTTAATACCAAGCAGCTCAAACCAAGTCTCCATGATTAAAATTACCATTTTTAATATATTATTTCTTTACCTTGTAATGGAAGTCAAAACATATTATGAAGTCTTTCAGATTACTTAGATTTCATGCAAAAGCACCCAGGAAATGATTGCTTTTGTCTGTCTAGAAAAAGTGTTGGAAATACATGTTCACCGTCATAGTAGTAGTTGGCATATAGAAGCAGCGTGTTCACATTTCTATCAGATGTGTTCACATCCTTGTTTCTAATACAATAATTGGTATGAGATATCAAAGGAAAATACAGCATCAATATAAGTATGTATAAACTTATTGTGCCACATTCAGAGAAAGCAAGAATAAATTAAGTTCTGAGTGGCAGCAAAACATGATGAGAATAAAAACGAATCAGAAGGAGGTCCAGAACTGAAAACCGTACAGGAAAAAAAAAGAACTGGATTAATTCTAATGAATGACTGAAAACTGTATGAGCACTGAATAAAGGGCATCTGAATGAATGAGATGTGAATACTGAATAAAAGGCATGAAGGATATTGAGAAATACTGAACGAATACATCACCATGAAAGAAGCTGCTTGAGTGTCCTCAATCATTCCAATTTGATAAATACAGCACAAACCAATATTAGTTCAAATTGTGCCCAGTCCTCAATCACGCACCAGCGATTCTGCACCTTATTTATGGTGGTGTAAAAATATAGACCTTTTTTGGCTTGCGACAAGAGTTGCTTCTTCCTTCATCTTAGGCACATTATTTGTTGAAAAATTGTTCACACACATTAAAATTTAAGTCTTCTGCTTTATGCCAAGGAAGCTTTTCTGCTTGCCTCATTACCGTATCGATATGCTTACAATGTTTTGTTGGCAGAAGTGCTACACGTTAACAGCAACATCCTATTGAAAATGGAAGACATGATAAAATCGTGCACAGAATAGACTGACAGGAAAGCCCTTTCAAAAGAGCTGTGTTAGCGGTGGAGCAATTTGATTTTCAAGTGATGTACACCTCAGAGCTGTATCTTTATAATCTCTGTAGAACATTGTTAAGAATATTTTATGACAATGGCACTAACTGATGCTGCACTGCAAGGCTGAACCAGCACTAACGAAGGTCGAGAACAGTAGGGGAACCTTTTCCACCCGCACCAAGCTGTAGCTTATAGACCCTGAAGCACATTGTTTGTGATTTCCAGAGGGACACCCTGAATTCTGAATTTTTAAAAGTTGTTTTTACTTGTGCTTGCAGGGCAAATATCATGGTAATCCCATGCATATAGCAGTGATCATCTCAAACTGTTTAAGAGAAGAAAGAAGAATATTGGCTGCAGCTAGCATGCCTGTACAGGTAATGAATTACATTTCATTAATCTGCTCCATGTTAATCTGCTCACATGCTTTTAGGACCAAATCCTGTTCTCTCATTCCACTAGAGTGATTTGTGTGCACTAGGGTTTGCCAAATGTTGCCCTTTAAACTCATGTTTGTACTTCATTAGTGGCTCTACTGCTGCAAACATTGCTATAAGTGACTTCTATGTCACAGCTAATCTTCAAAGAATTTAATCTGTGGAAAAAGCTTTAAAGAGGTTATTCTTTGCAAAACAGATGTGTGTATTTAAAATTATGCAATGCATTAATTCATATTAATTATGCAATGCAAAAGACATTCCATCTGATGTGTTGCAAAGGCATTGATAGTTTTTATGTTGTTTGAAGAAAGAAATTTTAAAATTACATATAAAACCTATTTTGGGGAAATTTTTACATGGTTAAAACTCAGATAGAATTTTTAAGTCAAATGTGTTCTTTTCAATCACCTGCAGATGTAATACATATCATTATATGAGTATTGTGACATGGGTCTTCTTCAGAAATCTAATAATCTATGTTTCAGTTTCTTTAATTTACTAGATGTGTAATGTTTGCAATACACCCACACCCTTTCACCTTTTGGATTTCAAAGTTAAAGCAGCATGTTTTTCAAATCTGTGGAACTAAACAGATTTGTCTATTTACACCAGTCTCCAGCTGATTGAAGATCAGCTTCTGAATTCCCTCTCTATGCTAGAACTTGCAGCACAGTTACTATCACTCGTTATTACTACTCATCCACCCATTATCTGTTCACTGTGTTCCAGGGGCCGCTGGAAAAGTCTCTGCAGAACTCCGTGGTTTCAGAGCGACAAAGAAATGTAGAACACAAAGTGTCAGCCATCAAGAACAGCGCTCAGGTATTTTTTTGTCCTGTTTGCTGTTTACGCAGCCAGGATTTTCATACAGACATACCTAAACGATCTTTAAGCTGGGTAGCACAAATACTTTTGCTAACAAGCTGCGCCAACCATTTTCCATTACTCTGAGGACCTCAGCCCAGACTAACTACTCAGGACATACCTGGATCCTCAGGTTTTTACAGCTGCTCTGGGTTCAGTGTGAGCGCTACCTATTTTAAAGCTATCACGCTCATCCCTATGCGAGCTGCAGTGCCGTAAGAACATACCTACTGTCTTTAAAAAGATGTGAGGTTCAGTAAATGTATTTCTGCAACTTCACCTCTTTTAGCTGGGTCAGCAGTAGCTAGCCTTTGTAACCTCTGAGTCACGTACCAAGATCTTTGTAAAGCTGAAGGCTACGTGACACAATTACATGTTTTGGAGACGCGAGGGGAGAAGAACCCTGGGAGCTGATGGTAACAATTCTCCAGGAGTTTCCCATACCATTGCAGGGCAGAGCTGGGCTGAGCCAAACCTGTAGCTATGTCCCATAGAGACCTTGAAAGCTCAGTCAGAGAATACTGCCCGTTCAGTTCAAGGCAGGATAAGGATTCAGATTACCTACGGCCTTTTTGCTATCCCAGCCCCACTTTCAGCTTTGCAGCAGTCTCAGTGTAGGGGTTATATTTGAAATACCTGTCCATATGCCGTTCAAGAGCACCACTTCTGGTATACCAGAAAGAGGTCCTGGTAGCATTCTCTCACCAGTGTGGAAGAAGGGGAAGAAGGGTTAGAGAGATGAAACCCTTAAAAGGATAAAGCTAGCTTTAGAAGAATGTGATACTAGATCTCTATCTAGGTGTAAAGTTATAAGATAAGAGTTACAGAGCAAAAGCAGACAAAGCTGCAACCCAGCAGCCTGCGGTGCTGCTCCTTCTGCCTGTGTGGGGAAGTGCAGCCATCCCTGAAAGACCAGTGAAAATGAGAATGATTTCTAGATACAAGGTTTTTTTAGTAGGTAGTTAAGTTGAACACAGAAATCAGCCAGATCTTTGTATATGTAATTTCATACCTTACACATATAATTTAAAATTTTATTCTCCAAAATAAAGAGGAAACCAACAAATTCTGTGTGTCCTAATTTAGCAAATGAGGTTTTGTATTTTCACAGACACTTAACGTGCACATCTCAGGGAACTAAAAAGGATTGTTTATGAGTTGTTGGCAGAATCAAGGCTTCCTATAAACCACACAGAAACAGACCTTCGAAGTAAAACAGATTATTTCCTACAGTTTTATTTTCCTTCTTTTGATGTGTCTTTTTTTGAATTATCATTGTTTGGTTACTAGAAAACACTAAACTTTTTGCAGTACATATGAAAACAAACCCTTGCAAAAAGCCAAAACAGCAAAAATGTTTCATTTCTTTACCCAAATTCTTAAGTAATCCTCTAAATAAAGTCTCTGAGCTCTGCTCCTGTCTCTGGCTCCACCTTTCTTGGCTTTGCACACCCCATTCCAATTTCCATGGAAGTCAATGCAAAATTATCCATTTGCCCTGCTTTAAATTTCCAAGAAGAGAGTTACATTATTGGCATAATAATTTCAATTTAGCTCAGGCTAAATGTAACCATTCCTACTTTCCACTATGTCATTTAACTAGTAAACAAGAAGTGGTTAAGCTGTATCAACTACTGTTTGGCTGTGGGAGAGAAGATAATAGTTGGCTTTCTGAACAAGTAAAATAAATCTGTAGTTATAAATGTGCATTTATAATTCAATCGTCTTTTTTAAAGTTTACAAGATAGTAAACCAGAGTTCCCAGAACTGCTTAGGAATTTTCAAATGGTAGGAAAGGAAAATACTACCTTATGCATTTGTCCATTACAAAACAAATTCCTTTTTATGTCACTGAGAACACCCAAACAATTTTAATTTCTTTTCCCCGGGAAAGATGACTGACCAAGATGTCAAATACTTGGAAGACTTGCAAGAGGAATTTGACTTCAGGTATAAAACAATACAAAGCTTAGGTAAGAGTTTTTCTAATAATTTTTAGATTCTCTAGGAAATGGTTGATTCCGTAGCTAGATCCCAGTATCAGGTTTTTTGGTGTGTTACCCAGATAATATATGTAAACTTAAAACCGGATTTTTAGTTTATATAAGGTTATAGTCTTGGAACATAATGACTCTTTTGGGGTTAAAAGGATCTTGTCGAGCAAGTATAGTTATTTTCTATAGATAAGCTGCATAATGGCATGAAAAGCAGTAATTTTCTTAATTTAAAGAACCTATTTTTCAATTTCCTCACCTTTGACATGGCCCTTCCTTGGCAGGATGTGGAAGAGCCTCTTATTTCCCAGAGTAGAGCTATGCAAAACTGGTTTTTTAGCCTCTAACTTGGCTTTCTATTCTTTTTTGACCACAGTGGTGATAACCAGCTGGTAAGCACTCTGAATGCATGTTTGACCAGCCTGTGATGGTTGAGATCTGCACATGGCAACAGTCCTTGCATGATCTCTTTCAGAAAAGAAACTGAGGTCCACTTGTGTCTGCTCAGATATCTTCATATTATTTCCCTTTGAACATGCAAAGATACTGGCCTTGAAATGTCCGAGTTCTTAAACATGTCAATCCTGTATGTTTAAGGCTGGGTATGGCCAGGCAATCGGAAGAGATCAAGTTGCCAGGGTTTAACGAGTTGTTAGCCATCAGGCCAATCATAATTATTGACCACGCAGATGATTGAAGCCTGCCTCACTTGCAAAATAAAATATGCTTACATAAATGACTTTCAGGACTTAAAAATTCACTGTGTCCACAAATGCTCTACACCAGCACAGCCAGCCTGCAGTACCTTACAACGTGTGTGAGCCATTGCTGTGGCCGAGCTGACAAGCGGTTACTTGTCTGCCTCTATTGAAACATCTACCCTAACGTAACGGGAAGATGCCAGTCCAGAGCTTAGCAGAGACACAGTTGGCACCAATTTCTTTTTTGAAGGTAGCATGAAAGATGCAAGAAGAGCAAAAGTTGGGGGAGGGTGATGGCGGGGGAAGAGCTGCATATGAAAGAGCATGGGACAAGCTTGGGGAAGCTTGAAACTAATGCATGATCCAGAGAGGGAAAAAAGTTACGGAGAGGGGGAAATACCCAGTGATCAGTACTCCTGGCTGCTGAAATCCCCACGGCGATGAACACTTTATCTCTGTTTCAAATGCCTAACCTCCATTCTCTCAGCCAGACGTGTAATTCGTATCAAGTCCAAAGAGCTTTAGTCTAACTGCTGACACCACAAGCATATTTCAGTAGTGCACAGATCAATCATTGATCCAAGCCAGATGTACATAATACACATGAATAAGAAATTTATAGATTTCTAGGTATCATCCGTATGTTTTCTATCTTTTCCTGTTCCACATACACATCTAAAGAGCAAAGTCATCAAACCTTATCTTAAACTTGCACTAAAGTTAGTCCACTCAAATTAAATACACTATTACATAATCTACTGATATCTGCAGTTTATTTTTTCACTAGTTCATGCTGGTCATGGTTTTTTCCCCTCCTCCCCGTATAAACACGCACACGCACCCACGCACACATTTATACTGATTTTTTTCATCCCCCTGCAGAGCAGAGCGACAAAAACAGCGCCCTCATTAAACAGGAAATGTTGGCGTTGCAGGCGATGCTCAATACTTTAGACTACAAGAGAAAGGTTAGTGACATGTTTTGTCATTTGTGGTTCGTTTGCTTTCTCCCCTTATTCCCACTTCGAATACTCAAATGCGTATGCGTGCTTTTTTAAATTCTCCTCGCAGAAGAACAGACAAATAACAGGAGTTACAAATCCACAAAAGGTTTTGGGTGGGTGCAGGTGATTTTGGCTAGCAGTTAAGAAATTGGCAATGAAGTAACAGCTCAATCAAGGACATGGTTCTGCACACCTTAGAAGGGAGGTGAGGACATCACGTCACAGGACCTCTGATGTACTGTGCTATGTACTGTGCTAAACGGATAACTTAGTTGTCAATATATACCTTTTAAAGTAAGCAAAAAGTATTCAAAGTAGATGTAATCTAATAATCGAAAAAAAACCCCAAAGCAAACCAAAAAAACCCCCAACAACCCACCAATGGTGCCTTGCTCTATTCAGTGACCGAGACTTGCAAATATGACAAATATTCCCCTGACCACATCTTTGCTGGCACAGAAAACAGTACATTTAGGCAATTTGTTTGAGTCCATGTGCTTTTTAAGGATAAAAGCAAGCAAGCAAAAAAACCAAGCACGCAAGCACTGGATATGACACAAAACAAAAAGAGGACTTTTTGACCTTGACAGTACTTGTAAACGTCAACTTCTTGGAGGTGTTATGCCCACAAAGAATGCAACAATCCTCCTTCCCACCCCCAAAAAAAAGAAGTTTTACTGAGGAAGAGTTCATAGAGATTCAGGATTAATTTCGAGTACAATGGGTGATGAATCCAGTCACCTCTGAATTAAAGAGACTAAAGCTGTAGGGACTAAATATGGTTACTTACAAAGAAATTGAAAGAAATGTAATCAGCACTTTTATGATAACTGCTGAATTTTGTGGCTGTTCCCTGTGGGCAGTTTGTGACACCTTTCCTATTTTACAGGAAGTACTCAGTAAAATAGGGCGTGTGATTCATGAAATCGATATGCTTATGAGCAACATGCTGACTGAAGAGCTCCTAGACTGGAAGAGACGGCAGCAGATTGCTTGCATCGGGGGTCCTCTCCATGGTGGCCTTGATCAGCTCCAGAACTGGTAAACTTGCCTTGAGCTTGCGTTTCCACTGGAAACCACAGGAAGTCTGCTGCACATGAAATGATCTTTCCTTTAGATCAGTTACCTTGCCACAGCAGCAAATTCATTAGCAGCTTGGCAAGTAAACAACAAAAATACAATTTGTTTTGGTGGATAACATTTGCTATTCAGCATTAATAACATTACAGTGAACTGCTGAGCCTGAGCCATGGCAGTCGGTCATTTTTTGGTTTGACAGTTGTTCCAGATACATGATACATACCCTCTCGGGAGTTTTGCTTGAGTAAGAACCGTGCTGACTGAGTCACCAGTGGGAGTTTTGTCTAGGCAGGAGCTGGGTAGACACTTTATGCTTTGACTCACTAGGTACATCACTCCTCCAGACTTCAAACTCCACAGGAATTGAATGGCAGTAGTGTCTGTGGTGGTAACTCCAAAGGTGATTGCACATTAAACAAAAACAAACAAAAAAAAAGCGTTATCTTTAAAAAGATAGTGCACCCAGAGAATGTCAACGTCCTGGTCATTTCTCTCCCATCAAACTTCTCTTCTGGAGAAGGTGAAGTAAAGAGTAAGAAGAAAAAAAGGAAGAAAAACAACCAAGAACCATTTTCGGTTTGAAGAAAAAGTATTTTTTGCCTTTTTTGTGTGGTTTTTTCCACTGAAGTTTTTTTTTTCCAACGAAGATGTTAAAAATAGCTAAAAGATGTGATTTTATACACGCGTACCCTATTAAACTGCTAGCAAGTGTGTTTGGATTTTATTTTCCTTATTGTTTTTACATTTCTGAGAAGTGCACTTCCTCAGTCTTCGTAATTTTTTCATTTTATATAAATATTATCCTCTTAAAGAGTACATTTTACAAAACCACTGTTGATGAGGTCTGTTGCGAAAATATTTAAAAATAAAGTCGGAAATTTTGCCTGATGTATTTATATACTCCTGTAAACAAAAGATAAATGGACATGAGTTTGGATAAAGCTAGAAGGCACCAATCAGTACTGATTCGGATTTCCCTAAGCAAGAACTTCAGTAGCCATTATGTTCTAAGCAGCCGTTTACATGAAAGATTGCAAACTAATCTTTTGTCTTGCCGTAGTTTTACGCTGTTGGCAGAGAGTCTTTTTCAAGTTAGAAGGCAACTAGAAAAACTGGACGAACTGTTGACCAGACTGACTTACGATGGGGACCCTATCCCAGTGCAAAGACCTCAGCTGCTGGAAAAAGTCAACTTTCTGCTCTACAACCTTTTCCGGAAGTGCGTAAGCCATTGTCAATGTACATAACTTTACCTGAACTGACACAAATTTATTGGCAACAATGAGACCATATTGTTAAGAAGAAAAAAAAATTTAAAAAGTTTGAGTTTCTGAGGATCTTAAAGACCGAGTTTCCAATATAAAAAGTACGTACAGCTGTCACCAGCATTCCTAAGGTGCCAGACAGCTTCTCGTGTGTAGTAGTTAAGGGTCAGGCAAGTTCTGACTTTAGGTGAACACACGCAAAATCCACTTATTTCAGTAGCAGTCATGTACATATTGCTGAGAAAAGGTTGAGGTTTGGGGTTTTGTTTGTTTGTTTGTTTGTGATTTTTTTTTTTTTAAGTAAAGTGGCAGGTGCTAATTTGTTCCTTGTCTTTCCTCTTCCCCACCAAGACATTCTACTAATATATAAAATATTATCATCATTCCTCTTGCCTTTTCTACTGGCTATATGAGAGATATATCACAAGTGACTATCTGAAAACAAAACATGGTCAATTGTTTTTTTATAAAAAATGAAAAAAGATTAAATGATTGTTTAATTTCATTGGAGCCAGGCTCAGTGTGTTTTCATACTCTGTTTTATGGTTCTGGTATTTTAGGACTATGGAATTTGTTTTGTTTTGATTTTTAATGTATTCCAAATACCTGTTTCTTATGGGAACAATTCAACTGTAAGTTAGACCACGATCATTTTGAGAACTGAGTGTTGGAATACATACCTCCCACTTCAGCATCTGTAGAGAAATAAATCTCTAAGAGATAACAGCACTTTTTTTCCCTAATACAGCCGTTTCTTTATGCATATTCCTAACAATCTATTTGTTTCACTTCTTTTCACATAGTTCATTCGTGGTTGAAAGGCAGCCCTGCATGCCCACACATCCCCAGAGGCCAATGGTTCTTAAAACATTAATACAGTTCACTGTTAAATTAAGGTAAGGAAAGAAAATCTGATATAAATTCCTTCATTTGAGTACTGCATTTTATCCTAGGAGACTGTTTCAGAGTCTAGAAAGCAAAGCAGACCAACTTGTGTTAGAGATCCTTTTGACTCCAGGGAGAGTTTTCTGGAATGGGGATATAAAGGCCACAGAATCTGTCACTCGTAATAAGTGGCCATAAAGAGTAAATCAGTGTGAGGAAGAAAGACAGGTTGTGGCCAAAGTTCAGCACCTTCAGGATTCTGTATGCACTGAATACTTGTTTTAATGACTTTGCAAACTGAGTAAATAATGATCCGTATCATACAAGCCGTCATCAGAATACTCAGAGCCACTTTTGCATGTAGGAAAGAGAAACTTCTGCATTTTGGGGGGCTCTGGTGAATCAATGACAAGCTGTCTGTCTCCCACTAGCTCCTTGCCTGACTTTGTGAAAAGAGCGAAGATGGGAGAGGAACTCGCATCTCATTTCCACTTTGCAGCAAAAAGAATGCATGGAGGGTTGGGGCATGGAAAGGGTACATGAAGGAAAGTCCACGTACACCTACAGCGCAGTCACAGATTATACATACCCATCTCTTAATTATTACCTCTTTGTCGTCTCTCTAGCCGTTCCCTCAAACACATCTCACTTTTCCACATACTTGCAGGGAGGGTAGAACACCTGCCACTGGAACAGCTCAGCCCCTCTTTCTGAGTATACAACCCTGTAAATCGTGATATAATCCTAGATGCCTAATCTGTTTTCAGACTATAATCCTTTCAGATACTTTAGTGTGGAGCTACTGGTCTCTAATATCTTCTGGTGAGAAATTTATTCTGTTAATATTCACTTTTACATTTTCTGTTTTGAAGGTTGTTAATTAAATTGCCAGAGCTAAACTACCAGATCAGAGTGAAGGCAACTATTGACAAGTAAGAAACTTTAAAGTGAAGATATTCTCTTTCTCCCTACAGAGACAACACAGGTTTTTCAATTGCTACCCTATCTGATTTAGAAGTTGCTCTAAAAAGGAAAAAAAAAACAACCACCACCAAAAAAAAAGAACCAGTTAAAACATCAGAGTACTGCGTTTCTTTTTTTAATGTGGAAGACTTCGTCTTTTTTAAAAAAAAGCTGCTATTTCTAATTGATATTTTCAGATTGGAGGCAAGAAGTTCACTTAAGATTTATTTCAAGACTTAGATAAAATTCATCAGTCTGAAATAGTAGCATCACACAAAAACTTTAAATCAAAGTGTATTGCATTTATGGGATAGTTAGCTTTGAAACAGCACTTATCTCTGCTTACATTAATAGGCCCGGTACCTTCAATGCAGCTGCTCCAAGAGGCTTGCATGCTTGAGAACCTTGCATGCTGTACTTAGTAACTATGGAGCTTAGAAAGTTTCACCCCTGCCTGAAACTGAGACTGCTACATAAACTCCTCCTTTCTAAGGGGTTTGGAACTTTGTCAGCCACATATCATTCCAATGGCAGAAAAAGCAGCTAGATAAAATACACTACTTGCATCTGGCCAGATGCAAAAGTCTAACTGGACAGTACAAATTCCAGTTCTTTGTTTTAAAAATCACAGTTGTATTGGTAATAGGAATTAACTTTAAGAAGGCAACATCTACCATCTCAAGATAAGTTTCTCAGTGGAAGTACGGCTTACACATTTACTGATTCACAATCTGTTTCCTCCCCCTGCCCCTCTTCTATTTTAGGAATGTTTCAACTGTAAGGTAAGAAAATAAAATATCAGATTTCTTAATTTATCCAATACAATATTATTTCAGTACCTAAGTGTAATGTCCTCTATAGTAATCGTAGATTCGTTCTGTGTGGAACACACGTGAAAGCAATGAACATGGATGAATCCGCAAATGGAAGCCTGTCGGTAGAATTTCGACATTTGGTAAGTTTGACTGTTTTTTTCCTGTCGTGCACCTCTAGTAAAGAAATAAAAGATTCTTTAAAAACTATGCAGGGAGAACTGTATTACTGTCAAGTCTACACTCATTTTCTTTTTCCTTGTACAGAAAGTTTACTCCTAGAACCTCTTTATCCCATTCCATACTTTATCCAGTCCATAAAATAAGACTATGTATTTTCACAGAAATGACAAAGTAAATCCTAATAATGCCAGAAAAGGAGAAGACTAATCATGCGGAATTACACAGCTTCTCAGAAACTGAGTTTCGTTAAAAAAAAAAAACAGAACAAACAAAAAACCAAAACCAAACCACACCACCGTTGTCTAGGGGAAATATATAATTGAATGCTTTAGATCTGGTGGAAATTAATGCCTGCAATAACTGTCTTTGGAGAGACTATAGTACTGCTTCTGTAACTTCTCTAACATCCCAGTGAATCATGCTTTCTGACTAGACTCCCTCACTATGTTGGTTTTTTTTTTTTGCTTAACCACAGAGGCAGTGCATCAGTGTAGTTTTGCAAAAGGAGATGGAGATTGATGGTCTTCAGTGCTTTTTTTTATTATACACTTCGCAAGCACCGTAATTAACGCTTTGTTACGTTAACTTAGTTTCTTTAAAAATATCAAAAGACTATTCACTGAATAGACTTTTCAAGGCATAGTATCAGAGCCTTCATTACAGTGTATTTGTATATTGTAAACAAAACCTTATTATACTGAGAACATCATGGTTACAAGTGATGGTTTTTATATGTACTTCTATCTGTAGTTTCTTTGCCACATAAATACTGTTTTGCTTTATACAGCAACCCAAAGAAATGAAATCAAGTGCTGGAAGCAAAGGAAATGAGGTTTGTGCATTTATTTGACATGTTATTTTTGATTACTCTCACAAGTATTTCAGACTAGATTCTATTTAAATCAAAGAGCAACTGTATGCTGTTAGATTTTGAAGTATAATCTTATATTAAGTATAGGACCAATTATCACATGATAGTATAAGTATAATGAGAACTTTTCAGAAGTAAGTACTCCGAAATTTTAATTACATACCTCAAATTTGTGTATAAAAAAGTTACAACAGAAAGTAGAAAGTAGTAATCTGAATGTACGCGTTCCTCTTTAAGGCCTCCTTTTTTGGTCATTTATATTTTGAAAAAAATAAGCTTTTTGAGTTTTTTGCTGAAACAATTTTTCCTATAGGAACAGTTCTTTAAAGATATATTCTGTTGACCAAGTTTACAGCGAAGTAAGGGTATAATTATATTTGCATCAAAGAAATTTGCTTGCAAGTCCTTCAAGCAGGACCAGAAGTGTTCTTGGTTTAGCAATACTCATCTGAATCCGGTTGTAGGTTCCCCTCTCGTGGTGACACTGTGCTATGACACGCTAGCCCTAACAAACCAGCGAGTCCTTTGCAGTACCCAGATTGCAGAGACATGCACATACCACCTGGCATGCAAGGTGAAAAGGTATTGCAAGTGCTTGCTTCCTAGCAAAGGAGCTTAAAATCCACACATTCTTGCTTTGCGGAGAACAGAAATCAGAAGCATTAACATCGGCGCTAATCCACACCCAGAACACCGTGCCCCTGTATCGTAGAGCGTTCCTTCCGTTCCTGCGTTCCCCTCCGGCACCCCTCACATCCAGACCACCAGTGCTTCTTCCCCTGCCCAGCTCTTCACCACCTGCACAGCTCTACCCTACGTCCTTCTTCTCAGCTCTGGCTTCCTACAAACCGTGATTCCCCTGAGCGCCCCGGGCGTCACAGGCAAAATCAGAATCACAGGCAAGAGCGTTACTGCCTTCATTCACTCACCTTCTGCATCACTGGCAGGAGCGGAAAGGAGAACGGCAGGGGAGCAGGCAGGATGTCCTCATCCAGCAACTGGAGGCAGTAGGCAGGGAGGGGAAAGGCACGAGTACACACAAACTCTAGAGTCGCAATGGAGCATCACTGTAAATTTAGCATTGCTATTTAACAGCAAAAATCTGCAGATGCATTTCTGACTGGAGCAAGAGTCAGAAGCTTGCAGCCAATAATACAGCCTCTGCCAACGCTGCCAGAACAATTAGTGTCTCCCAAGGTAACTGAAGCCATAAGATGCTTCTATGAATGCCACCTACTTACTTAGGAAGTGAAATAGCCTATACTGGTTTAAGGTATCTCCACACCAGTGTAACTTTTTTGCACAGTAGAAGCGCTGAGGATAAAGTTGTATTGGCAAGTTTAAAAAAAAATTTATAAAAATCACTCATATCGCAGCCCAAATAGATTTAGTTATACAAGCACAAAAGTTATTACAAGTAGTCTTTAAGTACAAAGCAAAGGTGTGATCAGCACGCAGAATTTTAACCAAAAACCTAAAGCAGAAGATCCTTGTGCGCGCTTCACACGGTGTTTCTGAACGGAGTAACTTGCACCTGATTAGCAAGACTGAAACTCAAGGCTCGCCTCCCAATTACTTTGCTACTTACAAAGTCATTTGCATCAAGACAAGCAAATGCAAAAATGTAGGCGTAAAAATGTTGGTGCTTTACTTTTGGTAGCGTTTTACTCCCACTTTCACGTTGTGCCTTTATAACTATATAAAACAGGGCTGTGGAGAATTAGGACAGCTGAGCTGTGACATGGTTCACTGCTAACTGATTTCCTCAAACAGAGCTTCTCCTTGGTCAAATCAGTGTCTGTGAAGTCATTATTAGCATGAAAAAGTTTTTTTTTTTTTATTAACAGCAACTATAATAATTTTAAAACTTTTTTGTTATAGGATGTTTAGTAAGCTGAGAGCGTAGTTGTTAAGTATGACTTGCCTCATAAAAAAAAGTGGAAGCTCTCTGTATTTGAGATTTGTCCTTTCATGTAGATATGCCTTTTTGTCTAGATGATTTTTGCATGAGAAAAATCTAAGTTTTTGCTAAATCATAACGGGGGGGAGGGAGAAGGGGAGTTTCACCAACCCTTTTCAACTTTGTGTCAGCAGTACAGGTTGAGCTGGATTAATTCTATCTGTATTAAAACATTTGAGCTCATTTGATGGATGACTATTTCATGTAAAAGCCTTCAGCTCTGAGCTGAATTTTCCCTTTGCAAGGCAGATTTATTATTCAGATGCCTGAGCATCTCCTGTGGTCTCAACCCCTCATTTATACAGTATCTTTTGTTGCAGTGGCCTGTACATGCCCTGGAGGAGGTGCTCCATGGGAGAGATAAGGCCAGAAGGCACTTTCCCAAGGAACAGTTTTATTTTACATTGACTATTTCAGTAAATGGTAGCATTTTGATTTGGGATTTTTGATTTTGTTTCTTTTTTAAAACATCTGACAAAACAAATATGTGATGGGGAGGGGAAAAACAACAACAAAAAACAGGAAAAGGACAAATAGATTTTTATACTTTGACTTCTGGGGATGGAAATGTATTTTGAAAGATCTGTTTCCCAAGGGGCAGAGATTTGGATCTTTACAGAGCTATGCTGGTTTGAAATCAAAACAAAACGCTTGTACTACAAACTTTAATCAACTATGACAAACAGATTTTCTTTTTTTTGTTTTCCATCCAAGAAACGCTTGGTTTTTTAATACCAGATTTCCTTTGGATTAATGATTTAGGCGTCTACTCCTTCAACTAGTATCCTCTAACTATGCTTACAACAAACCTGTGTTCCCAGATAAGGGCCTACTTGTCATTAAAGATGTGGCTTTTTGTTTTGTTTCTAGTTTGTTTCTCCTTGAAGTTTAACATCTCTGTTTAAATTGGAATCGTCAATCAGTAAAGAAACTTTAGAAAAAGAAAAGTTGGAGACAATCTTTATCAGACACAAAAAATAATGTTAACTTTTTGTGTGCAATTCTTTATTTAAAAGCACCATTTTAGAAAAAGTTAAAAGCGGAAGTTAAAAGTTTAAAAGTATTGCTTTAACGATGTCAAGGCGTTTTTTCAGATTCATCAGAAAAAAACACCAGACTTCTGGACTACTTTAATGTCGGAGTTTAACAAACAAATTATTTCCTTCGCTTCCTTCTTTTCCTGTTCTACTTATATATTTGATATGTGTTTTCTTCCAAAGTTGTGTAATCTCAGCAGTCGGGTCACTAAAACAGTATTAATGCCAACTGTGCGTTCACAGTTTTATAACCTACTTACTCCCCTAGGGCCCTCACATGGTGACCGAGGAACTGCACTCCATCAGCTTTGAAACACAGGTCTGCCTGTATGGATTGACTATAAACTTGGAAGTGAGTATTCTAGCCAGATTTTCTGGGGCAAGAATAAAAGGCAGTTTCCAGTAGCTTATAGAAGAACAACCGTGTTGGGCCAGACCACAGATCCATCTATCCTAGATGCTATCTTCAGCAGTAACTATAAGCAGACGCAAGATTTCCAGAACTTCTGGACAGAAGCGTATACTTTGGGAAGGAAGAGGGGGCTAAAAAACCAAAGCATAACACAGCACTAACACTTTCCTTGGCAGCATTTACGTACCGCATTCATTCTTTCCACCAGACCAGCTCTTTGCCTGTGGTGATGATTTCCAATGTCAGCCAACTACCCAACGCGTGGGCTTCTATTATTTGGTACAATCTGTCAACCAACGATCCTCAGGTAGGTCTTCAGTATGCAAGTACGGACTTTCTGCATTTTCACATTTCTATTACTTGGCTACCAAATATATTCATTACAAAAAGGCTGTGTTTCCCTCTTAAACTGGCCTTATTATTATACACTGTTACCAACATCATACTTTAATGTTGTTTGCTTTATCTTTTGTTCCCTGCCCAGATATAAAACCATATGCCCTCTTAGCCTTCCTTTTTGTAGGCTTAAGTCGTAGTTCTTAAATTAAGGAAAGGTGATAGCCCTTCTCCACAACTTTTCTAGTTTGAATTTGTCTTTTTTTGGATGCGGTTGACCAAAACTGTATATAGTACAAAATAATTCAACTAGTACAATTCAAAACTGTCAAAGTAGGTGTATAGGTGTGTCTGTAAGATACTTAAGTGCTGCTTTCTCTCATGCACTTTATAGGAGCTAGTGCTTTCTCTGGAGAAGATTATAAGTGTCAAGTAGCACCTTCTAGTGGCTCTAACCGTGAGCAAAAGCAGAATCGTTCTTTCTCAGGCTCCAGCTGCCTCAGCAGATATTTTAGATTCAGTCACTGTATTTGCAGATTGTAGAACAGGCTGTCAATAGCTCTCGGGCTTTCAGTCGGGGATTAGGGCAGTCACATAGATGTTCGGAGGAGAGAAAGGATAAGACGGTTTACCGTGGAGTGCGCCTAAGAACGATGGCAAGCCAGCTGACCAGCAGCCTGGACTTCATTATCACTCTGTGATACTCCAAAGAGTTTTTGCACAGTCTTCAGTACGTTCATTACATGTACAGTCCAGAAACCAAATGAAAAACTAGGATGAGCCAAATAATTCAACAACCTATCGCTATAGGAGTATGTAACGGTTTAAGATTTCCATGCACCAAACATATTAAAGTATAGTGAGAATATCTGCATTTATTAGACAGGATTTAAGCATATTTTCACTGTCTTAACATATGATACCATCAGAAGCATAGCAAGGTATTTTATCATCCAAGATGCACGCACGGACTCCCGCTCTCTCGGGGAGTCTCCCCCTACAACTCTGCTCAGGCACCCAAGTGGACCTTGCTGGGTGGCTGCAGATGGGAGGGCCAGCACATATTTGCCCCAGTGTATCCCCCCCCGCACACCTCATTTTTAACACTTCCAGATTCTGCTCAAGTACTTGCAGCCTTCTTTTACAGCCTACAGTGTATTTCATGGTTGCTAATTGCCTAAACAAAGCACTAATTCTGTTGCAGAATTTGTCTTTCTTCAACAATCCCCCTGCTGCCACATTAAGTCAGCTCTTAGAAGTACTGAGCTGGCAATTTTCATCATATGTCGGTCGTGGACTCAATTCTGAACAGCTCAACATGCTGGCAGAGAAACTTATGGGTAAGTATGTAGAAATATACAGATTTTATTTGCTTTTGGGCTCTTATATTTGACAGTTACAGGTAATGACTTTAAGCATGACCTCCACTTCCAGAGCTGACTTCAAAAATGCCACAATGACATTTTTTTCTTTAAAGAAAAGCACGCGTCAGCTTATTCTTACCACAAAGTGATTGAACTTCTGAACTTCCAGGCTGCTTAACTGAAGAAAGAGGGCATCAGAGTCACACTGAACTGTGATGTTATTTTGTTTCCTTAGCAAGTAATTATCTCATGCATCTGAAATCAAAAGGAAGTCTTTTTGCTTGCTTATGGGGTTTGGTTTGGTTTGGGTTTTGTTTCATTTTAAGTACCCGTCCTTGTGGGTCTGTTTAGTTCTGGGACCCATCCTTCACTGGTAACAGCGTAGCAAAGAGGCCCTCTAACTTCAGCGAGGTGAACTATTGAAGGCTTGGATCTGACTGTCCCTCAGAAAGGAGAGGCCTTAGGGAAAGCTGGCAGAAGAAAAGAAAGCTTTATCTGTTTCTGGAGAAGAAGCAATTATAAAACACATTGTGAGCTGTAAGAAACTCCAAGCTGAGGGTGTAACAGTACCTCTACTGTCGGGCAAGAACAGAAGCATTTGTCAAAGACTGGGGGGAATCTTTACTTTTATTGCTTTCAAAGCTGGGAAGCAAAGACTGGTTTCCCTGGGCAACAGTCACTTTTTCTGATGGTTTCTTGGAGATTTCTTGCTTAGTGGAGTTGAGAGGTGCCATTATAAATCAGCAAGAATCATAAGAAAGAAAAAATAAATTGTCTTAAAATATGGAAGCTCAAGATAGAGTGAAGGCCAGGAGAAGTAACACTTGGGCTAAAAACTGAAGCAGAGCACACAGTGTGGCAGAAACAAAGTCCCAGACTACTTCAGGCAAATATTCCCAAAACTACCACTATCAGCTGCTTCAAAATGATACAGAAAAACTGATCACAGTCTCTTAGCAGGCCCCTCTCAATCCCTCTCCAAGTCTGGATGTGCTGTACTCCCCCCTCCCCCCAAACTCTACAGATATCAAGCTGTATCTGTTTCAAAACTTCAGAAAAATAGACTCACCGTTTGGTTTTTTTTGCTCTCAGGACAACAAGTCAGTTACAACGATTATCAACTGTCCTGGGCAAAGTTCTGCAAGGTACAGTTCGGAAAGTAAAACTAGACTCTTCTTTCTCTTAACACCCACATGCGTGCCTAACTCTGTTTCTCTGATGCTACTGACAAGATTCCCACTTGCTGTATGTGGGACAATATGCTGGATGGGTGGCCCAGCACAATCACATTCATTGTAAAAATTTAAATACGCAAATAGTATTTCCAGAAGTTTAAAGCTTGGGCTAAGAGATTTACTTAGTTACATTGCTACAGAGATCAGAAACTGTCATTAGTGTGCCCTATATAGTTCTGTAAAGGATCAATAGATTGTGCTATCAAAGCATACAATACATTTTTCATAAAGCATACTGTAAATTTTTTCATATGCTCTGTTGTGACCTAAATTATTTCAAATTGGTCGATATATTCAGTAACTGTGATGAGGAACAGAAAAGTTATTGAGAAAGAAGGGTAAACCCATTTTATACCTATTAACTACATTATTTAAACACACATAGAACCCTGGAAGGAAGTTCAACTTTCTCATCATAATTTCTCTCAAAATGTAATTTCATAACAAACATGATTTTTTTTTTCTTGAAAAGTGAGGCGCTTCCAATGCATACCTTAAAAATCAATTGTTTTTATGTCAGGCTGAGAGACATTACTCAAAACAGCAGTTCAAATTTGTCACTCTTGCTTGAACAAACGAGATTATTTTTAAGAAACTGAGATAGCCATGTCATGTGGTTGTTGGGTAACAACACTCTCACAATTCTCTTCTTGCATGTGTTGTTTTTGTTTGTGTTTTGAGTTGTTTTGTTTTTTTTTTTAACCATTAGGAACATTTGCCTGGAAAGTCTTTTACCTTTTGGGTTTGGCTTGAAGCCATCCTGGACTTAATTAAAAAACACATTCTTCCTCTTTGGATTGATGGGTGAGCAACAAGGAAAATGCTGTATATTGATCTCTCTCTGCTTTGTCTTTTTTCTTTACTAATCTCAGTTTTAGCTATGCAGAAGAGAATTTGCAGAGTTTAATACTTCTGTCTCCCTCTTCCTATTTATAACTTCTTGAAATTTTTGCCAAAAGGGAACACCACTGAATCTCTTAGAAATGCAGGTTTAGATCTGTTTATCAGTTCTGTCAGTGTCCAGTAAAGTACTGTGATAGATTTCATCATGCTTCATAGTACTTTGAGCTCAATGCCAGACTCCACATGTAATTCACGTGAAGCTTTTGTCATAGTTTCAAGACCTTATAAAGCTTTTGTAACCAGGCTTTGAACACCTATGTAAAGTTTGGCCAGATGCATTGCACAGATTGAAGTCTGTATTTTTTTCCAAAAGCAAACCCATGATTTCCTGTTACACTTCAGGTACATAATGGGATTTGTAAGCAAAGAGAAGGAACGAATTTTGCTCAAAGACAAGACACCAGGAACATTTTTATTAAGGTTTAGTGAAAGCAATCTGGGTGGAATTACCTTTACTTGGGTGGACCAGTTAGAAAATGGTAAGTATAATTTAAAAAAAAAATAATATAAACCTCAAATTCTGCAATACACCTGTAATATAGGAGCCACTGTTTCTTTGATTTAAAAGTAAAATTCATGTGTATCATGTCTTAGCGTGGTTTTGGGCAAGATACAAGTATCATATTTACTGAAACACAAACCAAAACTCTGAAAGTCTACCTCTCAGTTCTTTATATGAACTATCTAATTTCATTAGGAGGTGTACCTGCTTACTGCAGGCTTTAAATTTGTTTCCACGTGTGCAGAAAGTATAACTTGAAAGATACTAACATTGGTACGAACAGGTAAAACCCACACCAGTGTAAACTGCAAAAGAAAGGCAAAAATATGTTCCAACTGCAGATGCTGATCAGCGGTTACAGTGCCTTTTCGGTGTATTTTCACAGGAGACGTAACATTTCATTCGGTGGAACCATATAACAAAGGTCGCTTATCTGCACTGCCTTTTGCCGACATACTGCGCGATTACAAAGTTATTATGGCAGACAACGTTCCTGAAAACCCTCTGAAGTATCTGTATCCAGACATTCCCAAAGATAAGGCCTTTGGCAAACACTACAGCTGTCAGCCAAATGAAGGTTGGGCTCCATTTCTGTATTTACCCTTTCTGCAAAGCAGCTGCAAAGTCAAGAGGCAATTTGAGGAATGGGGGAGAGGAGGAAGGGAACGGATTAAGATGCCTCTTTTAATCGGCATCTTCAAGAGAACTATTTTCATGCATGTCTATCATTTAGACAGCTTCATTTTGTAAATATATCCCTGGTCTTAGAGGTTACATTAGAGGCAATGACAACAATGTTTAAAAGAAGCTAAGAAATAGATCTTAGGGTAGAAAGAGTCAAAAAAATAGGATTTTTTTTCCTGACCGATGCATTACAAAATTCAGTGCTCGGGTGTTCAAAGGAGATGAAACTGAAAAGTCATCCTGCTTATCGGTTTCCTAATTGTGTTACACTGCAGCATGCTGTCTCTTTAATTTCAAGGAAATTCTGTATTTTCCAAACAGCTTGGAAGTACTGCTTTATTCCAGCAGTATAACTCCTGGCAACTGCACTGGAAAATACAAAAAGGCTACACAAGAATGGCTCCAAATACATTCAGGCCCATGCTCTTTTTTGTCCAAGTTACAAATCAGGCCATTTTTCAATCAAACTCGCTCTCTCTCAAAAAAGCCCTCAAAGCCTTGATTTTTTTTAAGAGATAATACACATTCTTCTGGACTTTCAGTATAAGACGTTACAATTCCATTTGAATTCAAACTCCTACACTACTCAAAAATATTTGGAGGCTACAACTGTTTTTCCTCTTCACTTTAATTCAGGGGACTTTGCCTAATGCTCCAATCCTCTAAAAACATATGTATATGCTTAATTTCATGCAAAAGACATTGCTGAAGCTGTATCTGTAGAGAGAGCGCTCCACGCAAGCATTTGCAGAACTGACATCTAGAGGCTCAGAAGTACCAAGCTTGTACAGTTACAGTATATTTGCTTTTGAAGCCCTAACGAGATCTCTTTCATCAGTTAATGTATTATATTCTGAGATGGCGATTCATATCAAGGGAGCAGAGTCAATGATGTGACTAACAGCTGAACTCAAAGACTAATCTCAGGAATTCCCCTCATTTTATGGCTGCTTATTTAAGCATAAACAGGGACATTTCTTTTTTAATATATTATGGTCTGCAGCACTTAGAGCAGATAATCAATTTCAAATAAATAATAAAATGACTAGGCAACATTTAATTTCTCTAATGTTTATTTTTAGTCTCAAAGCCCTCAGATGGAGGAGGCAAAGGTTATGTTCCTTCTGTATTTATCCCAGTCTCCAAAATGTAAGTATCCTTACGGATGTATTACACTTCAAATGTTATTTTTATTAAATTTACATACTTTTTCAAAGTTTTCCCTGCCTCCCTTCCCCCATTCAAACAGTTTGGGATAGCAACACATCACATGGTTTTTATTTGGCCAAGGACTGCTAAAGACAAGAAAGAGAAGTAAAGAACTTTACTTCTACAGTGCTTTTCCCATCCACGTGGCAAAACATTTGTAAAAATTGAATGCAGACTTTACAGTGCTCTGATCTACTTATCTTTCACTGTCTCCTTTTTCTCTCCAGCAGCTGATATTACAGAGTCAGGTTTATCCTCTCTTCCCTTGGTCCTGTCTCCTACATTTTTAAACGTATACCAGGTTGTTGGCATGTGCTTACAGGGCCACCAGCAAGCCCGAATACAGGCTTAACTAACTTAATAAGCATTCACCATATTCCACTGCTATGCATCAAATTAGAGGGATTTAGGTTGCTTTTAAGATTATTTTTGTGGTTTTTGTTTTTTTTTAAGCTTAAATGATTCTACAGATCCACATTCTCCATCAGATCTTCTTCCAATGTCTCCAAGCGTTTATGCTGTGCTGAGAGAACACCTGAGTCCCACAGTGATTGAAACTGCCGTATGTTGTGAACTTTTCCATTCATAAGTTAATATTAACCAAATGGGCTGCTTGTACAACTGAGAAAAAATGCGAGCTCTTTTATCACTTGCTGTATTACCTTCTGAAATGATGGTACAGACATTTCCTATCCTAAATAGGACAGGATGCTGCAAGCATACTTGGGAGCACTGTGTTATGCGAAATAGCCTGACACACTGGCCAGTGAATCATGAATGTCATAATTGAAAGATCTCAGAGTTCTTGCACAGATGAAGCCTTTACACTGACAAATACATAACGATTACACTAATTCTGTAGGTAGCACAAAGGACTTGACTTGCTCGGGGAAGCTGCACAAGGAACATAAAAATTTCCGATTCAGCAAACTTGCACAACTTTTCAGTACTGCAGGTTTCTACATGGGGTATCAAAGTGAGAAATTAAAAGTCAACTAAAACATTTTTAGCAAATAAAACTAATATTCACTAAGTATATAGAAAGATTGGGAAAATACTGTACCAATGTCCTATTTTCCTCTTTTACTTACTGACTAGAAATTGTGTTCTGAATCATCGTGGCTTAGAGTACTTGGAGCACTGATGTATACCAGCAGACTTCTATCAGGAAACACAGCAGTGGTCTGGCTTTAACAGCTTTAAAAGAAAACCTCCTTTTTAATACTAGCTCTTAGGTTTCTGTATGTTCAGTGATTTATGATCTTACGGTTATGTATTTAAAAGCCTGTCAACTCCCATTCAAATGCCTCTCTGTAAACACTCTTCCTCACCCACAAACAGAACAAAACTAAATAAGAATCCTGATTGTCAATGACTGGAAGCAGAGTTAAACTTTATATACAGATAGAGGAGTTCTTGAATATACACCAAACTGAAGATCTGTTCAAGAGCAAAGTATCTTTTTTTGCTTCTTCACCTTTATCTCTGATAGCGCTCATGACAAACCCGTTCTTCAGCTAAAATTGAAATACTAGCCTGAATGAAAATTCTGCATTAAAATCTACCACACCCAATCTGAGACATGTCCCCACTCATTTGTTGTTTGGTTTATACATATGAAAACAGTTCTGACCTTCTAAACTGCATTTGTGAACTACGTATGCATTTGCATTTCCCAAAGTTTTGGCAGTGAAAAGAATAGTTGGCTTCACTTTTGTTTATCATCAGGCTTCAAATGTTTTTGGTTGCTTTTAGCATGTACAGTAATTCTCAAACCAGCCCTGACCATCACCATCTTTTGGGGTCGCAACCACACAAAAAGAATGTGTTCGGTGATGAACTGGGAGAGTCAAATACAATCATGCTGCAGTTTTTAAGGGTAGTAGAGAAGCGGTTCAGTGCTGCTAGATGGTAGGTGGATTTCTGGAGGCTCTTGCTAGAAATGTTTTCAAGTTCTGCTAGAAATTAGGGGAGAAAATAGTTTTGGAATATTTTTAAAGAACTCCTTACTTTTTCCGTTCTATTTATCTTGCTAAATGGGAATAAGGAAAATACGGAGTTTTTTTCTTTATCATCGCAAATTCACACAATATCATCTACCCTAGGGAAGAGCTGGCTGACTGTAAGCAGACAATCTGCATTATTAAAGCAACACTTTTCCTCCATGAGATGTCAATAGAAAGCACCATGTGAGATCCAGAGAACAAGAGTGAAAGCTGCAGCAGGATAAAATATCCTACAACTCAGTAACTCAGTCTTAGCAAGATATACTTTCTGCAGTCTTTCTGAATTCCCTTCTGTTTCCCCCCTCTCCAGATTCCCCTACCCATCGGGAAAACAAAGACTCCAGTAAGAATCCCACTATACATATCCACAGGCTGCAAGAACCACAAAAGTTCATATAAAAATATATACCATTTTTATTGCAACTGTTTCCCACACAGTGTTTTCTAATGAGCATTCCTATATTTTATAAAGAACTAGAAACAGGATCCTCAGATCCTTACCAGTTTGTATTACATTGTCAAAATGACACTGCAGTTGCCTTGAGCCAGAGAAGGTTTCATCTGCAGTTATTTCTGAGTGAACAGCAGTACTGCCGTGAGACTAATCTTTTCCTTCTTTTCTTCTAGCTGAGTTCTCCTTACTCAACTGACTGAAGTTCACATGCTGGAAAAATTAGTAATCGTGTGAACACTGGATGGGTTAAAGATGCAGTGATTTTTTTTTTTTGTTATCTTTGTAGATCAGCATTTCCTGGAAACCATTTTCATGTTATTCTTGGGCCTCTTTCTGTTATCAATAGCATGTAAACCAGGAATCTTCTCCCTAGGGATTACAAATATCCTCATGCCAAACAAAATTGCTGTCCTCACTGACAAAAGGCCAAATCCTTTCTAGCTTAGAGCTTGTTTGACTTCAGTGGGGTCCAGCAGGGATAAATTTTACTTTCAGAATGAACGTCCATAGAATTGCTGTAAATACGAGAGTATAACAGAATGTTTTGCTTCTGAAAACAGCATATAAGGATAACTAAAGACATTAATGCATTTGGGGAAATTAGGATTTATTATGTTAAAAACCTTGTTTAATCGTCACTTTGTATACCATTGGTTTAGCTTCTATTTTAAAGTGAAGATTCTCATGCCTCTGAGTTTGAATGCGCCTTAAGTGTCCAGAGTTTTCCTTCAGCATAGATTTTTATCTGCCACCACAGCAGAAGTTGTGGAAGGCAGGCAGGCAGGCAAGGCTGGGAGGAGAAGGGAGTTCCAGAAAGGAAACAGACACAAAACTTGTGGTGTCAAAAAGGCTGTCTCCATTTTGCCACTGGAAGACAGGGTTAAGTAAAACTTACCGCTCTCACAAAATAGAAGTAAATCTATTTGTGCATGAAGCACTCAGATATTACAGCAAGTACTGTCAGAAAGTCTACAAAGAAAAAATCCTCATGTGACAGAGTTTGGATGCTATCTGGTAAACGCGGACAGGGAAGCAGAGTTTTTAAAAATAGTTACTGAAGAGCTGCAGCATTTGCTGACCACTGGGCAATTTGTGCTATAGGACAGAATATGACATGCCTGTCAGACTCATTTAACAAGCAGAATAACTAGTTTTTATATATGTGGTAAATTGCCTTTCTAAAATAGTCTTTTTTTTATTTTCAGGCACTGTTTAGTGCTGGGTTTGGGTTGTTTGGTTTTGTTGGGTTTTTTTCCCCCCAATATCATCCCTAAAAACTTTGTTAATAGAATAATAAACAGGCAGTTCCAAGGCCACTGCATTTCATGTATGCAGGCTCATGCAAAATTTAATTCTTGTCTACAGAATATATGATTAAAGTATGCAAAGTTCTTAAAATACGTATGAACACTCGAGCATTTGCACCTTACAGTCTTCCTGAGTAGGTACAAATTAGACATCTGGGATGAAAACATAACCTGCTTGAGTCAGTAAGACCTGGATTTTACTTTCATTTCTCCTTTTTTTACTCACTGCTCTCACTCAACTAATTAGTTGAAAGCAAATGAATGGAAAGAGAGTAATAAGACACTTCTGTGATACATGGGAGTAGATTTTAAACAAATGAACATGTCTCTGTTCATTAATCTGAGTGATTCAAAGCAAGCTGCAGATAGTAAGTAATTTTCTCTCAAAAAGCATCATGTATAAATAATTTTCCAGAACAAAAGTAATTGTGTATATAGTTCGGTAACATCTGTAATTTATATGATCAGTATGAATAAAAACAGATTTTGGCTTAAAGCTGGATACCTGGACCGTTGTGGATTTTTTTCAAGATACAACAAAAATAGACTCTTGCCATGTTTTTGTTGATCTCAAGCCTGAACTACAAGCAGTAACACAGCCTTCTAAAGCAGCAAACCTAACCACCTCGCATCAGCTATTGCAAGCCTTTTCCTTCTAACCTGTTCTCACAATCTTAATACAAAAAAAATGGGGGGTACCCTATACTTTTGACCATCTAACCTTTATGAGAAGTACTGTAAAAAAGGTCCAGACATGGCATGTGAATCAATCTTCTCTCTCCTTCCTCCCCGCTCCCAGTGCAATGCAGCTCTTGAAGACTCTCAAGTCTTGACTTGAACACAATTTATTTTGTGTTACTGAATAGCATGGTGGATCAAGTTTTGGCATTACAGTTTCTACTATTGTTTTAAAACAGATTTTGCAAGGGGTAGGGTTAATATTTAATTGAAAGGCATATGACTACAAATCAGTTTGCTGCTTTAAAGGAACATTGGAGTCATTTTCTAGAAGATAAATGTACACGGCCCAAGCCTCCTTCCATAAAAAAGTGAGAATTTTGTCCTTATGCCACTATGAGCAAGAATATGGTTCTCTAGTAAAATGATGGCGGGGTGGGATAGAAAAACATGCTGAAAGGGATGCCTCAGATACTGTCAGAAGAAACGAAACATCTCTTTCAAGTACTTTTACTAACTGTGCTTGTGCTTTCACTGTTTTGCAGCCACAAAGTCAAAAATAACAGGGGAAAAAAAAAATCACATAATTGTTCTGTGCTTTGTATCTTGCCATATCACCGTAATGATTTTAGTTAACAAATGTAAAAACTGTCAGTTACCTTCTACTATAGCTTTTATTTACGGCCACATTTATATCCACTACTCGATAGCATTTCATGCCACAAAGTTTACCAAACAGACCTTCTATGTATTTGTTTCTTCCATGGACTAAGAATTGTCTCCTCTGTCTGAGGAGAGAGGGGGATACAAAGGATACCGAAAAGGATCCAAGTATCCTGGGGACGCACGAAAGCCCGGACTTTAATTCTTCCGGTCCTTGTCGACACTTCGTACACAAGACAAGACCGCAGGTGTCCAAGTACCAGTAACAGTGCCCTAGCAAATAAGAGTGTTGAAAGAAAGCTGACATGAAGGAAAAGGAAACCTCTTTATCAAAAGATATTCAGTGCGAAGAAAATCTCAACTGACGGAACACCAGGAACGATTAAAACACTCGACCGCCTGCAGTTTATAAGCATTCTTAAAGTTTCTGTAACTTTGATAGAAATCTGGGTTACAGTTTATAAATTAGCAATTGCAACTGTGTTTGTACAATCCTTTAATGCACTTGCACCCCTTTCTTCCACCCATGCAATGCTGAGGTTGAGCCAATGGCCGCCTTCATGAACTTCTGTGCCCCTGCTCTTTCCAGAGCCAGCCTGTCACTGCGCCGGCTCAGTATTTCACCAACAGGGGTTGAAAACCGGCAGATTTTCTTACTGCAAGGGCGAAAAGCAGGTCGCTTTCTATTGTTTACAGTTCAGAACTACTTTTAACCCCCAATGCTTGAAACCCCCATAAATCGTGACGATGAGGAAAACGAGCCCCTGCTGCCTAGGTAGGGAGAGCCGGGCCAGGCCGGGCGGTTGGTGCCAGCCACCGCCTGAGCGCGGTCCCTCTCGCCGCTGAGGCCGACTGCTCCGCCCACGCAGAGGGGCCGCTGCGGCGGCCGTGGCCAGGCGTGCGGCCAGCCCAGAGGAAGGCGAGGCGAGGCGAGGCGGCAGCGGGCGCGGGGGGGGAGCCGGGCCGTCGCGGCTTTCGCTTTCGCCTTCCCCTCAGGCGGCCCTTTCTGGTTCCCCGCCGCCTTTCCCCGAAGTCACGCGGTACGGCTGTTCCCGGCTCGGCGCTGCCCCCCTTGCTCTGCCACCGCCGCGCCTGCGCACTACGCCCGGCCGGGGTGGCGGGCTTCCTGAGGCGGGGGGCAGCCGGCACACGCAGGCACTGCCGGGCTGGTCGCTGGAAAAGGCTCCCAGAGCCTTCCCCGAGAGGTGAGGGGAGGTGCGGCAGCCGGCTTCGAAGGGGAGGGAGGGGGACGGCGCTGACAGCATTAGGACCTGCACGGCGGTGCGGTGCCTGCACCTCGGGGCATAAGGCAGCGGGGCGGATGCCCAGTGTAACTAAACCTATCGCTTCCCCAAACCAGCCCCGCCGTCCTTGGCTCTGTCTGGAGATCGCCCGCTGAGCTTTACGCTTCAGCGTCTTTCCTCCTGGGGCAACGGCAGTCCCCTCCTAACGGTCTTCATTCCTGACAGGGCCCCCCCCTTCCTGCGGGGACACCACCTCCCGGGCAGCAGCCCCTGCTTTTCCTTCACCTGTCACATCTGCTCGCGAATCCTACTGCTTAAACGTCTTTTAGCTCCTTCTCGACAGCTGCACGTTCCCTCACACGTTTCCAGACTCCTAACACTGCCCTGCTCCCGGCGCTGCTCGGGACCGCCAGAAGCCGACAGGAACGCAGGCCAGCCCCCGGGGACGGTGCTCGCCCTATTTCTGCTTCGCCTGCTATTGCCAGCATCGCCGCGCTACTGGGCTGCCTTTTCTTAACAGGTGCGACCTCTCTCTACGTTATACTTGTGGTGCTTCTGCCTGCAAACCCTGCGCGGCTATCGGCTACCCGGCCGGGCTGGGACCCGGAGGAGCGGTCCCGGCGGCGGAGGGGGGGTGGGAGCGCCGCTCCGGGAACACCCAGCCTCCCCCACGCGGAAGGGAAAGGGCTGTGGGCGGGTCAGCGCAGCGCCGCCGCACTCCCATTGGCCGAAGCCGCGGGGGCTGGGCTCTGATTGGCCCTGCAGCCAGCCCCCCGCTCCGCGGCTTTGCGGGTATTTCTCGGCGCAAGCGAGGCTGGCGGCGCGGAGCCGGAGCGCAGCCTCGTCTCACGGGTAAGTGCGGGCGGCGCGCGCGGGCTAGTGGTCGCCAACGGCCGCGGCGAGAGCGGACCGGGGCTGGCAGGGCTCGGGCGGGGGACGGGACACGACACGACACAGGGGAGCGCGTGCGAGGTCCCAGGCGGCAGGGACGGCTGTCCCCTGCCCTTTGTTCCCGAACTTGCCATCGTGTGGTTTGGCGGCGATCGCCCGGGAATGACACGAAGAACGGAATTGTTAGGAGGCGGCGGGATTAAATGTAGTTAGAGCGCAGCCAGGGACGAGTCCGAGCTTAGCCGTGGAAGAGATCCCCGAGCACGGGTGTAACCGAGGCACACAGACCCGCACAGCTGCAAATAGGTCCCTTTTGTCCAGACATGCATATGGACTGCGATCCTATTGCCCGTACCCAAGGGAAGGCAAGAACAGCAAAATGGGTTTTCCGTCCTACACCACCTCATTTGTCAGTTTGTCAATGGCAGGCTGAGCCCTGTGTCCCAGTATCGGTCTCGCTAATGCCTTTTCCACAAAGGTGCTGGCTTCCCACGTTTTCGGTGTTTCCCTGCTTGCATCCCCAAGGATTGCATTTGCTCTGCAACGGCCTCTTTGGATGGTTCTCTGCCACCACTCCTAAGTCCTTTCCCAGTCTGGTTGCTTTAAGACACAGGAAGATTGCAGTACATTTTCATTTAAACACTAGGGAAAAAAAATGGACTAACTTCATGCATTTAGACAAATTCTTCCAGCTTTCCTCACCAATGTCATGTTTAACTGTTTGCGTTGGTGCCACTACAGCATACTTAAATGCTCTGTTACCTGTAATCTGAATCCCATGCACATCAAAATCCTCAAAGCCCTCACGTTAAACATAATAGCATTTTTAATTCTCATTTGCTTCTCACACATAGCGTATGCCACTCGGCAGCTGAGGGAACTGGCATACAAACACTAATGGGATTTGGCAGGAAGCCAGGTACGAGATAGTCCTTCACCCCAGTGCTGCCCTGTTCCTTGGACAGGTCCTATCACCCTTTTTTAAAATCACAGAATCATTAAGGTTGGAAAAGACCTCTAAGATCATCAAGTCCAACCGTCAACCCAACACACCATGCCCACTACACCATGTCCCTAAGGGCCTCATCTACACGTCTTTTAAATACCTCCAGGGATGGGGACTCAACCACTTCCCTGGGCAGCCTGTTCCAAGGCCTGACCACTCTTACAGTGAAGAAATTTCTCCTCATGTCCAATCTAAACCTCCCCTGGAGCAACTTGAGGCCATTTCCTCTTGTCCTATCGCTGGTTACTTGGGAGAAGAGACCAACACCCACCTCACTACAACCTCCTGTCAGGTAGTTGTAGAGCGCGATGAGGTCTCCCCTCAGCCTCCTCTTCTCCAGACTAAACAACCCCAGTTCCCTCAGCCGCTCCTCATCAGACTTGTGCTCCAGGCCCTTCACCAGCTTCGTTGCCCTCCTCTGGACATGCTCCAGCACCTCCATGTCCTTCTTGTAGTGAGGGGCCCAAAACTGAACACAGGATTCGAGGTGCGGCCTCACCAGTGCCGAGTACAGGGGCACGATCACCTCCCTGCTCCTGCTGGCCACAGTATTTTGATAAGTTGCAGATGCGAGTGGACTTGCATCTCACCACCCATGTTCTCAGCCTGGACTGTTCCATGGGCATATCTTTACATGCCATTTCCGCAAGACGCTAACCTACAGCCCAGAGAGGAGATGGTAACAGGTCTGCAGAGGCCATATATCAGCCACTCTGTCATAGAAGTGTTATTGTACAGCTTAACTTCTCTCAGTCATATTAGTTCATTTTAAGCAACCTGTGTCTGCTGCACAGATTACTTGAATTTAGCCTGAAAATTTGATCATGGGAACTAAAGCATATAGTAGAAAACACATCTTGCCAACAGTTCTCCATTTCAAGTGACTTGAAATCTAGTCCATTTTCAGAGCAGGCAAGTGGGGACACAAATAGCACCTGAAAACAGGCCCGGAGAGGTTTCTGTGATTTGCCACTCACGCTCTTGGTGAGGGGGGGTACATCTGCACCAACAAAAGGTGAAACTCCACATACAGGACCTCAATCCTGCAGGGTACAGGTATCAAACACACAGGTCCTCATTCCCATATCCCTACTAAGCAAGAGCATGGTAACACTACCACTACCCTAAATGCTATGAAAAGGGGTTCAAAGGAAAAAAATGCACGTTTTCATAGGGAAGGGTGGTTTAGCTTTGAGTTACTTTTCACGAGTAGTGCACTGTCTTAATTTGCAGTTTTTAAATTTTTTTTTTTCTTTAAATTAAAACAAGCACAGAAGAAATCGTATTCGGTTTTAATGATTAGCTTTCTAAAACTCTTACAGCTGAAAATAAAATGTTTTTGTTTGCTGGAAACACTTTTCCTTCCTAATCCTCCAATTTTGCCAATGTTCATGAAAACTTTAAATGAGTTACTTTTGACCAGTTCAGTCCAAATACTATTAAACATTTACATTGATTTTTTGACCCCCCTCCTCAGGATGACTCAGTGGTATCAGCTACAGCAACTTGATTCCAAGTTTTTGGAGCAAGTTCACCAGCTATACGATGACAGCTTTCCTATGGAGATCAGGCAGTACCTGGCACAGTGGCTGGAAAACCAGGATTGGTAAGCATAGAAATTGGCCTTCAGGTTGTGTGATAAGCAATGTTCTCATACATGCAGTTACAGGCAGCAGCAGAACACTGGGGAGGCAAGCTGCTAGATGAACCTTTGCTGATAGGATGCTTCAGTAGCTGTGTGGATGCTATAGCCCGTGTTCCTGCCCCTCTTCAGGGCTTTAGAGGGGCCTGACACCTAGAGTAACAGAGTACTATCTCTCATTTCCCTCTGTAACAAAAGCTGCTGTTTTAAGACCGATCAGTTACTACCTTGGCAGCTCAGTCCCTTGCTGTTTGCAGACTTTGAACTTTTGCCAAGATTTCTGTGGAGCATCTTCTTTTAGAAGAGTGGTACGACATGCACATGCGTAAGTAGCTTTTTGATGTGCATGGAATGAGTAAATGAAGTTGCACAGAATGTGGCAAGAATAATACAGAGAAAAACAACATTTCTGTATCAAGAAAAGTAAAGTCAAAGCTGAGGGAATGAAACTGGCTTATGTTTGAAGGTTATTCTTACTGCTTGCATATACTACAACTGGAGTTGGGGATTAAAAATAAAGTACTCCTGTATGTGTTTCTTGAATGCTGTATTGAAAGTGTGTTTAACACAAGCATGCCTTAAATTATTCTAGGGAACATGCAGCCACCAACGTATCTTTTGCTACGGTGTTATTCCATGACCTGCTGTCACAGCTTGATGATCAATTTAGTAGATTCTTGATAGAAAACAACTTTTTGCTGCAACACAACATAAGGAAAAGCAAACGTAATCTTCAGGTACGCCTCGGGTATATGCCTATACATTTGCTTGAATTGCTTCAGTAGTACAATTGGATACCTCTAAGCAAACTACCCTGCCATGAGGGATTTTCGCGGAGAATGTGAGAGAATCCTAATTTAAAAGCCAGAATTCAAATGTTGCTCCATTTTTGTTTTAATTGGCTACGGTTAGAAAGTTACAGTTTCATTACCAGTACAGTTACAGTTTCCAAGAACTCTAAGAAGAAGAAGGTGTTTACTATATGAGTTTGGAGCACTTACTCGAATGTAGTTTCACTTACCCCACTCCTTCCCCAGCTGGTTTCCTCAGTGTACTAATAACCTTCTGACGCAAAAGAAACACAGGGGAAGAAATCCTTCCCATGTAGCTGCAGAACTACAGGTAATAGCAAAGGACTTGTCGTTAGACAGCACTTCTGTGCGTCATACTGTACGGACAAAGAAAAGGGCCAAAGCAATTGGTAGTGAATGGCAGTGCAGAACATATCCTTAATTACTTAATTACTTTCGTTAGTCAGTCCTCCCCTCCTCCCTGTAGCGCTCTATGCCAGAGGATCTTCCATAGATCTTCTGTGGACCTTCTCCTCAGCCAATTTCCCCACACACGTAGCTTCTCCTCACCACAGGTTGGTGACTGGGGGACTGTTTTCTGACGAGAAAACATGACCAGGCTGTATCTGACAGTAACTACAGATCAGCAATGAAAGATCAATCAAGAAGCCTGTACACCTCAGCACCATCCTGGGCTGAGCAGGGCAGTACTCGATCCAGAGCATGTTTCAGCTTTGTATGCATGTAAAAAGACTGTGTGTTCATAAATGGCAGCTAACATACTTCCTTTACGTCACTGAGCAAGAGCTCTACCTGTCAAACTAGAACAACCGCCCTTCAAAACCAGCAGCTATACTTCAAAGGTTTGGGAGGGTGGCTCTCGAAAGAGGATGCGCTCTCTAGGACTGTAGGGTAGTATCTCACTTCTCCCAGTAATGTCTCTGACCCTTTCCTGGTGTTTTGCCGAGTACCATCTCTTCGTACACTAATGAACTAAAATAGAAACTCATTCTTGGAGATGGTTGCAGCTGTCACACTCCCTGTAGTCTTGGAGCGTGCTATGACCAATGTGTGCGCCGAGGCTCACGCACAGTCACCCCCTAATCTTTTTGCCAATCAGTTTACTGAAGGACAAGAAATTATGGGTATGAACTTTAACAATAGACTGTCTCTAATGCCAGGATAACTTCCAAGAAGACCCAATACACATGGCAATGATCATCTACAACTGTCTGAAAGAAGAGAGGAAAATACTGAACAGTGCCCAGTTGTCAAATCAGGTAACAGTCTTGCCATATCGACTGCAGTTATATCTACCCTTTCCTGTCGTTTGGGACAGAGGGAGTGGAAGATGACTGAAAGAGGAAACAGGCTGTCCTCTCTCTGCCCAACAATATGTTTATTAAAGACAAAAGAGGCAACATTGATATGTACCAGCTGGACAGTGTGGCTTGTTTGTGCTGTATGAAGGATTTGGAGGGGAAGTGGCCAGGAAGTAGTTTTTATTCCTTGAGTGATGTGAAAGCTATGCTGTTTTTTTAGCCTGATGTGCTCATCAGATTTTATTACAATTTAATAATGAGTGCTTGCCTTATTTCTCCAGCAAGATTTTAGCTTCCCCTTCCCCCTCCCCCCCCACCACTGCATTTTACTCCTTAATTTACTCTGTATTAAGCAGCTGAGCCTTGGTGCTTCTTTGGACTGTCTCTCTGGGAAAATGATGCATCATTCTCCTTCCCAGTTATCTCCAAGTATTTCTTTCTATTTTTGTTTTTTTTTTAAATGAAGACCATTTCTTTCCTCTGAACCATAGGCAAAGCCGTATTCTTCTCCTTCCTCATCTGTTCTCTGACTTTTCATCTTTTTGTTTTTTCCTTTGCAAGGAGAACTGTTTTGCAATAAAAAAATTCTGCAGTTGGGAAAGGCATGCAAACTATATAGCTAGATGTAACCCACTTACGTAATAATAAAGTGATGACTGACCAAGCATGTTAAGTTCTGATACTGAAATACTTCCCTTTAGGGTAAGTTTTTGAATGTGTGTTGGTAGAGTGGCAAGAGCACTCAGGCATAGGCTTTGAACAAGGGGCCTAACGCAACTGTATTCAAAACAGCTCTTCTAAAAACGCGACTCTGACAGAGCCCTTGTAGCTGCAGCGCAGCTGTTCGGTTTCTGTTCTGGCTCACCACGTAAAGCTCTCATAACTGCTCATCCAGCATGCGATATATTTGGGTCATCAAACAGGGAAATACGTCCTCCTATACTTACTGTTGGCACTAAGGACAACACCATGCCCTACCTCTGCTTTCTAGTAAATATTCTCATTTCCAAAAGCCGAGAAGATAAAATGCAGAGCAAGCACAATTATAAGCATCATAAAAACCAAAGGAGAATCCTGAATGTTGAGTATGCTCAGATTGCCTTAATAGTCTGATGGAAGTCTGTGATGAGGGACCTTTGGCAGTTCACCAAAATAAATACTTTAGGTGACCTTAGCTTAAGTTGAAGCGTTAGAGCAACAACGCATACGCATACCTGACTGTCCCACATTGGAGGAACAGCAAGCGTCTAACACCAATAGTACTGTTAATGAATGGATCAAAAAATCCTGTCTTTCAAATTACTGCAACTCTCCCCGAGTGATGTCATGCAATAGACTCCCTGAATGATATTGAGGTCAGCTTTCAAGGAAACTATACAGAGATCTAAAATGTGCTTGAATGCCCTGTAGGAAAGAAATTGTATACCAAGTTACCCCATTTGCCTGTACACAGACCCATCTTGTTCTTGCTCTTAGCCCATTTCTCCCCATACCCTGTTTGGATGAATCTAATACTTGATGTAGATGTCATCTAGCCTTCAGGGTTGTTGTTTTCTTGAAATACATTTAAAAGGTACATGAAGATAAGCAAACAAAAGAATGGATTTGTGCAGAGAGAAAACAGAGTATGTTTATCGCGTTATATTGCTATGATGAAAAAATCGCAGCATCACCACACAACAGTCACTTTTAATCCTCCCTTGTTTCTTGCAAATTCACCTGAACTCGATTTTATATTATAAAACCTTAATCTAATTTATCAGAACAAGCCATGCGTCATCAGGTTGTTTGTCAACAAAAGCCACTAACTTGCATTAATGAAAAAAGTACTTGCTGTCATGGGTCACTTCGGTTTGACTTCTGTTGTTGTTCTGCTTGCTTCCCTCAGATGGAAGTGGGGAGCATACAGAACACTGTGATTGGGATGCTGGACAAACAGAAGGAGCTTGACGCGAAAGTTAAGGCTGTAAAAAACAGTGTTATAGTAAGTATAGTATAACTATTTAGTGCTTGTCGATTCACAGATGTTGAAAAGCTTGCAGTACATAAGACATTCTAAAATGACAAAAAAAAAGGTAATGGTTTGATTTTCAAGTCTATAACCAGTGATTGTCTGAAAATAGAAAGTAATTACTTGTCAGTAGCACTATAATACAGATTGGGATTTGACTGGTTTAGCAAGATCAAATTTCTTGTGCCTAAATTTTAGCAACAAAAACATTTTACCCATCCAAAATACTAGCAACTGAGGAAGAACTCTTAAGAAATCATACACTGACCAATTTGTTGTTAACTAGGAGATAGATTTTCATTTAGCATATAGATGTTTATTGTCTTAACAAATACTGTCATGACAGAAAGCTTTTCTCCAAGTAATACCTAATAATTTGAAAGTTTGTTTAAAATGCTGTGTGCTGTTCCAAATTTTTCCACTGTAGCCTAGGTTCTCCTAAACTCTGTGAACTTATGCTAGACAATGAGGGCTTTTCCGTGGTTTATAATTAACAGATTTTAGTTAGCTGAGAAGAGGGAGGGAGAGTGAATAGAAGGTGATTAAGTTTAGGGATATTTCCTGTTAGGGAGTTCCAGGAAAAGGCTACAAAACTGGACTCATCTCTGTAAAGGGCTGATACCCAGCAGTTCCTAATCAGAAGTAGTCTTGCATTACATGAAAGTATTGAATAATTGTGGCCACCTTCATTTGTGCTTTATAGGACGTGGAGCAAGACATCAAAACATTAGAGGATATGCAAGATGAATATGACTTTAAATGTGAAACCTTGCAGAATAGAGGTGAGTAGTTTATCAAGGACATACCCTGTTGCCTGTAGCTTGTACAAGTAAACTCTGCTGTCTTGTGTCAGGAAACTAAACCTAACCATATGCAGCCAAACTTACTGGTAATGTCCCTCCTGTAAACATCCTCCCTTGAAATAACAGTTAACTTCTGTTGCCAGGTGAAGCAATATGAATGATTCAAGTCAGCACAAGAAAAAATGCTCAGTGTGTATTTTTACACAATATAATCATTATTTTAAATCAGATTCTTACTGTAAAAGGCAAGCAAACTCACATCTCAATTACTTCACTGGGATAGTGGCTTTCCCTTGCATTAGTGCTTTAAGTGTAGACTCTGTCCTTTCAGAAGGGGGAGAGGAGGAATCAAAAAAAAAATCTAGGAGGCAGAAAATACTTCTTCCCTTAAGCTTTAAAGATAGACTTCACTTGACATTAGCCAGGCAGATCTCCTCCTCCCCCCGGTGTTTCCCCCACCCATACTTCAGCACTCCTTCAGCCTCACCTTCACAATTTGGACTTATTTTACAGAGCATGAGTCCAACGGTGTGTCGCAGGAGGAGTATAAGAAAGAACAGATGAATCTCAATAAGATGTTTTTATCACTTGACCTCAAGAGAAAGGTAGTGCACAAGTTTTCTTTCAGAAGGCAACAGCACTTCATTTTAAACACATGTTCGTTTTCATTGGGTTGACATAACAAACTATATAAAAGAAAGCTTTATTACTGCTATCAGTTGAACTAAGATTTACTTCTTTCCATCCTGACTGAAAATCTAGAATCTCTGTCAGCTATTTTATTTCTCTTCTAGCAACCTTTATCAAACTGTCAGGTAAACCTAAAATAACAATGAGAGAGAAAAGGTGTCATTATCAATAGTCATGTTCTCGAGGAAGAAAAAACAATTAAAAAATTTGCAGCTATATAAGAGTTCAGTGTGCTCACTCTCATTGCAGTGCTCAGATCTACAGCAAGCACTGGGTGATCCCAGATACACACTTGGGACATACATGGATGCGAGACACTGGCTCTTTAGAATTCAGCGATACTGAATATGCTTTGTTTCTCCATTGTTTCTCCACTTAGTCTAGCAAATACTCCAGCTAAAAAGCAGCAGGTGTTTTTAGAAAACATCCTCTGTTGACAGAGACTATTACTTTGAGGTCCTTGCAGTTTTGCAAGACAGATAGCATTAGCTAAAACAGTACTTAGTTTTTCTTTATGAAGTATTTTTAATAAACAGGGTAATTTATTATTCTCTATAGGAAGTTGTGAACAAGATAATACAGCTGCTGAACACCACAGAGCACACACAGAGTGCTCTTATTAATGAAGAGCTGGTGGAGTGGAAACACAGGCAACAGATTGCATGCATTGGTGGCCCACCCAATGCCTGTCTTGACCAGCTACAGAACTGGTAAGTCTCTAGTCAATGAAAGCATTGGACAGGAACTTTAAGCATGTTATGAAGGAACACCAGATCTGTGAAATATACCGATTGTTTATATTACACATTTTCTTTCTGTCACAGCTTAACTACATTTCATTCATTTTATTACCTCACCGCATTTCCAATGAGCAAGAAGTGTTCTCTGTGCACTGCCTAGTCCTTAGGGACAGTCACCTGGCTGGTGCCTCAACATTATTACAATACAAAACCATGCAAAAAGTAATAAGATTGTGTCATTGTAGGTTCACCATTGTTGCTGAAAGTCTACAGCAAGTTCGTCAGCAGCTCAGAAAGCTTGAGGAACTGGAACGGAAATCTGCCTACGACCCTGATCCCATCACAAAAAATAAACAAGTTCTGCAGGACCGAACATACAGTCTTTTCAAACAACTCATCCAGAGGTAACAGACAAGAAGGGTCTTTTTGTGTTTGCGTGAATAACTGGATGGAGAGCACCTTTTCCTTCTGTTCCCTCGATATTTCCTGCACGCTAACTTTGCATTTTTTGATGTTTTCCTAAGTTTGTTACAAACATTAAACTAAATGACCGTTTTTGAGATTTACCCTATCTAGGGTTTCCACAGGTTTAGGCCCATGGAAAGGGTTTGTGTTCAGTCATCATAGGATGCTACAATATGCATTTGCTACAGAATCAAACTGCTAGTCTGTTAGTCCATTTCTTGCTTTAAGCTTCAGCCCTGCAAAGTTCAAGTAAGTGGAGGCACGAAACCATCTGCACCAAGCTATGCTCAAGATAAACGCACACTAGATTCTCCAGCCCTTTGTCTCTGGACGCAGCCTCTCTGTCTCCAGCATAGGGAGGTCAGCCCTATCTCTGTACCATCTCTATGAGGCAAATTACTGTAGCTGGCAGTTGCCCCACATAAGATCAGAGACCCATTCTGTAAACATACAGTAGACAAAAATTCATGCTGCAGGCAGCTTGAAACTGGCAGATAAGAGCAGGGGCTTTGATAGGGTAGGGTAGAACCCAAGGTTTCCAGAGTCCTATTCAGATGCTTTGACCACGCATCTTCAACTGGAAAACACAGGTACTGCTTTTCAATGAAGTGAAGGCAACGAGGAAGAGCTGTAGAAGTCCAGCTGCTGTTTAGTTATCTTGCCTGTGAGTATAGTGGAAGGAAAAGTCTCCATGCTGCCTAGGACTTGGTAACAATAGAAATACTTCAGGATTTATGTCTACACAGTGCTACACAAAAGGTGCCCAAGACGGCAACAGTTTGGGGTGCATCAGAACAGGTTAGCCTCCGGAGTTTGCTTCCTGGGGTTAGCTAGCCCTCATCAAATCCCCAGCTAGCTTACCTAGCTCTTGGGCCTGCGTTGTTACATAGCACTGTCACCATAAGAATTTAGCAAGCGCTGGGAATGGCAGACAAAGCAACACTCCTCACTTGGATTATGCTAGTTACGTCACAGTGTTTGCATGCTGTTTGATTTCAGGGAAGTTTGAGGTAGCGCTCTTCCTCCCCAAGCCATCAATGTGTTTAGGAAAAGCCAAACTTTATGAAATCACTTCATACTTGCAATATTTCTAGCCCCATTGATACAAGTGAAAGAAAAGCACACAGACCTCTGTATAGATTGAAACTGAATGAATAAAGTGTACAGTACTACTGGTCAATCACCCTTCTTTTAAAGTTCACTTTTTATGTAATTTCTTATTCCTTCAAGACAACATTGATAAATCAAAGTGCCTTTAATCTGTTCTTTCCATAGCTCCTTTGTTGTAGAGAGGCAGCCTTGCATGCCAACACATCCTCAGAGGCCATTAGTCCTGAAGACAGGAGTACAGTTTACTGTAAAGCTGAGGTATGTTTTCCCCTTCTTGTTTTGTGGCAAGCTTGTCATGTCATTGGCTTCCTACAGCTGAGAGGATTGCACATTTTACAGTATAGCCTCAGTGCTGAGGTCAGGAGGAGGAGGAGAGTGCCATGTGGCCGGGGGATGTCTTCTAGCAAAGTTTAACTTGCATTTAGCTTTTACCCTTTACCAGAAGTGGGGGGTATTGAGTGTACAAGAAACACAGCCAAACAGCAGAACAGACACATGCAGACCACTTTGTCATGCAAAAGAATAACTCATTTGCCCATCTAGTTTCCTCTCTGAATCAGGACATGGGATCAGCGTCTACGGACCTTGCTAACTTATCCTGTCACTGCATCTATGCTGTCCTGTATGGAGCAAGCTCGGAGCCTCTATGTGGCCTTGAGTTGTGCAGCTTAAATATACCTGTAATAAGCAGTGCAATAGAAGAGAACCTGTCTTTTGCAATTGGAGTAATTTAAAAAAAACCCTTCTCTTTCCAGGTTGCTGGTGAAATTGCAGGAATTGAACTACAACTTGAAAGTGAAAGTTTTATTTGATAAGTATGTTGCATTTTTCTCATCCCTGTGTCTGTTAATGATAAGCAGTCCCCACGTTCAGAAATCCAAAAGGCAGTCATATTTTAAGCGTTGAGTTGGCCAGGAGCAGGCTGGTTCTCCATGGCAGCAGGTACAGCCTCCCTTTTTCTTACCCATGCCATTGCTCTAAATCTCCCTCTGCCATTAGAGACACGCCACAAAGTACAGAAGGCCTCAGCATTTGCTTTAAGGGCGGGGAAAGAAATGTAACAGGCTCTCCAAAACAACAGCAGTGGCTGTAAGGTCATGAAAGGGGGCTGTGCTTTTAAGAAAGCAGGCAAGTTTTTGTCTTCCCATTCGAGTCTTTAGGGGGCATTCTGTTCACTTGAAACAGCTCTGGGGTCCAGAAACTTGCATGGAATGGGGGAAAGAAAAAGAGATTCTTAGGTGGATGTGGGAGCTGAGGCTTTGAGAAGTGCAACTCAGTCAAATCTGGAGTGGTGGGAAAACTGGATTCAAGTGATGCAGCAATTTATTCAAGAAGTTGTATGGTTTAGAAGCAGATTTAGAATGACAGTACTATATAATTTTTTTCTCAGAGCAAGAGTTAAAGCCTACATAGTAAAAGAAAGGACTTGCTTTGATTGTAAAGCCCCCATAGCAAAATTTACACCTCAGTGAAAGATAGCCTGTGTAGCTCAGTATTTATTTTGACTGCTTGAACCAATTGCCTCCTCTTTTGCACAAAAGATTTCACAGAAGCATTTTACCAGTTCTCAGTCAGCTACGAAAACAAACACCTACATTTTCTGTGTCTGTGGCAGAATCTTTAAAAGATTTTTATTTTTTTTTGTTTTTTGTTTTTTTTTTTTTTGACAGAGATGTAAGTGAGAAGAACTCGGTCAAAGGGTATGTGGCATTACAGTTTGGTATATTAATATTGGGTTCTTTCAACGAATTTGAGACTCCTAATTCTTTTCTCTCTCTCCTTGTGAAGGTTCAGGAAATTTAATATTTTGGGAGCAAACACGAAAGTAATGAACATGGAAGAATCTACTAATGGAAGTCTAGCAGCAGAATTCAGGCACTTGGTAGGGGATTTTTTTCTTTTATTGACACATCCATTTAATTGTGTGGGTAGAGGGTGTGGTAGGAAGGAGACAAATTGCTTTTGTTATTAAAGTCATCATTTACTTTTGTATAAAAGGAACTGTGGATATCTCTCCTTTTTCTTTGTTCTTCCCTTTTTGAAATCTTTGGCCTGTCTCAATTGAAATGCTATTGCTTTTGTCACTGAAATAGGGCCAGAAAGGCAAACGAGTATTTGCTGCTATACAGCTTATGTTGCAATGAGTTCTTTAGAGGAGAAAGAAAAAGAAGCCTAGAAATGCTGGTTTGGGCCTTTCAGAGGAAGGCTCATGGGTAGGAAAGCTTGGAGTAGTCTAAAGAGCTTTGAAACTGGAAGAGGAAAATTGCCTAGGAGGGGCCAGCTACAAGAAATTCAGTGCCTTCAGCAGACTATACAACACTTTTGATCTGCAGATTGAGAGATAAATCAGATTGGTTTCGTCATTACAACAGGAAAGGAAAGATGCAAGTCCTGAACCAGTGAACATGGAATTCTCCCTTCATTGTCCAGAACAGACACTGTCTGGAGTTTATTGTCCAATTCAGAGAGGTACTTTGATAAACCAGTATTTCATCTGATCGTTCCTGATTTCACACTGCTTCTGTTCTTTTAAGGCCTCTTACATAAAGGCATTACATCATAAGGGTGCAATATCTATTTTCACATGTGAATGGTTTATAAAAGAGTAGTATCTACCTATAGTTTAATCTTCTGGCTTCCACAGCTCAGAACCAAGTAGGATCAGACAGTAATGCAGCAAGTTTGCGTACAGTTGAACAACTAGAGCATGCAAAGGTTTGCATCCCCTCCCACTTCTGTTTGTGGCCGAGGTAAATGAGTGACAGGGTTTTTTGTTTGTTTGCAGCAACTGAAAGAACAGAAAAACGCAGGAAGCAGAACAAATGAGGTAAGTGGCGCTAACCTTGTTTGTAAAGCCTTTGCATAATTCTAAAAAGGCATTCAAGCATTTAAGACAATGCTCTGCTCAGTGCCATGAAGAAACACACAGGATGACAGATCAATAGGAGAGGAGTTCAGTGTTTCTAGGAAACGATCCATGTAGGACGTGTCTACAAATGAGAACTAGTGCCAGAATGGCATCCCTCTGGACTCCCCCTCATTGGTACCTAGCTTTAACAGGACTTTCTGGCAAGGACAGATTTTTCTGTAGCTTTGGGGTAGGAGCCAAAACAGTACCCATTCTAACAGGAAGTTTTAGGAAGTTAGCATTGTCACTTGACACTGACCTGTAAACTGCTTCTGAGGTCCAGAGCAAGTAACCTTGGGCAGAAAAGGTTTCTTTCCATGATAAATCCCCTTACCTTCCTCCCAAGCAATTTTCAGTCCCTGAAAGGTTTTCTTTTTTTTATTACTTTTTGTTTTTTTTCCTTTACAGGGTCCTCTCATTGTAACAGAAGAACTTCACTCTCTGAGTTTTGAGACGCAGCTGTGCCAGCCTGGCTTGGTAATAGACCTAGAGGTATGTCTTAGATGAAACAGAGACAGACTTAAATTCCTTTACGTCACTCATGCTGACAATCTAAACTTTCTCTTTTTTTTTTTTTAAGTACTTGGATATCAAACAGTTTCAGTTATTTCAAAATATATGAATATATGACACTTTACAACTTCTCTGTATATGCACATACAGCAAGAATGCTGTCAAATCTCTGGGTAAATAAAAGTAGATGTGCTTTGCAAAGTATCTGATAACCAGCCCTATGTTTTAAGCTCTCTAGGTATCGGGTTCCATTTATTTCAGAAGCAACATGCTATGAACTCTGTTACTATCAGTGCTATCATAACTGACACTAAATAGAAGTTTTTAATCAGACAAAAATCACCTGAGTCTTTCTAGTACTTCATCATACTGACACTTTCTCCCCTACATACAAACTTGAAGTGAAAGAGTTAAGACCATGCAAGCAAGGAATTGGAGTGGAAACATGTTTGTGGGTAATCTAGAGGAAGACTGCAGCAGGGGTACAGGATAGTCTGACATGTTTCCTTCTGTGTCCCTTTCAGACCACATCCCTTCCCATTGTTGTGATCTCAAACGTGAGCCAGCTTCCAAGTGGATGGGCTTCTATCTTATGGTTCAACATGCTGTCTACTGATCCCAAGGTATTTGCAAAAAAAAAAGTGTCAAAAAGTGTCAAAAATACTATGTGGACTTTTCAAGCATTTTCTGTATACAAGTGGCTGCTGCATTTTTTCCATGCAGATGACTCTTAATGGCTTTCAGGCGTAGAAGGAGGCACAGTGACTTACTTCCCTATCCTAAACAGAGCAATGTTTGAAAGCCATATACATTGTATTCAGTATATACAGTACACAGTGAGAAGCCAAATAACCATCCAAGAGTTCAAATACAGTGCACGTGAGTAGTCTAGGAATTCTACCCACTGGGAGAAGACATGTGCCATGCAAAATACCAGAGATTGCTTTTCCTGGTAACGAGTGCCTGTCAGAATAGCAGCCTGCTATTCCAGGGTTGTCTGAAGCTGGCATTGATTCTTAAATCTGCATTCTGTTCTGGCAATACACATTTGTAAATTCAAGTGGCATTCCAAAATTAATGTTTATTAACTGTAGATTGTATTTTTCCCTTCCATTTTAGAACTTGTCCTTCTTTCTGAATCCACCTTGTGCAAAGTGGGCTAAACTTTCTGAAGTTCTGAGTTGGCAGTTTTCTTCTGTAACAAAGAGAGGACTTAATGCAGATCAACTGAGCATGCTGGGAGAAAAGCTACTTGGTATGGTCTGCTTCCATTACTTTAAACCTTTTGGTTCTACTGAACAAGCAGATGGCCTGTTTGAATTGCAGCTAATTCTACATCTTTTCTGCAATTTTAAGTTTTCATTTCCTCTCATGCTTTTTCCTCCTCATACCGTATCACTTTATAGCAATGAAGTGTTTTCCAGTTTTCAGTATGGTAGAGTTTGCAAATGAAGGTCAGGTCATGAAAAAACCCTGCAGTTCTAACTTAGGAGTTCTGTGCATTAGGGCAGTGCAGATTGGGGCTACTTCTGCCTTTTGAAGAGGTACTGAAGTAATGCACATGTTTAGTCAGTCTTTGAGGTGGCTGTTTCTTGGCATTTTTTGGTTTTGTTAGGTGGGGGTTTTTTTTCCGGTTTGTTTGGTTTTGGTTTTTTAAAATCCATCTCCATTAATTTTAACTTCACGCATGGCACCAAGTGGGGGTTTACTCTATCTGCATAAACCCAGTTGCAATATCAAAGTGCAAACATGAGGAAACTATTAAAGGATATCGAATTGAACATCTCCCAGATGAGAGTCCTTAGCAAAAGCCTAATCAGCCATGAGTTTTGTTTTCCAAACTCCTTGTCAGTTTGCCTGATAGGCAGGGCACTTGACACAGCTACTGAGTTTGCATAGTAGACTCTAGATAAAAATACTGTTGATTCAGTATTCCACTAATCCTTAAGTTTCAGGAAGCATTTATATTTAAAGGGTTTTGACATTGGTGGGTCTAGGTGGTAAGTACAGCATTGCAGTCTCTAATTCTCTTCCTCTAATTTCCCCGAGACATAAGATCTGACAAAAAGCTTACTGATTTAATAGATTACTTTTCGGAATTCTGCAAGGAGAATAATTTTCGTTTGTCTAATTTGTCATCATGAAGACAAAAGTGACCACTGACATTTCTATGCTCAGCTTGCATTTCAGAACTTAAGAGATTCTTTATCAAGCTCTGGTAACAGTAGGGATGCTATTTAAATCTTATCTCTACAGCTAGAAGTATTTCACTACTGAAAAAATCCAGGTAGCTGAAACACTATATTCAGGATCTCTTAGTGCAAGGGGACACAGAATCTAACAGGGTGCCAGGATACAACTCAGCTGCTGTTTTTGTGATGTGAAAGTTGACACAATCTTGGTCTTTAACAGTAGCAGCATCAGAAACAAGCTCCCTAATCCAATTTATTTTTCGAGAGATGAGGGAAAAGAAGCATGTTTCTGACTTTACTGAAATCCATAGCATGATCTGTATGGAAAGAATTTGGCCCAGAATACAGTCAGGGTCTGCAAAGCTCTAGCTGCTGTAGTCACAGCATAGGATTTTCTTTGTGGTTTCGATGTGGTTATGAAACACTGTTGACATAAAAACAAGGCAGGGGGAAATGATTGCAACGGGAATGAGCCGAGTCTGTGGTTGGGACAGACCTAGGAGTCAAGAGTTTCTGGGGCAAAAGCCTACAAGTCACCAGAATTGAGACAGGGAAGTGCTTAATCTCAGAAAGGTGATGTAGGGGCTGCTGAGCTCCTACAGAAAAGCTTATGGGTTGCAGTTTTCTTGTTTTGCTGGAGAAGAGATATGCAAGACTTCAGTCCCCTTCCTGGAAGCGTTTTGAAACCGGCAAGCGTTAGGTATAGCAGAGAGTAGAAAGTGTCAGAATGAATTCTTTTCCATTACACCAGGTCTGTTTAAATACATTTGGTCATTCTCATGCAGTGAACTTCTCCGTAGGGGAACTCTGCAAGCTCTCCCTGCTCTAGCCATGAAAATACTGTAGCCTGGCCTTTCTTCTCTTAGTCCAGCAGCTCAGAGTTGTAAATAAACACTCTGAACCTGGTGCTGTAAGTACTTTCCTTTCAGTCTTACTAAGTAACTTATGGAACATGACTGAAGTCAATTTATTCTGTTCAGGGCCAACAAGTGGAGGATCTCACAATGGCCTTATTCCTTGGACAAGATTCTGCAAGGTATGAACTCAGTTTAAAAATCAAGATGGAAGAGGGAGCTTTGTCTTGTTTAGGGTTTTGGGGGTTTTTGTGGTGCCTTTTTTTTTTTAAGGGTGCTTTCTTTTTCAATAATGTACCCTAATTATTCTAGAGCTTACATAGTTGTGGGAGGTTTTGGTGGTGAGGTTAAAGTAGCAGCAGAAGGAGGAAATAGCAAGGAGTAGATAATTTTGAGATTGCTTTTGAGCCATGTAAACTATACAGAAAAATGCATTTTTCAAACACAGCATCTTTGTTATTATTAATGCAATTGCTATGAATAGAATAGTTCTCCACTTTAACTATTACAGAAAGCGTTAAAAAAAAAAGCCAGCAAGATGAGCAATTCTTCTTTGTCATAGTGAAGGACATTTTCCAGACCAGGGGCAACTGGATTAGCACAGGGCAGCCAAGAGGGTCAGCATGACAGCAGAAAGCCACATCATGAGACTTCATAACCCTGGCTGGAGCAAGACAGGAGGACTCTTCACACTCGCTTTGGCTTTAGAGCCTAAACCGGTATAGATAAGCAGGAGATGAGAGCAGAGAGGAACAGACTCCAAGGGAAGAGCAAAGCTCTGGTGACCTACAAGCACCAAGTTCATTAATATGAGTGTCTCATGAGGAATTGAAATATGAGTCTGATCAGAAAGTGTCTCTAAGTTGTTCTGCTAGCCAGCCTGGTTGAAAGCCCCATGGGATGGTTTGGATGTCCAAGAGCTCCCATAAAGACAGTGCCCAAGCAAGAACCAGAGCCTTTTCTCTGCTCTTAGACCAGTGTTGTGCATGAGAAGTAATGGATCGTATGTTTGTGGGTACTGTAGGCTCAGGCAGGCATTTCTCTTGCGCTGCCTCTTGCCTTAAGATTCGGTACATGCTTCATTCCCAATACTTTCTGTCCTTCTGGAGTAGAGAAACAGAAAGGGAAGAAAAATCATAAGAGAATATGGGGATGGTGGGAAAGAAGAAAAAGGGGAGAAAAGTGCAAGAACAGGTAGGTGCTGGCAGGATTGAGAACTTGCTTCCTCTCCATTTAACAAAACTCATGTTTCATTATCCCTGTTCTCCCCTTTCTCACCCCTGCCTTTCCATATTCTGAATTTTAGGAAAATATAAATGATAAAAATTTCCCCTTTTGGCTGTGGATTGAGGGAATCCTGGAGCTTATTAAGAAACACCTCCTGTGCCTCTGGAATGATGGGTAAGACCTGAGTGACGTTAACAAAGATGTGGTCATTGCCTCAGACCTTTCATTTAGGCTAGCGGTTACATCCTCAGGTTGTGAAGTTGTTTGTGCAGATACCTTGGATCCAATAAAGTGGAACTTGCAACCGGAAAAATCTGAGGCAAATGAATTCTAATAGTGAGGAAGTCTCTAATGAGGCAATTGCTTAAAGCAAAAGTGTCAGATAACCACGCTGTCCCATTTAAGTCACAGAGCAGGGCTTTGAACATGAAATTTTTTTTTGCTTCTGCTCTCACTACAAGTAGGTTCTTTCCACACCATAGAACAGAGCCTCTTCTGTGTTTGACGGGGAATACTAAACTACAACAAAATGTAAGTCATAAAGTGATCATCCATCTTGAAAAAAACAAAAAAAACCCCAAACCTTCCCACAAGCAAACTTTATTGTGAGCCTCCTCTAGGTGGCAGCAGCCGGACTCTGAACTTCTGTATCTGCAGTATGAGTCCAGACAGTAGTCTTCACTGGTTTTAACAGAGTATAATTAATTAGTAAGGCTCTGCCAGATGGCAAACCAATTCCATTTGCCGTTTAATACTGGTTAGTAAACTTTTGATTCTGGTATTGCTGATTTCAGAAGTAATTGCTGCCAGAAATAGGTTCAGCCACGGTCACAGTCCTACATTTTAGGTTTAGCCACATTAAGACACCCCGTCAATAGCGCACTCACAGTGAAGCACCCTAGTATCCCACAAGTTCACAGGATCGCTCTGTCTTGCTATATTCAGCAGCAGGCTTCAAATTATTACCCCCCCCCAGCTCCAGATGAGTTCTGTCGAAGCCCTTTATAGTACAAGCCTTGTTTCACTGCCTAAAACCTACATATTTCTTACCTAAGTGGACTCCAGTGCAGCAGGATCTTTTGCCACCATCACTGAAGCGGAGCTGCAGTTCTCTCCCATTTGGTGTTCCACCTCAGTATGGCTGTGTGCCTACAGGGTTGGTTTTGCATGTGGCTTTGATAGTATGTAGTCTTGAATAACATTACTCATTGCTCTCATACCTGAGAGCAATCCCCTGTTCAGGGTTTTAACAGAAAGAAGAGGTGCAAGTTAAATCCTGAATGTAATCAAAACTAGAGATTTAGTACTATTAGTTTTTCCTCTCTTTGGTAGCTTTGTTGGATAGTTACAGATCTTTGTTTTCTAGAAAGGCAAAAAGGGAAACAAGGGAAAACTCTTGCAAACTGCAAAGATACTTAAGAGGGAAAGAGACAAATCTATAATATTCATTAGGATAGAGATTCCCCTTGTACACAAAAGAATAGAACACTTGCCTTTCTTAATCCTTGAGGGATGGGAAGGTTAAACACTATCATTATACGCAGTACATTTGCTATCAGATTTGTTACCTAAAGCATGCCATTTAAAAAAAAAAAACCAACACACTCAAAACCCCCACAAAACCCATAAAACAGGACAGCTTACAGCACCTGAAATTTCATCATGATTATTCAGTAGTTTTTGTGCAAAAAGCACTTTCCCTGACTTAACGCACAGAAGGACAGTAGTAGTAGTACTTTTCGAGTAGTACTCAAAACTTCATTATTGATGGAGTATTTTGAGGAATAAGCAGCAGTGCAAAGAAATTCTGACCTTTTAAAAAAAAGCAGTTGGGGTTTGACCAGGGTATGCCCTAGTGCTGGCTTGCACAACTCCCTCCGCAGTACCTATTCAGACAAATCCATTTCTTAAAATTACCACACTGGCCTCCTTGCCTGCACAACGACGTTTGCCGAGCATAGTGTATTTGGGGGGTTGAAGTCACACAAAGTTAGCAGCTCTTCTAGATAATGTGCACAAGGAATAAAACAAACCCCACATCTGTATGATGCAATCTAGTAGCTGGCAAACTTTGTTTCATCAGCCGAAGAGGAGAAACAACTGTTCCTTAATAGGCTTTTGAAGTTAAACTGCTAGCTGGGATCTGACCGTTTTGCACACATGTAACTTTACTTCTGCTTCCACAGCCCAGTTTTGACAGCAAAAGACAATTTCTTTTATTCTGATCTCAGAAGAATGATTGTATAAGCCACCAGGCAAAAGGAAGAGTGCTGAGGGAAGCTGTGGTGATTCATGGCTTCCACAGGGCAGCTCCAGCCTGTCAGTCCTACTGCTAACTTCCTAGCTGTTCATAGGACAAAGCCTTCTATGAGGCTTTTACAAGTACTTTAGCTTTTTCTTTTCCTAGCTAGCCCAGCATAGCTTAGATTTTATGTTAAGGAGTAAACTCAGCTTTTTCTTTTCAACGTTACAGCTGCATCATGGGTTTCATCAATAAAGAAAAAGAACGTGCTTTACTGAAGGACCAGAATCCAGGAACATTTTTACTAAGATTCAGTGAAAGCAGCAGAGAGGGAGCAATCACATTTACTTGGGTAGAAGGATCTCAAATTGGTAAGTCAGTAACAGACAACATCTTTGTCTTCAAAATGTAAGCTTACAGCAGAACAAGAAGTCTTTACGCTCTTCCCTTTCACACTGGGAGCCGATACCGTACACCACCCCAGCAGTCTCCACCCTTACAAGCAACAGACCACAAACCATAGCAGACACGCCTTACCTGGTGGAGTTCATAAGCCACACAGTGGATTGGTCAAGGTTTCAGCTGGGATTAATAACACTCCCCCAGTACTGCTTCTGGCCTGGAAGTTTGTTGAGGACAAACTGCCTAGGCTGTCTCCCCTGCCTCTTTAGGGCCTCTCTAAGCAAGACACCTTTAGTACATACATATCTGTGTCTCCGTCCAAACCTACATCGCCTTCCCCATCAGAGATTTCTCTCCAAGGAAGAGCTCACTACAGCCACATTCGGCCTGCTGTACTGTTGTTCTCTCCCGCTACTTCTCCTTGTGTGCAACGCACCTTTCTCAAACAGCTTGCTTTAACTCATGGTCCAACACATTTGTTCCTTCCTTCCCACATTCTCCCCAGGTAAACCACGTATTCACTTACTTCATTTTCCTAGCAGTTCTCCTGTTTCCAGAAGGACAGATGAAGAGCTTGTTTTTTCAGTTAGCTGGGCTAGTCTCTCACCTTCTTTCAAGAAAGCCTAGAGACTTAAAAGTTGCAAAAAGAGGTCATCTCCCTTTTATCCAATCATCTCCCTTTTACCCTGATTGGATAAAAGAAGATCTTCCCTTCTCATACTGCTTAAATCAGCCCCACCTGCCACGATGCTGCAGTTGTTGATACTTCACTTGGATGAGCCCAAGACCTACAACAGCTGGAAGAGAAACTGCTGAATGTACTTGAATGACTTCTTTCCCTTTGCTGCCTTCATACCTGAGGCATCCAAAAATTGAGCAAAGAAGGGTGGTAATATTTGGAGCATTCAGGGAGGCTTATCTGTCTCTCTTTATGATTCGTAAGAGCCCCAAGTGGTGTATTAGGCTCAAACTTCCTAATAGGCAATAGAGTTTGAATGACATAATTTGGAAGAAGGTTGAAAAGGTAGCACAACTTTGATTAGTTAATGAAATATTGCAGTTAATTTCCACAGACGGGTCACCCCAGTCGTTCTGAATACAAAATGCACCAAGAGCCATCACTATACGCTTTCCCCCCGTATGCCTTCCTACCCCACAAAACGATTGCGCTTCCTTTGACAGTCTTTAAATATGTACCTGCAGCTCAGTAGGTGTCATCCAGGTAAGGCTTTTGCTCATATGACCTCTGAATTTGTGGTAGTGGCTGCAGCTTTTCTAGGCAGTTTTAGAAAAAGCTTTGAAACCACCTTTAAGAGTCGCTGCTTCTCTCATCTGCAGAGCCCCAGTTCCATTCGGTAGAGCCGTACACCAAGAAGGAGCTCTCTGCTGTTACTTTCCCTGATATCATTCGCAACTACAAAGTGATGGCAGCTGAAAACATTCCTGAAAATCCACTGAGATTTCTGTACCCAGATATACCCAAAGACAATGCCTTTGGCAAATACTACTCCAGGCCTAAGGAGGGTGAGTGCTATAAATGGCTCATATAGCGCAAGCGTGATGTTTGTTCTTGAGGTACTTGGGCACTGTATAATTTCTGTGGCATAGAAAAGGGTGGCAGGTGGACTGAGTGTCTTGGCAGCCTAACCCACGCTTGAGTGCTGCTCAGCTGAAAGGTGAGAACAGGCACCTAAGCTTTAGTAGGTTAAGAAAAGGTCTGTTTTTAAAGAGGCACAACATGAGATCTAGTCAGATCAAAAACTGAAAACATCGTTGTCGCTGGCCCTCTAATTCAGCTTTCATGTGAGCCTGTCGGATACTTCCGAGATGTAGGTTTGCACTAACAGCTGGAACCATGACTCATATTTGACTATTACACAGGACTGATCCTGGCTGTGTGGGCCTGGCAGGATGTGTTGATACAGCTACATCAAACTTTAGGGGAGGTTTTATTCCCCATTTTCTATAGGGGAAAAGCAAAAATCTGACCAAAAAATGGAGTAAATAAACCATAGTGCTGTAAAATGCATGAGAGAGAGACTGGCACATTATCTGGGTCACAGGCTTTATTCTTGGTACAATAAAGATGGCAATGTGAAGTAAACTTGCAAAAAAAAACCCCAAGCTTTTCTTTTTTTTTTTTTTTTTTTTTCCTCCTGGAAGCACCAGAGCCTATGGATTTGGATGGTCCCAAGGGAAACGGCTACATCAAGACTGAGTTAATCTCTGTATCTGAAGTGTAAGTTTCCACAGAAATGCTGGATTTCTAGGAACTAGTCAAACTTTTAGCTGTAGTTCATGTCTCTTCACAATATTTAAGGTGTAAGTGCCCTTGTCAAATCTTTCCTCGCTTTCTCTTTGAGGATCTGATCACACCACATTTGTGCAGTGCTGTGTTTGAAACACCATTTTTAGGTAAAAACCCTAGAAACTTGCAGGTAGTTGTACTGGCAAATAATTTCTTGAAAAGCAAGTTCTTAAAGGCTTGTTGGACTTTTTGATTAGAATGTAGATCACTGAGTAGTCCCAGTTTTCATTAAAGCCACACTGGCTTTGCAAAGCATGGTGTATTTCTCACAGGCTAGGTCTTAACAAGAGACCTCCTTAGTGGCCCTTCTGGACCCAGAGCCAGACATGGTAGCCCAGCTGTGCCTTACTTCTTTGGTGAAGGTTTGTCCCTGCTCTTCTCCTTCTATTAGCCACCCTTCCAGGCTCCAGTCTCCAGAAAATCTGCTCCCCATGTCTCCTGAAGAGTTTGATGAGGTGTCTCGGATTGTGGGCCCAGCAGAGATCGATACTGTGGTATGTATCACAAACCAGCCTTTTGCGGGAGGGTTGAGTCAGAACTTGCTTTTTTCCTTTTTTTTCCCTTCAAACGTACATCGGACACTTAGCACAAGCTAACACTTCAGAACGCGTCTCTTCAAATGCGTAGGAAAAGCTGGGAATCCAGAGTTAGACTGGGACTGCTATCGGTTCTTCTTTCCACTCGTTTGTGGGGCGAGGGGTGAAGAACAGGCGAGCAAAGCTTCCAGCGTGTATCCTGCAGAGGGAGAGAAGACAGGCAGGGAGGAAGGAGTAACGCTGTCGTCCTTCCTGCGGGATCTGGGGTGGGGAGGGAAGCTAGGGCAGGTATGCAGCTTGGAAGTGTTGCCCTGCCAACGCTGGCAAGGTACTGCCTGCTAACAGAGCAGTGTCGTCCTTTCGGGGTGTACTTCAGAAAAGAATTCCTCATTAAAGCATGGCGCTTTTTTTTTTCCCCGTGGTAGCTTGATCCTAAGACGTGAATCTGGTGCTATTTGGGGAGGACCTGGTTGTGCTCTCTGGTTAGCAAAGACTATTGTTTAATGGATGTTTACTTTTCTTGTTGCAGATGTGTTCAGCATATTCAACTTAAAGGTTGAGCTTTTTACTGCATCATTAACACAGCTGATTAGCTTATGCATCTGCTCTGCAGTCAATGACTTGGTGACCTGCTTCACTTCAATTCTTTGGTTTCTCAACGTGAAGGTCCAGTTGCAATTTTTAACCAAAGGGAATATAAACAGCAGTCTGATTAGCCTCCGTACGTGCACTTTTTTGTTTAGAAGTTCTTTGTTAAAGAATTTCTGGTTAGTGAGATACCATGCCAGAGTGGAAGAAGAGAGGAGGATAGGAATGAGGGGTCCTCAGCAAGAGTGATGGGGGAAACATGCATTTTTTTGTTTAAGGGAATTAGTTAAATTGAACATTTAAAACAGCTGCAAGTACATAGGTGGGTTCAAAAGAAAGCTAGTTCTTTTGCAAAGGTTCTGTTTAGAAAGCTTGCACCTTCTGCGTAACTGCTTCTGAAGAGCTTTCACAGCTTTGAATTCTCATCTGCATCACAGGAAGAAGAGAAACACTCTGCAGGTATATGTCACACTGAATCCATGTGTTGCTGAAGTTTGTCCTGGTTTTATCTTTTCTAAGGGCATGGCATGCTGAGAGAACATAAGCCAAAAGCATTATCTGCATTTCATTTTTGCTTGTTTCTTAAGGCAAGGTCTTGTGTAGGGTGTTTAGCACAATCTTTCTCATAAAGAGCACTTCTTAGGACACCACCTTAAAGCTGCGTTGCTGGATCCCACGCAGGACCTGGACAACCAGCTTTAGGTGGCCCTGCTTGAGCAGGGGGGTTGGTCCCTCCGACCTCAACCCGTCTGTGACTCTGCGACACAGTGGCTACTGCAGCTTCTCAACCCACTGGTATCTATTCCCAGTGCCCGGGAGGGCAGCAGTGGCCAGTGTGACTCACAGGGATTGCAGAGCTACTTCTCTACCGTTCAGAAATGCTAGATGGATCACCTGCTGCTTAGAAAATAGCTGGTTCAATTTAGTGTGTTGTGCCCAGGAAGACTGATGTGCCCCCTGCAAAAGCTCACGAGAAAGAAAATTTAAAGGACCTAGAACACGTAACGTACGTATTTAAATGGAAAGCATTGCCAGGGTTACTGGGGTTAACATTTTACAGAGTATCACAACTGGTGACTTAATTCTTCTATCTTACTATAACTAGCTGAATGTGTATCTTTATTGTAATGCAAAAATCAAGTATTTGTTTCTTGAGCTACACCTTGTACTCATGGTCTATATGCAGCCGTTTGTTTTCATTACTTTTATACTTCAATTTTATCGACCAGGGTGAAATTTTCTTGTGAGATTTAAAGCAATGGCCTTATTCATGGCTTTGTCTTTACACGGCCAATAGTTCTAAAAGCAGTGTTTGTTTTCCCGGTGGAGTATTCTTTTGCCATTTTAAATAAATGGAACTGTCAAGTTGACACTTTTGTCCTTTCTCTTGTTTTCTGGCTACTTCATTATAAAGATGATGTGTCTGCCAATAGTTTACTGTATATCTCACTTTAAACTTGTTTGTGCAACTGAACAGTTACAGCTCTGAAGCCTAAAGCAATAGAGATGCTTTTAATTCCCTGCATTGTTGCAGGTTAGCCTGCATTAGAGTTCTTAGAAGGTGTTACAATATTTTTTTTTTATTATTCCTTGTGTTGTCCGACAAGCGGATTTGTGCCCGGTGTGCAAGGAACCAATTCCACACGCCGAGGAGGGATACTGTTTTATTCAGGCCTGGGTGCTCCGTGGACTTGCCACAAATCAAGCACACTGGGTCTAATCACTTTTCTGCTTATATTCATAATTCTTATACATGTTCTAATTTTCTCTTATACATATTCATTAAATTTCCGAGAACTAATTATAATATTACATCATCCTAGACACATGCGCTTTAGCGTCTTTGGGGGTCCTCTGGTGGTCATCGATAGTCTTCCTCACAGTGTCCTTTAGTTGAACTCGGTCTTCACGCATGCTCAGTTTTAGCTCCTGGCTTAATTAGCGCATCTCTCATTAACACAAACTAGCGCTACCCCCTCATCTATTCTACTCAAGACACAAGGTTAGCCTCCCTGTCTAATTTACGCAGAATACTAAGTTTCAAGGCCTTTTTTATCTACTGTATGTCAGGTCTGTCCATTCACAAAGTGCTCCTAGCCACCGGCATCATTCCAGCCGAAGAACTATGTGCCTCTTCACCGTTTCTTCGTATTTGGTGTTACTCCCTATCGTATATCCCTTCACTGTTTCTTTCTTCCCTTACAAGGTTGGTCCGTTTCCGTGGTTACTGCTCACTGGAGTCTAACAATGCTTCCAAGATACACAACTCATCTCTGTACCTACAAACACCTGCTCGTTACCTAACTTTTAAGCAACAAATCTTAAACGAACAGTGTAAAATAATCGGTACTGTAAAAAACTGTATCCACTACATCACTTGTATCACATCACTGATTTTTTTTCTTCCCCAACCAAACTTCAATAAAGTCAATTTGAATTTCTAATTTGAGCTGATCAGTAGGATAACTGATCTATAGCTAAACTTGGTGAGCTATGAAGCTGGCGCACTGGCATTATTTTTCTCTGCAGCTATTAAGTGACACGATGCCTTGCCTCACGCTTGTCAGGCTTTTATGTTAACTACACAGCCAGAAGAATAATAAAAGAAAGAAACTGCTGGTGAGATGAAGGACAGCAGGAGTGAAGAGTAGGCTAGGGCTGTTGAGGGCACATGGCCAATCCGCTTAAGAATCCCAGCATTAACAAAAAGCAACCGGTGAAAGGACGCAGCTCTAGCAGCGTAGGTCTTAAAAAACCAAACAAGCAAAAAAGCACTAGATCAGGTAAACTCATTCTCATTTCCCGTCAGCTTTGCACAATGGAAATGACCGGAGCAGGTTTTCCTGGGCAGCCTTCCCCATGACTGAGGGCTTATTTCAACGGCAGTCGCATAGATAACCAATAAAAACCACCACTCTCATCATCATCTTGGTATTTCCATTTATTATGCTGTAAAAAGCAACACTATCTGGATTTTATTTCTTAAAATAAATAACTTTCATTTTCAGAACCAGTACAGCTCAAGTTCAGATTCATTCATGGGAAACTGCTAGAAATACATTCATCGCTGTCTGTTCCCCACAACACAGAATCTAAAAGTCGAGATCAGCCCAGCCAGTTACAATGACCAGAAGTACACGGCCAGTAAGTATAGTCACTGATAGTCCAGCTCTGAAGCAAAAAAAATCTGGTACCATACATTTTGTTCACAAAGATAGGCTAATTAATGCCAAGACTATCACAATATTTCTGAGTACAAAGCATTAAGTTAGCTTAACGATTTTAGGTTGTGATACAGAAGAAACATATATGACATAAAAACAAAGGAGTGGGGGAATCCTCTTTGGAGCATAAGGAAGTCAGCATTTGATATGATAACCAAAAGCTATTTACGGTAAAATCTACATGTCAGTGTCATGAATGATGAACAGCCAAACCAATGTACTGCATATATTTATAGTTATAAATAACGCCATGTCTAAATAGCTGCATCGCTGAATTGGACATTACAAAATAATGCTTCTTCTCACAATGAGAAAGTACTAAAACTAACCAGCAAAAATGCACTGAAGCTAAGACTGGCTAAAAGCACTCAGTATGATTCAGGAAAGCGTTAAGTTTAGGGACAGCCATGATCTTCCATGTTAACTCAGTTAAAATGCCGCCTTTTGGTTTTTTGAATATATGTGTATTATATAATATACATATCTTTTAAAAATGCCAGTATGAGCAATGCAAATTTCAATTAAATAAAGCTAAATCAGGTACTTTTGTGAGAAGCCAAAGGATATGTTTTAATAGAAAAAAAAATACGGAAGAAGTCAGATTAGCACTGAGATACAGACTGCTAAACTGGAATCCATCTGAAAACATTCCTCTATGCTAAAGTTGACAGATCTGTTGCCAGAGAAAACACGTTGGAATTTAGTTCAGGGTGCAGCAGAGAAGAGGCCTTGTGCTACTCGGTGACCGATGTGGCTCAGTAAAGAGCCAGAGGCCGGTTTGTTTAGTTCTTGGTTAGAACTAAGGTGGCTGTGACACAGGACGTGAAAAGAACGGGTGAAAAGCCTTCAGAAAAATAGCTGATCTTCAGGGGAAAAAAAAAGAAAAAAAGAAAAAAAAAAAAAGAGCAGCTTAAGAACAGTAAGATTCTTGAGAAAAAGTGTTTGATAACCATGCCAGCCAGCTTTGAAATGCTATTTCAGGGCTTTAGACTTTCAGGCTCTTCCAAGATTTCATCATCATGAAGACAGGCGCTGCTTGTGATGAGCATCAAGCACTTTTCCATGTGATTTGTCCTCCCTGCAGGGAGGCAGTACGGCCTATCGACGAGAGACTGTACAGGAACTCGAGAGGATTTATTCTCAACTATACTGACCTGCCGGCTCACTCCGGAGAGCCTTAGTGCACCCGTTTGCAAAAGGAGAATAACGTGGTTCAGATCATCTTTATAAAGTGCTTGGGCCATTCTAGAAAGAATTTGGGCATTATTTCAGGAGGATTTTGGTGCCTAAACACAGAAAATTTGAACTTTGAGATCTACTAATGACTTGTACGCTATGTGCTAGGATAAAAATACCCACATACGCAATTCTCAAGCACAATCTCCTTTTCCATGTGCTAAACGATTCTTGCCTAAAATTCTTGTGCAAAAATTCTTGCCTATGTCCAGCAACTGTGGTGTTTTGTGAATATCGAACTCTTGACTTCAAGTGACTGCTCACTTCTGAGGTTTTATGCCACAGCATTGCCAGAAGCAGTTGCACATGGGATAGGGAACTGTCGTAACATTGTACTTCTGTAAACAACAAATACCTGCACCTACATTTCCCACGACGGGGCACGTGCCAAGCTGGCTTCAGCGGCAAGATAATAAATGCCACCATTCGCCACAAAAGGCATCACCCACTTGTGCTCCTGATGCTGAACGTCTGTTCTACGCCAGCGGAATCCCACTGATGCAATATCCTGCTCCCTGGCTGATGGTAGTGCAAGAAGGGAACATACCCAAAGATTTGGCTTATCTCCTGCTCTGCTCATGCTTTGATTGGCTCTATGCTCCTTAAAGCTGTTTCACTCCACCGTGTTCTTTAGTACAAGCCTAAACGAAGTCAGATTTACACGTAATATTTGGTTCAGTACTTTGCCGTTCGCACGCTTCCATTCCCCTCGCTGGTTCCTGGTGCGACTGCCAAGAACACCGCGCGTGAGCCCAAAAGGGGCTTTCTGCAGCTTGTCAAGGCTTGCTGTAGTGCAAATATACCTGCAAGGACACGACTGCACAGCGTGGAAGCACCCGCTTGCCCCAGCGACGGGGAAGTACTTCAGCAGCTGAAGGTGGAGAGAGAGGAGGGAGGCGAGACAAAGGGAACTGAAAGAAACGCTTCCAAAAGGAAAACAAAAAACCCACTCAACGCTGTTTGATGTTGCAAGTCACATTCCTCTATGCCATTTGGTCAAACAAACCTTAAAACAGATTCCCTGACAAGACTATCTCTAAGAACAAGCCTAGACCATTGACAACTCTCACCTATATACTCTGTTGATATTTATATTATGTAAACAAGGTTGTGTGGAAATTTTTTTTATTTTATTTTTTTTCCCAAAGATAAGTGCAGATCCTTAACACACCCAGCCTAAATCTACATCAGCATCCTCAGCTTTTGAAAAACCTCACTGACGCTCATACCTGACAGTACTCTGGCTCATCTTGGCCATACTGGAAAGAGGGCTATAGAAACAAAAAAAATCAGCAGAAAAATTCCTGACCACAGACTGGAGTTCACATAGAACACAAAAATAAATTAAGTAGTGCACAGTAAAGCCAACAACAGCTAAATATTTTTATACATCAATTATATGCAGCATGAGGTAATATTGCTCACATTATGGAGGGAGATTCTTAGTTGGTTTTGTTTCTTTTGAGAGAGATTGGATTTGTCCTGTGCGTATAGAAACTCCTGTAACATAACACTGAAGTAACAGAGACTTCCGTAAAATATATACCACTATCAGATAGAAACACACACGCTCTTCATTACTTATGTATACCACAATTAAATAGGTAAGTGATTTGATTCTTAGGATCTAGCTGAAGATGATTATAGTAAGCCATCTAGATTTTTATGAACCGTTCGGTTCTCCTTTCCGTTGTTGGAATCCTCCGATGGCGTGTATTGGACCTGATATTCTTGAAGAATTTTAAAAACATCATGGTGTCCAAAATGTAAAGCTTCATCCATAGGAGTGTTATTCCACCTACAGGAAGGAGCACAGTATTTCTAAGATCAGCACGTAAGCACAGAGCCAGAAGCACCAAAAATCTAGTTCTTTACATTCTGTGATATTAATTAAGCACACAGACCACACTAAGTTCAGTAACCGTGAAAATACTTCGTAAGCTGAGCATAACCTTTTAAATAATGGTTTTAATGGATCACCATTTATTTCATTCCTGCTCGCTCTGCGGAACCTGCCGAGAACCAGTAGGATCCCGTTCCTTCTGCTTCAGTGTACTGGCTCAACGCATCCCACCCTCGCCCGAGCCCTCTCCTCATGGGGGCTACAGAGCTCTGCTAGCGCATCTCTCCTCCAAACCGGCAATAAACCCACTCACCTGTCTTTGGGGAAAGGATTCACTTTGCATGCTTCCAGGAGAAACTTGACAACGTCCACATGTCCTATAAGAAAAGCAGGATTGTGAGCGTACTATTTATACGTATCTATGTATATACAGATATACATACAAAATTTTAAAAAGCAGGTATGCATATATAGAGCGTGAAGATACTGTAAAGAAAACCGACCTCATTAACAGATAGCAAACCACATGCGAGGAGACATTACCTTCTGCAGCTGCTACATGCAGGGCTGTTCGTGAGTCATAGTCTCTTTGTTCCATATCCATTCCTGACAGAGCAAACCTAAAAAAAAAAAAAAAAAAAAAAACACCACCCAAACCCCCACGATTACAGAGAAGTCTTACACAATTAAAACAAGTTACAAAACTAGCATGGAACAATACCCCTACGCTAAAATGATGAAATATCTGCTGCATGAGGATATAAATGGTATCAAGAGCACATCGTACCTTCAGTTATAACGAAAGAGGCCCTTACTGCTTTGGCTCTAAAAATAAGGTAGGGGCTTAATTTTCCTTCTGATCTCTACTTGTTACAAAGACAAAGAAAATAAAAATGTCTTTGCAGGGTTCCTTAAAAGTCAACATACCTGATTTAAAATCTAGCAGGGACGAGCTAAGTCACATAAGACAAAGTAAACTTATGCCGGCTGAGGAAACCCAGGAAGGACTCCCAGTCTGAAAATCCCAAACAGCATTACGGTATTGGGAGAGATCTTTCATCACACTACAATGCTCCGGGACAGCAGAGCTAAACTATACACGTTTTTGCAGCCACTAACTATATTCAGGTATATTCTAGCCACATTAATACATTTACTTAGTCTCTTATTACTTTAAACGTTGCCAGATACTACTCCAGATTTAGAAAGCCAAGCTGTATTTCCTAACCTCTCCGACAACAGCGTGCATTTTCCAGCCTGATTTTTTCTGGCAGTTTCAGAATTGGACTATAAAGCAGGCTAGAGTACAGCTAGGATTTTCTGCCATCACTGTAAAACGACTGGTTAAGGAAATTTATTTCAGTGCGATCCAAAGAAAGAGAATACAATGGGATTTCAGGATAGTGTGAGGGTACCTTTTTGATGGTTAGGTTTGGGGTTTTTTGGTTGGTTGGTTGGGTTTTGGGTGAACATATCCAATCTCGCGTAAGAGCTGGGATGTCCCCAACACGGACACAGTGCATATTCATAAGTAAACAACAGCCTCAGGTCCCAAACACGTAGCTTTCCTATTCCCAACCCCGCACCAATTTTTACCTCCGGAGTGCAGACACATCCCCTGTGTAGGCAGCGAACAGCAGATTTATCACAGACTTCACCTACAGAGAGAGATGAAGGCCAGTTTATTTTGCTTCTTTCCTTACAAAGAAAACAAATGGAAAACCCAGAAAAGCCCAGCGTGGCCAGTCAGTCCAGTGCTTATGAGCCTGATAATTTTATCCCCCTTCCCTGGCCACATTTTGCAGCATAGTGTAAAACACTGGAAGAATTCGTTCCAGCTTGCTTTGCTACCGGTACTTGTATGCCTGTCTTTCCAAGGTTGAAGTCATGACAGTAAAAGAATCCTAAAACAGGCATTTCTAGCTTATTGTGGTAAAAAAAAAAAAAAAAAAGCAAGCCTTGCTGGATGGACAAACCGCATTTCTCTCTTTGATTGCCCAATGATACCGAGCATTGAATTACAAAGACAGCATCACTTTGCACAATGCACAAACCATAAACACCTCGTAAAACAAACTCATTCTGGAAAAGTAAGATTTTTTTTAAATTCCACCCCCCCCTTTTTTTTACAGAGGAGACTCCTAATACTAAGAGAAATCTGTTCGCAGAAGAGAAGAAATGGTACCGGTTTTGCTTTGTATCACAGATTTTCCTTGCATACATCTAATATAGAGGCTTTCTTCAAATTAACAATTTTAAGCCATTCTATCATATAATGAACCACCACACGAAACGCAAGGTTTCAAGGCAGACAAAAGTAGGATCTTTTTAGATCAACATAGGTAAAGCCTCAGGCAAGCAGTGCTTTTCTCAGCTGTATTAATGAATAAGAAACCACGCTGTTAGGCTACCAACTTCGTCCCATGCACATTTTTAACACATCCCGGCTATAACAGCTCTCAAAGTTTTAACAAGAGCCCAAACCGACAAGATAGATTGTTTTAAGCATCCCACCTCAGCGTCTTTCATACATTGATATGACCACCTCTAGGCACCACTTCACAGCATTTTCCAGTAAATTTTCTAAATGCTGTGTTGCTTTTTAAGTTGAGTCTATGAAGTCCTGTCGCTGCTACCAGGCAAGTAACAGAGATAAAGGAGAAAACTGATGCTGCATTGACCTTCCACAACAAGGAGAAACAAGCAAAAAAAAAAAAAAAAATCACCACCCACAAGCAAGTCTCCCACAGATTTCTGCAAAAACTCTGGCATATTTTCACAGGGCCACGGATGAGCCAACATCTGCGCCTCTTATAAACCAAAGTAGTGGAACTGCTTGTTATTTTTTACACCTCAAATATGCACTGACGCAAAGAGCGACTAAAGCAAAAGGAGACAGAGCCAGGATGGAAACAGAGCCACGCTCCTTACTCCAGCACCCACAAACTCCTCCTGCTCCTTTTCAGTTTGCACCCCGAGGCTGAGCAGGCTGGGGAGCCCTGCGCCCGCCGCAAGTGGGAGACCTGCTCGGCGGGATCCGCGGGTCTCCATCCCTTCGCGGGAGGCTCAGTAGCCCCCAGGCTGCTTCTGAACCTTGCTGGCTCCACCGGCTGGGCCCCTGGGCTCTCCCAGCACTGACCCCAAGCACCCGGGCCACCTGGGTGGCAAACCTGAGCTCGTTTCCCAGACCCTCCCCACAAGCGTTACAGAGGACAGGCCTGAAGTAATTCTCTTCCTCCCATGAAGCTTTTTGTGTTTAAAGCTTCTGGGGAAAAAACAAAACAAAACAAAACAAAACAGCGACTAAGAACCCTACCGCACCTGAGCAGGGGCTTTGCTGAGCCCACCCACCCCTCTCCCCCCCCCTCCCCGGGCCGCCCCCGCGCCCCGCTGCTGGGCTCGCCTTCTCTCCAAGCAGCCACAGGAGGGGAATAGGCCGCTCCACGCACCCCGCAGGGAGGCGGCGTCTCATGGTTCCCTGCAGCTCCCACGGAGACGTGACAGACACGGAGACAGCATCACCGCCACCACCGAGACCGGTTAAGGGCGGCAAACACCCGAGAGCGCTCTCATCAGTCACACCAAAATATTAAAACCTCCTAAAAGAATGTACAACTTCTACAGATACGGGGCTGCAGGCTGTATTTAAACGCAGGCGTGAAAGGGGAATTTAGTTCGATAATCTCTAAATTTCACCAGGATGCTTCAGGAGCTTTCCTTGCCGAGCGCGCAGCTGAGCAGGGCCCTGCCGCTGCTGCCCTGCGGCAGACGGGGCCGGCTGCACGCCGGCCTTTCAGGTCCTGCAGGTGCCGAATACTCTCCCTTCGGCAGGATTTAGGATGAGCAAAGGACATTCTGTCCTTAATAAAAACCACTTCAGAGGTAACTAATCATTTTGGCTGGGCTTCTTTATGTTTCTGGGAAATGCAAATGTGTATTAAAATAATAAGATAAAAATAACAGGCATTCCTTCCTTACGAAAAAATAACTTCCCAAGTGCAGCTGGGGCCAAGAATACCTCTGGAGTCAGCTGAACATTTTGCTAAGAAGCCATTTTCATTTTCATAATGATGTGACAAAATGTAATTTGGAGATTCCTGAGGCTTTCTAACACAAAAATCTCAGGCCATGTCTCTCAGCAATCTGGGAGAGGTTAAAGCCGGTCCTTTCTTAAGATAAATAATGGAAAATCCAAGGTTGTGTTATTAAAACTGAACTTCTTGACAGACCAAAACAAAAAGAAATACAAGTCCAGACAAAAAGGAAAAAAAAAAAAATCTCTGCTTGTTAGTTCAGAAGAAGGAAATTTGAGAGGAAATTTGACTGCTCTCTGTACACCGGTAAAGGTAATGGGATAGAAAAAGCAGGAGACAAATAAGTCAGCAGGACAATTATTAGCAGAATAATTATCCAAAACCGGTCAGGAACGAACTCAATCTGGAAAAAAGCAGAGTGTAGCCATCGTAGCCGAAACAACACCCTCATTGGGCTCATTTCCAGTGAGAGACTTTAATGATTTTATGGAAGAATTAGGTTGGATTTGCCAGCAACAAAACACACCTTGACTCTGTAACTGCACCCTACTCTATCAGCAGCATAGTCCAGGCCAAAAAATTAACAAATTTTATACGGTATGAAATGAAATTGCTCAAAAGGCAGCCATAAACAACAAAGATGGACATAAAAAGTGAATTCAAGAATAAAATTTAAGAATCTGCAAATACAAAATACGTTTTGAATTCAAAGTAAGAATACACAGTTTCCATGAGCATCTTCTGGAACATCCCTTAGATTTCAAGACAGTATTAATCTAAGTGGCATATACATTAAACCATCAATGTAAGAGGTTATAATTTACATTGAGAAAAAGTTATTATGCAAAAATAACTTGCTGCCAGAAGCTTTGTATCTGCACAAAATCTCACTTAGGCTGCCATAAAATCAAGACTTCAAAAGTGCAAGTAAAAATTCTCTACCCCCAAACTCAGCGCTTACTAGCCTGAAATAACAGGTCTGTTGCAAAAATCAAGAGCCAAAGAAACTCTGAAGTGGGAGCAGCAAACATATGATTGTGGGGTTTTTAACTGTAAGGGAGGAAAAAAAATAGTGACGACGACAGATGAGCTGTATCCATTCAAACTAAGTAGGGCACAAGGGACAAGGCAACTCGTTTAAGTGTTCAGAGACTCTGTCACCGAGTTTCTCACCAAGGTGGTTCATTATCTTCTGAATGCCGTACTCAGTACTGGTGTTTCTGTTAACGGCATTGATGAACACAATTTTTCCCTCATCTTCAGAAACAGGAACCAGAAGGTTTACCTTCAACCTGACAGCCAAGAATTACCTTTTCCTACTGCGCAGAATTCCTTAACTATGAAAATGTAATAAAAGGAGAAGGGATGGAGTCCCTTCGCTATATACGAGTTGGATCAAACATTACCACGCAGCCATACAGCAGTACCAAACCCAGAGCAAAAACCGTTCCACCTTATGTCAAATGGGAGATAAAACCTGCGTTGCACTGCAGTGGATTAACTTAACAGCTCTCTTGTTACTGTGCCAGAAATACAGAGCACCACTCACTTAGCTACGAGGAACCCGTCTTTGTACACAAACACTTCTTCCCGAGTGCTGGATATAATCCAGGTTATCCAGGTGGTGAAACCAGCAAGGAACGGTTCCTCGGGAATATCTGTGTCACCCAACGTTAAAAATCAGAAGTCCCAGACCACACACCTTCTATTTTCACCTTCAGGTTAGCAGGTGTTAGAGGTCTCGGACTCAGCTGGGTGAAGCTGCGACCGACTCAGCCCGGTGCTGGCAACGGCCCTCACGTCGGAGGTGGCCAAATGACCACGACCTCCAGAGGCCCTTTCCAACTAACCCTTCCGTCAGTCTGTGGGTAAGAACGCGAGCAGCACAAGAAAGAAAAATCAAGACTGTTGTTGCTGAAGAACTACAGCGAGGTCAAGTCAAAGGAAGGAAAGACGCGGAGTTCAGAGCGGCAGGAAGCCACACCGCTGCGGCAGCCATTTCAGATCAACACAGGGGGCCTAATGGGGGCGGGGGGGGAGGAAAAAAAAGAGGAAAAACACCAACCCAAAACCCCAAAAGCACAAACCGAAAGAGATTCGGCATTGGAAGTTACAAAGGAAAACGGAGTTAAAGTGACTCCTAGTCCAAAGCTTTCATATTGCAGTTATTTTAAATATCTCCTAAGCCTGATCGCGCTAAAAGCTTCGAAGAAGTCTCCTTCAGGCAGCGGGGTTCAGATGTGAAGCCAACGGCACGCGGATGGAGGAGGCAGCGCAAAACACAAGGGCTGCCCCAGCCTCTCAGGGAGCGCGTGCCCAGCCAGGACGCCGCTGTCCCCCGCTGCTCTGTGACACACGTCGTCGGAGCTCTTTGGTGAGACGGGAGAGGTTTTGTTTCGTTTTTCAATTTCTCAGTGTACCAACTTGAAAAACCTAATGAAAAAATAAGTTTAACTTCAGTATTAATATGCTGAAGTTACTTATCGCGAGTGAAATTTCCACACACCTGATGCTTGACTGGTATGTGGGAGCCTTGGTGCAGTATTTGTAACAAAACAGTCTTTCCTAGCTGAGCTGCACGCCCAAATCCAGCCCACACGAGAGGACTCACTTAAATACTCTTAGTCTCATGGTGGCTAATAGCAAATCCCCACACAAGACTGAGACCAGATTCACTTCCCTCTTAACACAGACCGGTTTAGAGGATTTTTTTTTTTTTTTAAAAACACAGAAGAACAGCGTGTGTATCGCTGCCTAGCTCTAACGCTTAGCAACAGAAGATCTCTCCAAACGCTTCGCAGACAGCAAGCTGCTATCGTTATCGGCACTAAGATGGGAAACTGAGGCCCAGAGATGGAAATGAACTGTTCCGTCTCGTGGCGAGCGCAGAGCGACCCGGCACCTTCTGCCCGCTGGCTCACAGGCTTCAGCATTACTATAAAACAACCAAACCTCACGTAGGAACCACAGCCACGCAGCTGGCCACGCCAGCCCCGTCCTCCGCGCCTGCCCGCGTGTCCCTGTCGCGACGGGGCTGTTTGTCCTGCTCCGCTATTGCTGCAGTGACTCCGGCGCAGCCGGGAGAGCCTCCGCGCCGTACGCCGCTTGCCTCGGGAGAGAAAAGCCAAACAGCTGTGCATGCAAAGAAAACAAATCCTTTAGAAACAAATTAATTTAACTCAGAGCTGGATTAATTCCATGAGAAGCTCTTAGCTAAAAAAGGTCACTGAATCTGGATTTTAATTTCCGACTGTCCTGCTTCCTGAGAGCGACCCCTCCCCCAATTTCTTTGAAAACATCACAGAATGTACAGTCTGAAAAAAAATATTACTTCCAACTTTACTGTTTCTCCAGGTGGCTGCGGAACATAGTCAAGCCCAAGAGTTTAAAATGGTGCTGCTAAAGGCAATATAAACAAGGATAAACAAACAACCCCCCCCTAATCTTTCCAATGCTCTTTACATGATATTTAGGGGCAATGCCCCAGGTTAGCCTTCAAAAGAGATGTTCAAAATACTGGTAAAAAAAAGTTGTTTGACTGCACGTCGTTTCTCTAGAACTTTGCCATATCTGAACTTTACTATGCGCCAGACCCAGTGTGGCGACAGGAGACTTTCAAATACAACGAGGGGGAAAAGAAAACCAGATAGCAGAGCCAGCTGAGAGAAAAGGGCCACCACTCTTCTCTCCCGTCTCATTTTTTGTGCTTAAAATGGGATGCAATGTTTCCTTTTGGGAACCCTGCCCTCCTGGCCAACTGGCTTGAAGAACGAAGTTTTAAAGGTTCCCCGGCACAGGACAGAGGTGCAGAGATGAATCGGGATATAAACTTCAGCTCCTGCAGCTCAGGACTTCCCTGGTGACACGCAGCTGTCAAACTGAGCCCCGGTCCCCGATGCAGCGGGATCTCGGCGCGGGTGCCAGCTAAAAGCAAGACTCGGGGTGCCCGACACCACCGCTCTCCTGACGAACGCTGCCAGCTGCGGGGGAGCCGCTCTGAAGCGGGACTGAAGCTCTGCAGCAGCTCTCCTCCAGCGCCCAACGCCCCAGAGAAATTAGGCCGACGTCCCTGGAAGCGGCTCCGAGGCTCTCCACGCCGCTGAAACCTCCTAACGCTGCAGCAGAGTGAATCTGCGTTTGCGACCCCTCGGCTGCCTCCCTTTGGCACCTGCGCCAACAGCCGAGGCTGATGCAGCTCCATTTCCCGATTTATACGAAAAGTCGGCCGGGTGTTATTTCAAAACCGCGGATCCTGGCAACACGTTGGTAGGAGCAGGAGAAGGACGAGAGCGCGAAGCGCTCAGTCATTTCTCCTAGGCAGCCCCCCTCAGCCACCCCTGTCGGGCAGCCGGGTCGCGCCGCCATCCCGGGGGCCGGAGGCCGGGCCCCGCGTGCCGAGAGACGCTGCCCGCGCCGCCGGGCCTGCCGCGGCCCCCGCCGGGCCCTCGCACCCATTGTTAACAGCACACGGCTCCACTAATCCGGCTCAGCACTGGATTAACTCTGAAATTCAAAAAATAGATTTTTAAGCTGTCTAAGGTGAGTGTTTGTCTAGTGAACGAGGATTAACGTTTCATACCGGGAACAGACCGACTACTATAAAGTCCTCCTTATCTCCTGACCTTTACAAACGACCGCGTACTGACAAGTAGCACAGGAGCCAAGAGTTTACACGAGCCAAGAGGGACCGCACAAGGTAATAAAAGCTCCAAAATCAACGTAAGTTTGACTTCACAGTACCGCTGTTCTGCTACTTCTCCTAAAGCCGACCCCGTGACAAGGGTCATCTCAGTATGTGGCAAAAGCAAATCATTCTTCCCGCTCTCCGGAAAAATTACAGATTTTTAGACGCTCGTTTTATCAGTGGAAAAAAAATTCCTGAACTCTAAGAGATGCCAATATAAATTCTGAAACAGCAGTGGTGTTTCTACTAAAAAACAATTCAGTCACCTGTTTTTACACAAACCGAACTGGTAACTCAACTATGCTGAAGCATAGCCTATAGATGACTTTCTCCCTGCATGTAAGGTTCCAAAATAAAATTCAGAAAAAACCTGCTCGAAATGAATTTTGAAGCTTCAACTCCAAAATTAAACCTAGAATGCAAGTAGACCCTAAAAGGACAAAAATAAACTGGAGTAATCTCAGAGAGGAACGCACGTGCCTGTACCTTCAGACACTAGACAGGACAGCTTGTTTTAAAAATTGGCCATTTATATATTCACGATTAATTTGCAGTAAACTGGAATCTGCACTCCAGGGCCCGCTGACAAGGCTCCTGTGGAATAATCACTGTTCAAGTCTAAGAGAGAGGCCACAGCTTTCCTTAAAAAATACCATTCTCCAATATGAAACCAAGCAATATTTTGTAAGGAAAGAAATCTCAATTGAAAGTCAGTATCTTTGCAACTGAGCTGCTGCTTTGTTTCCCCTGAAATAAAGGGAAAGTTATCACCTAAGGGTAACTCAAACATTTCCTTTTAGAAGTAAAAACTAAGACTGAACCGTAAACAAATATCCAACCCAAACAACACGGGTTTGTCAAAAGCACTTAACTATTACCCTGTCCTCCCACTGAAGTTTCTTACAGCTTTTAAAACTGCTCGTTTTCAGCGCGGCACACAGACCCCTGACACCCGGCGTATCTGAAGGACTGAAACTGGTATTTAGGTGCCCACGGTGCCAGGGCTGCAGAAGCGCACGTGTCTCACCTCTCGCACAGAGCTCTCCAAACTCACCAAGCGTTACCTCCGCCTCACAGCCGAGATGTGAACGTCCGTACTTACCCGCGGGCCCCGCTCCAGCGCAGGCAGCCTGCCGGGACACAACACCCGGACCTCAGCGCTGTGTTTTGTTCACCGAGGCCCAGGCTGGTTTAGGTGCCACCCAGGTGAGGGCTGGCTCTGAAACGGTCTCAGAGCTCGCCGGGTGAGGTTCTGCCCCTCAGCATTTCTAGGGATGGACAGTCCATAAGGGCACTCTAAGCAGCCTTTGGATTAAGCCACAACATTACTTTATTCTACAGGAAACTAAGAAAAGAGAATTTCTCTAAATAACTTTCCGAAGTGTGCAAAAATAAGTCTTTCGGCTTGAGTAAGAGTGATCACCAGACCATACCTACCCCTACAGCAACCTCACGGCAACTGCCTCCAGCAGAGCCTCTTGCCCCACAGTAAATGAGCACAAGGCTCACAAAAAGTTTATAAAGTTACAATTCCTTGGGAAAGTCTGTGTTCCCATTATACTATAAATAATTAGAGGATATGTGACTAAGTTAATGCATACGCTTAATGCATACACAATAACGACATACAGAAATATGTGAAAGTGCAAACAAGGCTGGCTGTTCCATAAAACTTTCATTTCTTCTCCAGGACTTTCCCCCCCACCTCTTTAGCCTATTTTCTTCACTACTGATCCTTGTTTCCTCATGTAATTTGAAGTAATTGCAAAAATAACTCTAGAATCTGCAAATATTTACTTTTCTGTGTTTTGAAGCTAACTCAGGAAACAAGACTTCGTCAACTTTTTCTCCAGTCCGTTTTCTAACGCACCAACTAACATTTCTTTTCCTCTAGATGGTGCAAGCTCCTCTTCGCCGCTGGGGATGGAGGGTGATACCCAGCTCCATTAGTTCTACGAGCTGTGGGTGCAGCATTTATTTTTGGAGTCAAAGCTGCAACAGCAACTTTCAAAGCTGCTACTATGGAGTTTATTTTTGGAGTCTCTCTGGTGGAATTAACTTGAATAATTGCTGTGCAAGCGGCATTTCACATAGCTTGTGCTGTTGGCTGAAAACTAACAACCTCATAAAACACTTATTTATCCCTCAGTAACTGCCTTACAGTTTTTAGCAGTCATGTTCAAACACAATTAGTGTATATACTGAAAGCTGCTTCTCCCATGAGTTATGTCTAGACCGCAGCCACACAAGAGGCTGCATTTGCACATATACATATCCAAAGCAGCTTTAAACCAACAGTACCGCTATAGCTGCAAAAACCTCAGGCAAGCCAGCAAGCCAGGTTCACAGAGGAGCTTCTCAGTCTCCCCTTGGCTGTACCAGATGGCAATGCAGTCCTAACAGCTTTCAGTCTGGCATCCCTTAGGATGAGTTAATTGCATTTATGACCGCAACAAAAACCTGTTCCAGTGCTCCGTAACCTGCATACAGACCCTCACTGCATCTGGATGGTTGAGCTGATTACACAGGAACACAAGGAATGCGTTATTTTAGTTAGTATTACTGATTTTTTGTGAAATTATACTGTATTAAAAATAATACAGATGTGCTGGATAATTTTGTAAGTTAAAAGATTTTTTTGTCCTTTAAATTAATTATCTAACTACCAGTCAGGATGGCAGCGGTCAGCAGCTGCTAAGAAGAGCTAGGTAGGCTATGGGAAATGAGTGGCTGCCCAGTTAGCAGTCAGCAAGTAAGCGTATGAGAGAGAATTTCAAGGGCAGCCCTCGAAGGGCTAGCACTGCGGCTGCTGCCTCTCACCTCGGCATCAGACTGCACTTCGGACAGAGCGTGGAGGAAGGTGGGAAGAGTTATGAGACAGGTGTTACTGTTTGCTAACAAACAGATCAATTCAGCAGAAAAAGTTATGCAATCCTGAGATTTTTTTTTTTTTTAATTGTATATCAAGCTGGTCAAAATCCCAGTATGATTTAAAACGTCTTCTGATTGCAATTCAACTTCTAAAATTGTTTCAAATCCAAATCCCATCTTTTAGAATACAGCTGGTCATTTTTTCTTCTGATTTCGTACATTTTTAAATTGGCAGGTAGATACTGACAAAACAATTCCATGGTCCTGAAAGTGTCTCTTTAGAAGTCTGAAAACAGAGCGAAGAGTTTTGACTAGGTTCAATTCAGACATAGGAGCGCTAAGATACAAACAAGCTTGTACTGGTAGCTCAATCTTAGTACCTGTCACAGAAGCTGTGCATGTTGCTCAATATAAGAAACACTGAATACAAGATTTCTCTCGACACCAGGAAAAACAAAAGTATCATACACCCCTTCCTTCACCCTGAGAACAACTGTCTTTACTGGATAATGTATAGGCTAAAGTTGCAAAAGGAAAAGGGCAGCCTTCCTGGAGGTGAAAGCTGAGCAGAGATGGGTTTCTCTCTCTCTCCCTCCCCACCTCATCTACTGGTTTCGAATGGATTTCTACCATTCACATTTCCTTCGGATTCAAACCTTTTAGAGATAGGTCAAAAAGTCCAAAGTACTAGAGTATGCCTACCTGAAATTGCAAATAATTAGAATATCAATATTGCATTTTACAGTAAACTGATTTCCTTTGCCCATCTCTGTCCAAAGTCCTTTTTTCATCAGAATACTTTAAAATAATTTAGTTATTTAAAAGCATCTAAAAATGATACTTGCTACAAGCTAGCACAATGCCATAACTGTTTGTCCATTTTTCTGCTCTGTTACCATATTATTTTGCATAAAATTTTAAAAGCCTAACAAGGACACAGGAGGCAGTAACTGGGAGCAGAATCTTCTTCTGATCACATCTGGAGCTATTAAAGACAGACTAAACCAGAATTCACCTGTTCCAATACCAACCTCTTGCTCACAAGGTGATCAGCAAGTGGACACACAGTTCTGGAAAGAGTCTGTCTCACCAGTATTCCTCAAAACACCACCTCTCTACTTGTGAAAGGACTAATTCATCTTAAATACTAACAGGCAGGAGATGCAAGCTCTTCAAGAAGTCAAAAAACATCCTTTAACTCACACGGAGAAGAAGCAAGGGTCATAGATAGGACTGAGCTCAGTTCTACAACTAATTCAGCCACTACATGCTCAGAGATGATTACATTTAATTCTATTAATTTTTAAACAATAAATGAGATTTAATAGCTTGTAAATGAAATTTAAAATACTATATATTTCCAATATAGGTTATGAATCCATACGCAATAGCTTACTTCATACCTTGTTTGGTTTTGCTCAAGGGCCTGAAAGACAGTAACAACGGCACTGACTGAACCGTCCTTGAATACGGCAAGCTACGGAAGCAGAGAGCTTATTTCATGACAACAAACACTGTGAATTTGCAATGACTTCTTTGTAACAGTTCTTCTGGTTATTGAATAATTCTAAAGTATTAGTAAACTGATTCTGTTTAAGTTACAGATAAGACTATTTAATGAAAATGAATTAAGAATTAAATAATTAAACAAAATGTTTACTAGATTAAGTGAAACATCTACTTACCTTCAGTAACTGAGATTCTTTCAGAAAGACCATGCCCATCTATTCCACTCCTGAGCTGTGTAAACCCCCCGGGGTGAGCCGAGGCTGTTTTGGCCAGCCATGTGTCTCGACTCCCACCCTCCCACCACCGCCTCCCCCAGTGGAGGCAGAGGAACCAATCCTTCACCAATACTGACTCCAGAACTGGAGCTCCAGAGGTAGAGTGGGTCACACAAACCGAAGTTTAGTTGAATCCCTGCGTACAAGCCTCTCCCCCCAAACCAGGGAATCCCAACTATTTTTATCTAGAAAAGAGTACGTAGTATCATAATAATGTACAGGGTGCATGGATGGGCAGTTTCTCCTTTCCTGTACCATCATTAGGGGCAGGAGGTACTCAGCATGACAGCGGGAAAAGTTGCAGGAGGAACAGTGCATGATTGGTTGCGTCCTTCCCCTTCTAGCAGAGAAAACCATCGTTAAAGATGAACTGGTCCAAGGGTTACACAGAAAAAAGAACACACAAGTCAGAGCTCAAGATTCAGAGCCATCGACTCCATCAGTATTAGATTACAAGATCCCAGGAACAGAAACTTCTCTAGTTGGAAGACAATTCCTGCAAAAAGGCCTCAAGATTCCCTTATATACAACCATATGGTACGCAACATTAAGAGCAGGGCTAGGATGGACACAGCTAATATTGCTCCGTCCTAGATATCCCTGAACAACTCACAGATGATCCTGATTTTTTCAACACAGAAGGCCTTTAGTAACGAATGCTGAAGCTTCACCAGGGCTTAAATGATGATGTAGCGACTGGAGAGCTTCCCTCCCTGTGCACAGGCGTGCTTGGACAAATAGACGAGTCTGCTGGAAGAGCAGCTAATCTCAAGTGCTACTTACTTACAATTACTTACAGATGTCTTATCCTTTGCTTCATACCCATGACCTTTGTTTTGGGGATGACTATGTGGATTTGAAAAGGTAAGAATACTGGGAAGAAGAGAGAATCTTGAGTACCAAAACTGCCTTGACTGGACTACAATGAGTATGGTCAAGCTTGGTTCCACTTGCTGTTTCCGACGACTTCTGGTATCAGAGTTACACACTTTTTACTTTTGGAGACAACAGAATTAAGCATGTCACTGACAAAACTGACAAAAAATATGAAGTAAAAATTTAATCATCTTTCACTAGACTTAAGACCTATTGGCTGATTCCACAAACATTTTTTTTTTAAAAAAAAACCTTTCATGGATATTCATAAACTCATAAATCATGCCAGCGAGCAAAACTTCTGAAGACCTAATAAGGAAAACCAAGTTAGAATAACTATAGTGAATCAGGCAGTTCCAGAGAACCGTGACTTAACAAGAGGGAGTAATAGAAAAATCTGACCTGGCTCCTGTCCTGATGACAAAAGATGTTACTGCTGTGTTGTTTGCCATGACAAAGGAATAGTAGGTAGACAAATTATTTCAACAAAATGTTTACTACATGAAGTGAAACATTTAAGGCATAAAGAGGCATAAAGACTTTCACCCTTCAAGTCAGAAGATGAAGACTAGGCAAATTTTCAGTTTTAGGTGGTAAGCATTTGCCATCAGTATTTTGGATGGAAATACTTGAATCTTGCTGCCATGTCCAAAGCATAAAAGTCATGTGGAAAAAAATGAACGACCCTCTCAAAGGCTTTAACTTACTCTGCTGTCAAAGTTTTTCAGCATTTCTTATCAGCAATGAAATAATGTTTTGTCAGTAAATTATAACTGGAAGTTCCAAAATGGTAAAATAATAATTCTTGCAGAGAACTATTAAGTATCTAAGGGTCATCATCATCACATGATACGACATTGGTAGTTCCTGTTCAGTCCTTTCACAGGCTAACCCCTGCAAACACTTCGGCAACAAAACGCATACAGAATATATACAGAAATCTTAACAAGGGGAATGAACGCTGACCAGTTGACTCCGGATGCAGGGAAAAAAACAAGAGCCTTTGAAGTAGTGGATACAGACATCACTAACACTGCAAGATTTGGGACCAAAGGACTGGGATCAACCGTAGCCACACGAATAAAGCAGAATGCTGATGGGTGCTTTAGTGACGCTAGCCGTATTAAGCAGACAGGACAAAAGAACGTCTGCCTTTTCAAGGACCTATTGACCACGACTGATATCCACACAATCGAGTAATGCTCCCGCTTTCCGAGTAGAGTAACGCTCCCGGAGCAGAGTAATGCTCCCGCTTTCTGGGCTGTAGGTACTTTGCGATTTATAGATGACAGTTTACTCTTAATTACGGGACTCGGAGCTGGAATTATTCCCAAAATAAAGGGGGATGTTCTCAAAAGATATTTACTGAAACTTTACAAGCAAGAGACTGACTACATCCTACAGGCTGAAAGCAGAATAGAGGAAACCTTACCAAAAATTTGCACTCTGCTCTGGCTGGGAGGATTGTTTCTAAACTATTCAGAACAAGTTTCTAGAAACCGTCTTCTAATTTTTTAGACTATTTATTCAGTACCTGCTTTTCTTCCATCAGAAATATTTATTAGCTAAAACAGATCTTCTGCCTCCGTGGTTTTATCTCCAAACCCTGGAACAGTCAAATTATTCCCCATCAGCCTTTGGTATATGGGGCAAAATGTACTCAGCTGTTTCAGCCTGCTTCTCCATGTCCTCAATCATAATTCTTAATCCTTTTCTGCAACAGCATGGGTGGTTTGTTTGGGTTTTTTTTTAAACACGTTTGATCAGAACAGTTTATTCTCAGACCGAGCTTACATTTTAATTAGTTGTCTTGAAACAATTACACGTTGGAGAAGTTTAAAAGACAAGTCCTTTCAAAGAAGTGTGAAATGCACTTATCATACAGAAAGCCAAAGCTACACATATAACCAAAAGCAGGTCTACCAGTCCAAAAAATTTGATTTTGAATGAGTAATTCCTGAACAAACAATAAAGTTGCCTGCCTCAAGGAAAAAGCTGGACTAGTGAATGACATCAACAGGAAGCAACCAACATTATCTCTTCCTATCACTCCACTTGTGTTCTCAGTTCATTGTTTTGATAATAAGCGCTCTGATCACAAGGGGTCCTGATAGTAACATGCTGTCCCTCAGCAAATAACATACTTCCATGTTTGTATTTAGCCTGTTACGCTTTAATAGAAAAATACAGGGAATATAGCAGTTTCAAATCCTTAAATCACTTTTCATTATATCACTGAAAATAAATATTTAGGATGCAGTAGGAAAATACAGCAGGAGGTGAAAGTGTTAGTTATTGCTGACCAAAATTTCAGCCGGAGGTTAGGAAAAAATTATTCCCGATGGAAGTGGTAAAGCACCAGGATGGGTTACTCAGTGAGGTTACAGAAACCCCATCCGTGGAGGTTTTCAACACTTGACGGGCAAAGTCCCTGAGCAACATGATCTAATTGATGTTAGATCCTGCTTTGAGCAGAGGCTGGACTAGATGATCTCCAGAGATCGCTTCCAAGCTCCAGGACCTTATGGATTCATTCTTAGGCTGCTTACAGTCAATAGAATCTCCTTCTGCGCTTCATACAAATGGGTTATGATGATCACACCCAGCTAAGTAAAATTAACCTACTTTAAGAAGAGATACAGTATGAAGATAAATTCCCAAAGTACAGCATGCACACGAATACTTCAAATTCTGTACACCAGCTGTTTGGCAACTCAAGTGAAAAGCCTGCTTAACAACGGCACTTAGCTATGAAAGAACCTTCCAAAGAAAATAACAGGTATTTGTTGACTGTATTATCAAAACAATTACTTCAAATTTCCAGAGAATTCAACAATGTAAAAATAAGAATCAAAATCAAGCAATTTCACTGAAAAATCATGATGCCAAACAGATCAACAGAAGTGCAAATATAGGAGGGGGAGGGGAAGAGTCAGATTTTATTCCAAGCCTGACCAAATAATAATGAAATTAATGTACACCGATCTCTAACAGGAGAAGCACTACCAACTGCCCATAATTCACAAAATAGTGCTACTTAACCGGGGAAGATCTACTGTAACTGATCAGATAAAGGCGTCAGAGGAAATCCGGAAAGAAGATATGCAGAAGACAGCTTTTGCCTTCTGCAAGCATAACTGGCATCAGGAAAGTATGCGGATGACGCTAGAGAAGGCACCAGCTCTGTGCCAGCTAGGTCAAAATCGGAACAGAGCCACACCTAAAACAGGAAGCGTTACCTTAGAACAGATATGCTCCCCCGCACGCCCGCTGCATAAATGAAATACATGAAAGTACCGCTGGCTGGAACATTTTTGAGGGTAGAAAAGCATTCTAAAATTGTTCCCTTTTCCCATTGTCCTTCCTTCAACCCTGTTTCTTCATCAGCCTTAGTGCCGAGGTGCCAGTGTCTATTATTCTCCCAACGTGTAAAACGCTTGTCTTTCCCTTTTTAAAAATGTGCGTGCTCCAGTTAACTCTAACACCCTTACTACAGATCATGCATCCATGACAGCTTCATTACCTAAATTAAATTCTGTTTAAACTACTTAAACTGATGCAAAAAAACCCCTTGCCACCACCACACTCCTGCCAGCCTAAACTCTATTCTTGGGCTTTATTTAGTTAAACTGCAGCTTCAGTTGTAACCATTACCTAAGGGCTGCTATGCACAGAAGAAATGCGTGTGCATTTTTAGGGGTAACTATGTGCAGAGCTGTGCCACTTAAGTCTTACAAAAACTTTTAAATGCGAAGTGTTCAAGTGATATTCAAAAGTCTGTATAAAGCAGTGTTAGAAGCCAATAATAAAATTAACTTCTACTTGCATGAAAAGCAAAAGGAAACAGGACATTTCTATTTTGCACACAGTATTCTCTAGAAGGAGCAAACGGTAAATTGGAAACCACACTTGATTCAAAGTAGGTAGTTTAATAGTTTAGACTGCAACAAACTATTCAACACACCAGGACGTAACTTCCCGAAAGAAAATGGGGCTGCGCCTGACCCATCCTTTAAAAGCATGTCATCACACACGCTACTTAGTCATGCGTTTTCTAGACGGGACAAGTGTGGAACTGACAAGATACTAGCACAATGAAAAAAATAATTAAGTTTTAGTTAGATTGCTACCTGATTTAAAGCCTCTTGCCATCCCTGCAACTACTATAGACATTTGTGATACTCAAATTCCCCGAAGAGACTCTGCACTAAAGACAAATTATTAGGTGTATTTAGTCATCCCAATAAGAACTCTGCTGAAAAAAGTCTATTCTTCTTCCACTGGAATAACTGCTTCTGAACTCCCACCAGAAAACCACAGAAATATTTAAACAAAATTAAAAAAATAAAATACTAAAAGCCTACAAACAATGTTTAGGATACTAAAACATTATACATAAATTATGAAGCTCATAATTAACTACTTTGCTCACAGCTAACTACTGTGCATCAATGACATGTATGTATCAAGACCAAGAGAAGTAAGAACAATGAAAAAACAACATACTCTATCCCCCCTCCCGCCCACCCTCTTCTGACTCCATTGCCTTTTTATTCATTTTATTCACTGACCTTTTGACACAAATGAACAATGAAAACCAAAATGTAAGAGCCAAAATAATTCCACAGTATATCACCCGTGGTTCTCTCTTTATATCTACTACTCTTCTACCTTTCCTCATCTCTGTGACTTTTATAAAATAAACTCTTTCAATATGTGGTATTTTATGTACAATGAACATACAGCTAATTTTAAAAACATAGTAGAAGTAACCGCAGTTTATAAATCAATCTACAGAAAAGCTAAATTAATGATTATGGCTATCATAATCTGTATGGGTATGTCTCTAGTGACAAAATCTTGCCTCGGAATGATCACATTATAAATGCATCTACTATTTAGTATCTCGAATAAACTTTCACGGAACAAAAAGTAAGCCTGTGACAAAGGGCAAGTGCTTTGCCAGGAACCCAGATTCAACTAGCCGTTGTTCAGACCCCACTGCTGCTACTACAAGGATGTGGTTTTTGGACCACCTTCCTTGCTATGTGTGATTTATGACAAGCTGTATTTTTCACTTCATAACACACAGGATCAACAGTTACTACCCTGGCACTGGTACCATTAACCACACATTTTCCAAGTGACTAAATTAGTATCTTCAAAACCACACAAATACACAGTGACGTTAATATCCTACTGCACCATGACATTTTTATTAGAAAAGTCATGGTGAGAAAGTTTTGCTACTTTGATTTTTGCTTTCAACTCTCTAAGATAACAGTTCAAAGAAAAAAAAAGATCAGATTATTGTACAAAATGTTTAAGAAATCTTAGGAAGGTTTTCAATGACTGGTTTAACTAAATCTGCTTATTCCACTTACTTTTCCAGAACTTTATCTTTTTTAGAACGGAGCGCTCACTATCTCATTTCAGTCTCAAAAATGTGTTTGAACAAATCTGTTCTCCATTGAGAGAAAAAAATACAATAAAAATCAGCTTAAAATAAATTTATTAAACAATACAAAAATAAGCATGCTGGAAATCGAGATACATAAATAACATACAATGCAAATGAAAAATGGAAAACGAGACAGGTAGCTTAACAACTGAGCCAAAAAGTACAACACAAATGCTAAAATAAAATTTTAAAAAGCATTTACATTTCTAATGAAATGTTAATGATGCTGACAAAGAAAAACAAACAAACAGCTAAAATGCTTGAATATCAAGAATTGCTATTGCTGTAGCACAGGTGAACACTAAAACCGTTGCAGACGTCAAACATTCAATGGCTAGCCTCTATCACCGCATTCTTTCAGACCCGCTCACCAAACATAATGCAGGCACGGGTAAGTCGTCATGGCAGACCTAACTATGGTCCCGGCTATCTGTGTACCCTGCCGTGAACAAGAGCCATCTGCAGACATGGCAGGCCAGAACAAGAAACTGCGAGTGTCGGCAAGTGACAAAATAATTGGTCTAAAGGAGTCTCCTCCTGACCCCTCCTACCTAGAGGCTGCCTTAAATTCTGAGACAGGCTTCAAAAGCATATATTACAGAACTGTAATATATATCTCTAAAGTAAAGATTGTGTAAGCTGTACCCTAAATATTCTTCTTATGCATATTAAAGATCTAGTAGTTTCCTTAATTTTATATTTCCCATGCAGGACTTGCCTCTCCCACAAGTTTTGCATGTAACTGAAACAGAAATACGGTAAAGATTTTTATTTTCAAGTTGAAACCCAGATGGAACAATTTTCCATCTTCCACCACGTTTTTAGAATTAGCTTCAAATAGTGCTAAAAATCAGTAAAAAATGTGTGTAGAATTAGATCAAGCAAATACTGGATCATACATTTTCCTTTTTTAATGAAATCAGTAATTTAACCAGCAACATGTCATCACTGTAAATACTTTTCATTAGCAGCACAGACACATTATGTTCCCTCTTGTAATTGAGGGTATTTCAGTTAAAGACATGTAGTTTCGCAGGATCTGAATACTTGTTATGTCTCTGTAACTACTAGTTTACTGTACAATCCTCAAACAGGTGAGATTTTTATAATTCAAGACTTTGCCTTTACTTATTTTACTTTATTTTCAAGATAAGCACTGACAAACCTAACCCCGTTGTCAGTGAGCAGATTATAAAACAGCTAGCATTCAGCAATTTATGACTGACATTTATTACTGACATGTGCACCACAGATTTACCTCTTCATCCCAGTAGGGCTTCAAATCCACTGAAAATTGATGTTCTGTATTGTTTTGCTTAAACATTTTAATCCTAGGCTTCAAAGACAGGAAGCCCATCCTTTTACAACACATTGCTAGATGAAGATTATTCAGGGTTTAGTCAGAGCTTATTTCAAATGTTTATGCAAAACTAACAATACCTGAACAGAGTAATTAAGAACAGCTTGCTTTCTCAGAGAACATCAGCTTTGTTTTATGCATCTTCCTGAATTCACAAACATCCAGATGGGTCAAAAAAGGGGCAGGAAACACCGAACTCTCCCCTTATGCAAAACTCACATATGAGTGCACTTTGGAGTTTTAGATAAACTAAAACGGGAGAGGGACTGGGGGAGGGGGCAGGGAGAAGGGGTGGAGATGTTACCGAGGAATTATCTGGCATTGTTTCTTAAAATACTCAACAAGCTAATACCATTTATCATTTCTTGGACAAGTTTTCGACAATTTTACAAACAGGATTCTGCATGATGTGTACAGGGGGTGGGATATATAAAATTATCTACAAGCTTTTAAAGGGGAAAACTTTATAAAAATAGAGAATAATTTTCTAAGATTTTTAGCATCATTAAGAATCTAATAGCTACAAGTGTCGAGAATTTAGCAAGTCTGTGCTCTCTGTCCAGCATTGCCTACTGAGCCTATTCGAAGCTTACATACACCATTTCAAGATACACTCTACTCAAGATACTCAAAGTTATCAAATTCTGCAGATGAACAGATGCGGTTGCCTGCAGAAGAATGCAAGTCCTGTTTCTCAGCAAGCTGACAGAGGTGCAAACTCACTATCATTTTAAAAAGTAGCAATTAATGATAACTTTTTAAAAATTTGCTCGTGTAAATAAATGAAACCTCTGATCTTATATATGAACATGCACACACATTAGCAGTTGAAAAATAAGTTAATTGGAAACAGTTTTATAGTATCTACCTATCTGCTTTGCTCTGAATGAATTTCCTGCTCCCTACTCAGTCGGTTACCCCTCTAAAACCAGGATTGCTTACATTCCTCTCCAGGGTGGAGCCCAGCATTATTAGTAAGGCAGACTTCTGAGTCATGACTCCCAGCTGGCAGTACAAGCAGCTAGCAAGACACTCAAAATAGTTTGGTAAGAAGTCTTCCTGCTGCATTAGTTAACTTGCAAACAGGCAAGTTTCCCCCCCCCCCCAGTCCTCCCCAGCCATTTTTGCTCTTTTTATATAAATGTTAGCATTAATAATTATTAAAGGTCTGATCAAAAAAAAAAAAAAAAAAAATCTTCACTAGCATGGTATATCCAAAGGATCCATTTCTGTTCAAAGCAATTTGAAAGCTCATATTAAAAAAAAAAAAAGAATACAGTAATAACATGACTCAGAACCTATGTCCACTTAATATACAACTATTTAGAGATTCATGAATTTGCTGTATTTTGCTGACACTATTTTACTTTATATCTTAATTAAAATTCTTCTATCTTTACATGCTGACCCTGATCAGAGGACACATCTTAAGTTCTTGATTAGCTCTATAGTTAATTTACTTTAAATTCTCAGATATAAACAAAAATAAACAGATATACACAAAAGTGGTATATCTTTGAAAACATTCAGATTTACCTTTTTCTTTTTTTTTTTTTTTTTTTTTTTAAGTAAATGCGCTTTAAGTAACTACAAAAGTCAGTTAACAGTTTTGGTTTTTGTTGTTTGCATGTGCTTTTTCCCCCCCTTGAACTTTGACAGTCTTTTTGGTATAGCATACAGAATTTACACAAAATGTATATATAAATGAAACACCAGGCAAACAATATTCAAATCAAAGTTAAATCTAGAGATGCTTGAGGGTTTTTAAAATGAAGAATTTAATGAAGCTAGAACCCATTTGTTTAGTTTTGCTCTCCCCGACCTTCCATTCTATACACTACGGTTCTGGAGATGTCCTCGTTTGATTCAGGTGACACTTTTTTCCATACTGTTTCTTTTAAAGCAAGTTCTTGCTGGAGATTCTCATAGTCCATTGGTCCAAAGGAATGCTAGTTGTTCAAGCAACATACATTATTTATTAGTGTATTTGAAGGAAAAAAAAAATCCATACTTGCAGTCAATGCTAACAGACTCATGTTTTTCACCTCTTCACATAAACCGTTATTTTCTATTTTCCAGATATAAAAAATTCAAATTCCAAATTGGGTATTTTTTAGACGTATACATGCAAAATAGAAGCACTTTAAAAATCATTCTACTGTATCTTCTCCTATTGAAATCTTCATGCCTTAGTTAAAACATCAATGGTAATAAAAGCAAAGAGGTTTTCCTTATCTCAAGCACCCTCACACTTCTATCTTTTGTACACGTAGTGGATTCAGTTCATTCCCAGAGATCGCTCATACCGCTTCCTTAGTAACGGGCACTTGTCTACAGCACTGTAACACCTGAATTCACTGCCTGTGCAACCCTCAGCAAGTCAGGTGGCCTCGGACACATCACTGTGAAAAAATGCTAAACATACGTCTCATGCATTCCAGCACAGAACAGCAAGGCTAAGCCCACCAGCTGGTCAAATCTTTATTAAAGGCAACCAGTACAGTAAAACTCTTTGCAACTTTTATCAGATACCATACGCTTACTCTAGCGAGGGAGATGAACTGCGTCAAATGGAGTTACAAATCTAATATGAAATTCTGCTATACAAAACCCTGTGATAGTGTGGTCCACCCAAGTAAGTGTCCACTAATAATGTAAACTAACTAGTTTTCTGAAAGCTTTGATGCAATACATGTCATTGAGCAGTTTTGCATTTAGAGAAGAACTTTCCATATTTCTTCTGATGTCTACAAGCAATACTAACTAAACACACATATTAACTTACCCGCTGATCGCCACCTTCTCTGCGAGGATCAAGCTTTTTTGCAAAGTGTCTCAAATTATCGTAGTTATGGAAATTGCACAAAGAAACCAGATCCTGCAAATATTTAGTGAACATATATTATTATTTGCATATGATAGTCAAATGCATATGAGATTACAATAATACTGCCACTTATGTTTTACATCATATCCTAGTAACTTAAATCAGTAGTAAGAGAAGCTTATTTAATAAATCAATACCAATGTCTTTAAGGCCCTTTGAACATAATACAATGATATGATGAAGTTCTAGTAACACCTTTAAACTCCTTTTTAAAGAAGTACAAAACAAGTAGCAATTTGCAAAATACCTATTCTAATGTATTTCTACCCCAGCTGTATGAAACACTTCAGGAACAGGAAGAATAGTCTGGGCTAGTCTAGTACATAAAACTCCAATCAAAAGGGTGAAACAAGAAAAAGTGTGACATTATGGATTTAATTCAGTTTGAATTACAGCATGAAAGTTTATAATTACAGAACTTTGCTATGTTGATGTTATTTTTAAAAGTGAATGTTACATTCATGCTACTTGTATGCCATGATCATCTATCAGTTTTTAGGTCTCTATAACACAGAATAAATGCAGTAAATCCTTCACCTACCTATTGTTCTATGATTTTATATTTAAATTATCAAATACAACACTATTTCCTATGGAAGTTTAAAGTATTTAAACTAGAATTAGTAACTTCTTAGTACTCTTAATTTGCAGCTATACAGATGTTAGATAAATAGAAGTATGAGAAGTTTTAACTGCTGCTCATCCACATGAACTAAACCCTTGCATACTGTAAATCCCATGCTGTTGTTGATAAGCTAAGTGAAGACTAGTCATACGAGTGTTCACCCTAGGAACTGAAGTCCATCCAAACTAGTATCACTGCAGCTTAACTGTCATCACTACTTTTAAAAAACAAAGGGGGGAAGGAGGGGAGAGAGCCTAGTTATGCCTTCAACTTCCAAAGCATTACCAATAATCTTACATTTTCTATGGGGCTCTAGATAGCCTACTATTCTCTTTTTTGAGACTTCCCCCCCCCCCCCCATTTACAATTACTTAATCAGTATTACAAGGTGGTTTTAGGAAGCAAAAAAAGGAAGACAACATTTTTTACATTCTTCTCTCCCACAAAACATCTTTATTAATCATTCCAAAGTACTCTACAAAATCTGTCCTTCTTCTGTTGCTATCAACAGACTGTCCACAGCCCTTTCAAAAGCAAGAGATGAAGCTAGGAAGAGCTTGCCCAACACCTGGATCTGATCTATGAAGACATGTTCTATGTCAGATTGTTTACAAAAATTGGTTTAAAAAATAGATCAGAACAGCAATATTTAATTAGAATCTTCTTCTTTTATTGTAATGAAATGAGAGTTGTATTTCCAATGTTTTGAAAATTATTTACTTTATGACTGGAGAGGAAAAGAAGTCTATAAATAGAGCTCTACAGCTTCTAACGCAGAATACGAGAGGCCAGCTCTTTCATTACTTCATGAAGTGTTCATTTTCAAAGCTTTTCCACAATAAATTTCTCCAGTGTTTCTGGCATATTTTCTTAACGCTCACTGAATTAAAGTGTTATCTACTACCAAAATGCAAACGTCTCTTCTCAGACTTCCACCCTTGGATCAGATGAACTTTGCTATGTATGGAAGAGTAACGAACCACTATTTAATTCACTTAGATCTCAGTTACACTAACTGAAGCTCAGCAAACATCAGCTGCAAAAGAAAAAAAAAAAACAAACACAAAAAACCCCACTAAAGACAATGCTGCTTACATGACAAAAGTGAATTCCTTTAACACTGTTGCCCATCTTGTCCAAAGGAGGTGACCAGCACATCAAGCCCATGACATTAGGAACAACCAGAAGAATCCCACCAGCAACACCAGATTTTGCAGGAAGACCAACCTATAGAACAATCAGAGAATTACCGTCCTCTGCAAACATTCTTCACTGTTGTAACACAATGCGTTAGCATTTTACTGAAGATTATTATGCAACATTTATAAAATGTAGATCTGGAAAGCATTTTAAGCTGGGAAAGCATTATTACTTATCTCCTTCTAGATAGTCAATAACCTGGAAGCACAATTCGTGGCAATCCAAGGTACGTGATCATAAAGTTATTTGCTCTCAGTAAAACAGAGTCAGTAATACAGTGAAAAAGGTAATTCAAATCTCTCATAAAAAAGCAATTATGACTAAGCAGTAGTACATGAGTGTATCTGTCATGAACAGTTTGCAACAAGGCAGTAGTACAAAGCTATATACCTAAAAAAAACCTTGACTGGAAAAGGTAAAAAACAAAAACCCAAGAAAACAGAAGAGTCTGCCCATAAGGTCATACAATAACCTACTTTTTTACAATCTGGATAAAGCTATTGCTTTCTTCCAACAGGAACTAACATGTCACATATTCCCACAGCTCTGTAAGCAGTAACTTTTAGGTCACACAAAGCATCATAACCAATTTTACATGTATGCAATGAGGAAAAACTAAAAATGCTCAAAACAAGATGCTGAAAACACAAATAAGGTGCAGTACATCTTGAAATATTTACATAGAAGAAATATACTGCTGGAAAAGAGAAGCATGGTATGTATGCTGCGTTTGACAGCCACTTTTACAACACATGAGGGCAATTCATGTAACAGCCTGAGTCAGTGAAGAAAAAGCATTTGTCTGCAAAGGCTTTCTGCTATCCTTTACTACCATATAGCAGGATTTCTTCAGCTATGCTGTTTCCAGTTACGTCTGCATCAATCACCTGTTTCTCTCGTGAACAGCCTTTCTTAAGGGACAGTATTTATGTTTCAAGATGAAAAGGATTCCCAAATGTGAAGTGGCAGAGAATAGTAAGTGCTATAAGGTATGGTGTACTAGTAGCGCCATGAATTCTAGATGAGATTTTCCCATATGGTGTGTTCAATTTCTGAACAATTCATGTAACACCCCCTTCCCTCCCCCAGAAGCAAGCAAGCAAGCCCTGGAACATGGAAAACAATAGCACGGGTTAATCTCACTGGTCAGCTTGAATTAATAACTGAAAACTACTTACATGGAAGGCAAACTGCCCTGAAAAGTCATACATGCCACAGGAATGCATTAAACTCAAGGTATTCCGGACTGCTTCGGGACTCAGTACTCTCTCACCAGTGATTGGGCAAAAGCCACCATTAGCCAGAGTTGCTGCCATCACACTTGCCGATTCACACGTTACTTCTATTGAGCAAAGCTTATGAAAAAGAAATTGAGATTATAAGAACTGATACTTCTAGCACAATAAGGCCAACTATAGCAGGATCAACAATATGTCTCTACAGAAATAACATTTCATAAAATAACCTGTAGCGTAACATCTGTTACAGGTGACGCTAGTAGCATCAATTAATACGGTCTGAATCTTCCTACTATAAAGACCCCAGGCAACAGCGTTTGAAAGCCCTCTTAATAGTTTGGGATAGTATTTTACACGGGTTAGTGTCTCCACTTGATTCCTCCCCCCGCCCCCCTTATGTTCCTTTGAGAGGAAGAGGTCTGGAAAACAAATCTCAGTATTTTGCATCTGCTTAAATGGCAAAGCCACAGAATGACTGGTTTTTTTTTCAATTTGAGTTTGTTTTGTGTGGCTTTTTTTTTAAGCCTTAGAAGACCACACACATCTATTAAAAGTACATTTTAAAGCTGCAAACTCTAGCACATGCAAGTCTTAATGCCAGCACTTCCTTTTGATGCAGCCTTATTTCACCTTTCTCTCATATATGCTTTTTGATATATTAATGATACGACCACACGATAGTTTCTCCCAGGATCCCTGCTTCAGTACAGACTATACATACTTTGGTGACACATCAGGAAATGTGATATGATGCCATCACCTGATGCTGCCTCATTTCTGCAGAAACCAAAAGATAAGCTGGTTTCAACCTGAAGCTGAAATGCTACTCTGAAAAGTAAACAGACTAGTGCTTGTATTCTTGCTTTTGCCAAACAGTCATTACATGATACTTCATGACGTTACCTAAGCCAAGTTTGCATGAGTAGTTACTACCTGGAATTCTTATTTTCCGGGTGCCAAACTCAATACATCCTAGTCCAATCAACTGGAGTTGCAAATCAAGAGATTGTCAGAGACGCATCTAAAATGGCAACTGTGTTTTAAACATATGAAGTATTACATAATATCACCTACTTTGAAAAAAAGTGTTTCTAGGTTCTCAGTTTAACCACCTGCATTTTGTACCTCGGTTCTCTAAAATGAGAATAATCCATCCTCACTTTACAGAGACAATAGGAAAATAAGTTTATTCCTGCTCAGAAAGTTCCCAATTACACAAGGGAGGAAGGAGCATTACAGAAAACCCAAAGAAAAGAAATAACTAGCCTTTTAAGTAGAATCCGAGTAGAGCGTTGGAAAGTAAGTTTCGTACAGGGAGAAGAAAAGAAAACAGAATTGCCGCTCGTGTATGAGCTGCCCTTTTTCTGAGTATGGAGTGAAAAGGGGATTTTGCAAGGGAAAAAAAGAATGACACGTAGTCATGAAATTAGAGATCATAATGCACGAAAATGAGGCCAAATTAAAATACATCAGAAAAGTTAGTTTTGGCATTTCTTAGCTTACGAATAGCTGTGCATTCAGAAGCGTACCAGGTCTTGAGGCAGTGGGATAGGAAGCATTTAAAAAGCATGTTTAAACAGAAATTCAAATAAATTATCAGTTTTGTTCTGTAGTAACAGAAGTTCAGAGTAGACTATTTATTAGCTTGTACCTAGTTTCCAACTCAACAAGAAGTCAACTAAGGCTAATCACATATACCTTCATAAACAGTCATTCGATTTGAAGATTTGAGCAGGTGCATTCCAATACAAAAAACTCAGATATAAATTTGCATTTAAAAAAACATTTTTTATAATTTGCAAAAGTAAAAGCAAGTCTCATGAATCAAAAACAGATTCATTTGGAGAACTAAACTCCGGATTTTTTTTTAAACTATCCCAGATAGACTGAATCAGTAACACAACTTGAACTGCCTCTTGAGAAGTACATGCAGCAGAGCTGACTGAGTTGTGAATGTTTTAACATTAGGAAACCCTTACTGAGGAAATGCCTCACACTTGCCAAGTTCTCATTTTGTGACAGTTGCAAATAACTTGCGAAAAGTGAAGAAGAAAAAAAAATGGGGGAGGGGAGAATATATGACTAGATTCTTTGTTTTAGTCATAAGCATTGAATTAAAACAAAAAGGAGGAGATATTCATGTTATTTCATTTATAACACTACCCTTGAGCTTACAACAGAGCATGCATATACTATTTTAGTTACATACAGAGTTTAAAGTACTTCACAGTACAATAAAGAGCAGCAACCCAAAGAAGCAGAAATATTTTGTCAAACTCACTGAAGTAATACAAGACATTTTAAGCTTCTCACGACTAGTGTTTTAAAGACCAGTGCTAGTTTGTATTAGCAATAAAGACACCTAAGTACATCACCTAAACAAAAGCAAATCTGGATACATCAAATGTACATCATTCATTTCCAAACACAGTGTAACAGAAGCTGACAAGTTTAACTATAAGCCATTAAAGCCTTCACACCTATGAACAAATCAGCTTCTACTGCTTATAATAGTAATCCTAAGTCTATAATGAGTCTCAATTTTAAAGTCAGTTACCTGAAAATAGAAGTCTAGTATAGCAACCATATCCGTGCCTTCAGGAAAGCACTGAGGAAGAAAAATAAAGAGAGTCTATAAGTAAAATCATGATTTTTTAAAAAAATATCGCTGTTAGAGAGACATAAATTAAGCTACATTCTTGTCAGCATATTAAGCATTAGGCAGTTTTAAAATTAAGTATCTATTTAAATGTAATAAGTAGAAATATTAAATCCCGTCAGATTTAAAAATAACACAGTGCAGTGAGGTCAACAAGTTAGGCATTAAAATATTTTTCAGTACAGCTTTCAACATCTTCAAATCAGCAAACGGCAAAATGCATCTAGGAGTTTTATAAAGGCATCTGTACAGCACAGATTATGCATTTTACGACGAATAAAACAAATTATCATGGCTATGATACAGAAAAAAGATTAAAGGTATTCTATTAGAATGACGTAAGTATCACACTTTAAATGACAGCACTTTGAGTAACAGTATGAAAACATACACAGAATTAGAGTAATTTATGCCATACTGTACATTAAATAAATTAAAAACCTTCACAGGCTATGAAAAACCCCCCTCCACACAGCCTTCAAAATACAATAAAAAGAGATCAACCTTCTTTTCTTTCAAGTAATAGCCGATTGCAAAGTTTCTATCTCCACTCTCTCTTTCGGACTGGAACCTTAAAATAAATAAAAAAAAAAAAAAAAAAAAGACAGGACAACACGTCAAACTTTCAAGAAACGCGGTGCTTCAGAGACGCTTAATGTAATTCAATAAAACTGCACGTAAAGGATACATTACTTCTGAACACAAACATTCTACTACTAGGACAGCAATTGCCATAGAAGCTCACCCCAGTACACCCAGTGGGAGTGAATTAGCTTTGATATCCGAATACACACAGTACTGGTTACCTACATACATAAGCTGACTTGGAGATAAGGCAAAGAAGTGTAAGATCCTGCTCTTAGAAGTGCTCCTAAAAAGGCCATAGTGGAATGAACACATCCCACAACGAGCTGAGGTGAAAGGATCATTCTCTGAGGACACTGACCAAACTAGAGAGGAACCTGAGGATCAAGTTGCAGACCAAAGAGCAACCGGGCTGTGATGGCTGCACTCTTTATTGTGATGATGAAGTTCCAGGAAGAAACCTAAAGGAAGAAGCTGTATGGATACAAGGGTAGGTAATTCTCTCCTGTCTGGTTCCTTCCATGGTAAACACTTGTACATTAACAAAGCTCAGGAAAACCACTAGTTCCCTCATTCCGCTTCTCTGCACGTGCATGCCAACTAGCAACCTGGAAGCAACTCTGCTATATGGAATCCTTATGATTTTCCCAGTGCTGCCTCAAAAAGCTCTCAAGATTTTTGGAATGCTATACGTTGAGTTAACGGGGGGAATTGTTTTAGAAAAGAATTTAAATATGCAAAATAAAAAATCATAAAGAGTCCCAATTGTATGAAGTATGCTTTCTAAACATTTGATGCACAGCTGATACATGCAGAGTTTAATTTTTAATACGAATGCCAGGAAGATAAGAGTTGCACTTACAGCTCTCGCTGCCATAGCGCCAATAGAGCACTTAAGACAGAATAATGAAATTTCAAAGAGGTAACCAACACTTTTATGTGATATTTAGCCACACTGATGTCAGAGACATACACAACTTTAGTTCTTGTAAATTTTAAGCCAAAGACATCCTCTAACATTAGGGATGAAATGATGGTTTCAATGTAAATAACTAAACTTTGCCATAAGCTCAATATGCTAACTATCAGTTGAGGCATTTTCCACCTAACTTCAATAAGTAAATAAAAAATACTTACGTAGCATTACTGAATCCAACATACTCATTACCAGCCATTTTATTCATGAATTGCATCACCTGTTAGAGACAGAGAGGAGGGGGGAAAAGCATGCTAACATTTTCAAACATTAAGAAGTTGTAACTGATGAACTCTCAATTCAGCCTTACCCTAAACCTTGTAACACAATTTTACAAATGCAATCCAAATCACTAAGTGTTTAAACAACCAAGTACAGATAAAAAGACAAAACATTTGAAACTACTAAAATTTCACTTGCAATTCCCTTGCCATCTTGAGACTTTTACCACTGAATTTAGTTAAAAAAGGAATGTTATAACATTAACTTACGTAGTCAAATTTTTCTGCATTATTTGCTCCTTGCTGCAAGAAAAGAAAAAATAATTTACAAAAATTGTTAACATAAGAAAGAAGTTAGTTCACTTAACAGTATTAGGATTTTTAATGCATATAACTAAGGTACGAGGCTAATTAAGAATAAGGTACTACAATAATTTCATATATTAATGAAAAAATTAAAGTGTTAGATAAGTAAATCTTTAATTATCATTTAAATTAAATAATCCTATAAGACACTTATCAAACACCTGTATGTTGGAAATGAATTTAAACTGAAAAAGGTATGCTTTATTTTAAGTGCTCTCTATTCAACTTTACGTGTTTAGCATAAGTAAATGCAGTAGTTAAAGCGAAAAATACAAAAGTAACTACAATCAGGATAATTATAATGCAAACACTAGCTTTTAATAGATTAGTAACCCAAAGGTATTCTTATATTACCAACAGAGCTGAGCATAGGAAAGTTCAGGCTACTGAAGTTAAAATATTTCCATGGCTAGCGCCCATACTAAGAATTTAGATTGAAGACTTAAAATAAAGTGTTACCCCTTACTATGAAAATAATTGCATTTAATAAAAAATACCTGATTTGATTAATAACTGATTAATGTCCTACCTATTAAAAATTAAAGTTAGAAAAAGAGAATTCCACGTCATAGATTAGATTACATCATTGTGCTAACAATGTAAGGAAAAATCTAAATCCAACTTAATAAGGATGCTAGTGAAACTTAATTCTTAGGGTTGGTTGGGGTTTTTTTTTTGGAGGGGGGGAAGAGGAGGGGTGTTATTTTGGTGCTTCTTTCCCCCCACCCCATTTAAGAACATTCTCAAATTTAGTAGCTGCCAGTTAAAGATGTATTAATTTTTTACAGGTCTCTGACAGGTGACTTTCACAAATTCCTACAGCAAGATGTTGAACGAGGGGTGGGAGGTAAAAAATAGCGCGTGGTCTACTGGGGGGAGTTTTTCATTTTTTGAAGTAGCCAAGTACTTTTGAGGAAGTTTAAAAAACAATGGCATCGCATACACAAGTGGAAACAATGTATCTGGAGAAGATATTTTAGTAAATAATTTTAGTATTAAAGATACTCTATTTAGATAGCAAAACTCTGCTTAACGTATCTCAAACAATTCAAGACACTATTTGCACTATGTTTAGTATGGGAATGGGGAAGGAAGTGGAAAAAACTGAAGCTTTATATCAACCAGTATTTTACTTAATGAAATGCGTAAAGCCAGTCTCATTTCCCTCTCTGTAGGTGGATTAGGGTGTTGCAGATAATCTTTGAAGCCCATGCTCATCTACAAGACGATGTGCAGTCATACTCGTACGATCACTAGCTGAAAGGAACACCACACTGTTTTGTCAAAATTATGCGCCAGTGGTTACCTTATGCTTAAGGCTAATAACCTTAATTCTTAAAGGCAATAATCTCTAGCTAATTTGCAATAAGATAAAAAAAAAAATCATGATACATTTCATCAAAATGTTCCTGTATAATATACCAGAACACAAGTCTTAAAAATTTAACTCCAAATCTGTTCAATGAAAAATAATTAAAAGAAGAAATTACCAACTTCATTGAACTGTTGCAGTTGTCAAAATATTCCATAGATCCTAATGCTGTAAAATATGTAACAACATTTAAACCACAAAAACCTTTTCAACCTTTCAAATGCACAATGAACATCTTTTTCTGGGAAAGTGGGTCAGCATTAGTTATGGGATGCTGCATTGATAATTGTATGGTTAGACATGTATAATAAATTTAAACAAGTTCTTTTGTTAAAAAAAGAAAGAGGGAGAAAGGGATCATGCTTTCTGCAAAAATATAAATACATAATACTTCACTTTTTTTTTTTGCCCAGTTGAAAAAAATTCCTAGCCCTTCAACAAAAACCTGGCTTTATTAGCAGCATATAAAATTGGAGGGCCAAAGACTCAATGCGAACTTTTTCCACATCAACTTGTTATAAAAAAGGTTTCTTTTTAAAATTTACATCTAATCTCGTATTTTGGGAAGAAAATCTTCTGTATACTACCTCAGATGATGCATTTTTAGTCCTTGATGTTCCAAACACTTGTATAGGTACTTTATATCAAACAAAAGCATTGTTACTGAAATTAGAGTGCTCATGTACCTAAAATATTTGCCTAAGTAATCATATGACCAAGATCTCAGTATGGATTTAACATAACATGTAACTAAAACAGAAAACTTTGCTTCCATACACAAGATGATGACTAAAAAACCCAATATATTAGTTCCCCTCTTTCAGCAGCTGACCAAGGTAGGCTGCTCCTCCTACAAAGCTGAAGAGACACAGAGGCAACACACATCCTATGATTAAAATCCAGTTGCAAATATAAAATCCTAACATTAAGAATACTAAGCAACTTTTCTATAATAATTTAAACACATAGAAGACAAGAAAACTTCTGTTCTTTCACAAGTGCTTCTTATTTTTAGCTTGATTGTATAAGCTTACGAGCTTGGGGGCACTGCAACAATATTTCTTAAAAAGCACTTTTTTATTTAAGTTCAGATGCAATTCATCTGCCTAGGACACCAAAGGAAACATTCCATGCACTAACTCCACAAACACTTAGTACATTTACTGGAACATATGTTCATATACACACTTACTGTATACATGCTTGTGTGTATATACATATGAAAAAACACTTCTAAATGAATACAAAATGAAATTGAAAATGCTAAGATTGAAGCGGTTTGATAGGCAGAAAATTCAAACTTGCAGAAGACAGCTCAGTATCAATTTTGTAAACACTTAAAACCACAATGGACACTATGGCTGTCGATCATAAATTTGAATTTTTTGACTGTGTCAGGTTTTAGTGATCTTCCCTTTTGTGTTTGTTTGGTTTTTTTAAAACAAGGTACTTTTATTACTTGTATTTATACTAGAAAAAAATATAAGCAGTTGCATAGGTTGCATGCCTACACATACATAGGAAAGGAGAGACCCATGGATACTTACCAGAGCTTGCAACAACAAAATTAGGCAATATTTATTAGAAAAGTAGTTAATACTAGCCACTTTTCATTGATCAACATTCAGTGTTTATACGATTAGACCACATAAGCTCTTACCATGTGTCTCTTGTTAAAAAAATTTTTCAATTTTGAATCTAAGCTACGCTAATAAAAACATCTGAATCATGAGAAGTTTATAATCTTCTAATAAGAAAAGATTGTTTAAAAATTAACTTCTGGAATTTTTTTAAGCCAAATTTATAACCTAACGCTATACTGTGATGAAAACATCCAGAAAGAAAAAATTTGTAACACTACGTCAGAATGCAAGAAAACATCTTTTACATTTGTACATTTAACATTAACTTAAATATTAATATCTTTATTTTAGTTTTCTGTACTTACACATGGTTTTAATTTTATTTGTTAATCTGGGTCTGTTCTGTGAGAACTGGTGTCTTGACTGCTTAGCGTGCCATTTTCAGCTCTGAAATACTTGAGAGCACACTGTCACAGACAGTATTTGACCCACTAAGACCAATACTATTACTATTTGAAAAACACATAAGAATTATTTTTGTGTCCTTCAGGTATTAAATACTTGCATATGTGAACACTAAATACATGCCATTTCAAGTATCACTACTACATATTCTATGTCAAATAACATCCAATACGTTTGAGATGTAATAAAAAGCAAGTGCAGAATAACTTGAACATACGTTCCATCCAAAATTAGTTACTACAAGAAAATGAATAACCCAGGAAGAGAGGAAACTTCACCAAAATAAAGACAAGTATCTAGCAGAGAAGATCACAATGCCAACACGTTTTAAAGTGGTATGTATGTACATTTACACAACAGTCTATCAGGAAGGATAACTGGAGTGGGTAGCATAGAGCAATTAAGCTAAATCTGTACTATTTATTGTAACTATCCTGTCAAATAAACCCAATAAACCCTGCATTTTCCCATCCCTCACATATTAGGCCATAACTGTACAGATTTCCTAATTAATTGTATCCTGACAGCTAACAGACCCTTGGCACAGCTGGACAGGTTTTTCCACCACTCTTTGCCTCATTTATTTTTTTACTTATCAGCATATTTAGAAAGCCCGGAAGCATATCAGAAACACCTCTTTATCTTTTGTACAAAAAAGAAAAGCTTTTGTCGAATTAAGTTTTTTCAGGGTCAGTAAGATCAGCATTTTCATTTTCTCGTACACCAAATTTTTTGCAAGGACTATGAATATTGCTATGCCCCCCCCCAACATGTCTAAATGCTTCCCACATTAATTCATTAGCATAGAATACCTCCCTTCACCAAGCGTTCAAGTCTATCGTCACTGTCTGTGTAAGATTGTGCATGTGGTCGTCAGCACTTACAGGACTTACATGCACCGTATTTACCCAAACCTTTGCTGTTACAGTAGGAAAGCTTTTATCTACAGATGGAATCTCGAATTCCTTCCACAGCCATCTGCCTTCTTCTACATCTTTCACTCTGAACCCTTCCTCCTCCTCTCATTTGCACCTCTAACACACTACCCTCCCCAGCCAGTAAAGGTACGTGGAAGGGGGCAGTTGCTGACACAACCACTGATATTCCTGGAGTTGACATGCTTTGAGAATTGAGTTTAAGGTTTAAGAAAAAACAGATCAAAGCATTAAAATCTATCTGTACTACAGGCAATACAGGCTTTTTCCAGTCAATGTGATGTGCAGAAAGCTGCATGGTTACTGAGCACTGAGTCTGTACTGAATCTGTACAGGAGCTGAATCTTCTTCTTTCAAATACCTATATTTCCTTGGAGACGTGGAAGAATTTACCATTTTATCTAATATCACTTTTCCACAAACTCCTGTAATTGCCACTACAATTTTATTTTGATAACAATTATTTGAAAATTGTAACTATGCAATTTCTATAATTAGTAATAAAGGCAAATGGCTGTACAATTACACCCAAGGGAAAAGGTCTTCAGGGTTTTTCGAAAATTTTATTTCATTAAAGGACAGCCCACAGGATGTCCTTTTGCTCAAGCATTTTTGTTGTAGATACATGCTTTAAATTGCTGGAACAGTCTGTGGAGTGTAATGCAAGTACACTTAGAACAGAGCCGTGAGTTGAGGCACCAAAACATAAATACATCGTAGTTCCAAGCACATGACAGTAGGAGAATCGTTTAAGCTGGTAAAAGGATGATATAGTCATGCCTAAGTAAGCCAAATAAATGTACAATTTAACAGGCACATACGCTTTATTATTTACTATTATGAATAGCAAAGACTAAACATTACAGTTTAGGTCTATGCTCTGTTCCAAGGTGCGTATACCAAATTCTGAAGGCAGTCAGAACTGGGTATGTGATGCTAAGAGCCCTTTCTTCCCCCTAAAATGTTAACATATCACATATTCTGACAAAAAGACTACTCCAAGCATCATCTCTTATCCACAAGTAATCATAATTTATGTCAGATTTTAAGGGCACTTGTGTGCAAGTTCATGCATACTAACAGCTGCTGAATTCAGTACAATGTATGTAAACTTTGAAAGACGACTTATATCAATTTCTCAGAAAGAGATAAAATAATGAATATCAAAGGAGGTAAAGGCATTCTTAACGCTGAAATACAGCAACAATCTCTCCATAGCTATCAACATGCTATCATTAGATAAATCTGTCATACATAGTGACTTCGACCATGTTTAATAACCCCGTAATTTTCTTGGACTCTAGGAGCCATACAGAGTCTTCAAGATATGCAAGAAACACCTTAAATAAACAGAATGACTGCAGAGGAACTGAGGGCAAAGCATGGGTTAATGAAGCCACCTTTTCCAGAAAAAAAGTAAGTCTTAGATTAGATCAAATATAAATGTGAATTACTTAAATCAGTGAATAGTTAGTAGGAATATTGTTAAGTTGCGGATTGCAAAGAAGTTATTTCACAAAAAATACAACTATTAAATAACTTCGTACCTGTGACCCTCTATGTAATTTTCTTCAGAATATGTTTAGTTTGGTTGGTTAGTCAAATGATAAATGGTATCTTAGTGGAAGCAGTACATAAAATAATCTACATTTTAATCACACTGAAAACAAATAATGGAGTGTGATAAGTATGATATGCGTCCATTAGACGTGCAGTTACCGCATGCAAAAACGTCAGTGCAATGCAATACTCTTCATAAGAACATTACAGCAAAAAAATAAATAAAAATTAAAAAAACACCAGCAAAAACAATCCCCCAACCTTCTAACAAATATCACAGTTGCATGCAGTAAACAAATCCATGTTATCTATTTAGAAGTACACAATTTATCAAGAACTACGTGCCTTCTGCCAGAGGCACATGCTTGTGTTTTGCCTTATGACCAGTAGGGCATGTTGTAGTAGGACTAACATTTTGACAGTTCAGACAAATGTGTTAAGTCAGATTTTAAAATTCACTATTATCCAAGTGAATTTCAATGCTTAGTCAACCTTTAAAAAATATTAAATGTGAATAAATTTACCTGTCATACTTAAGGCCATTTTCTTTCACCTACAGCTATTAAAGATAAATGTCTTTAAGCAGGAGTTCTTACACCTTCTTTAAATATAAAAATAACAGAAAATCATGATCTAAGTAATTTTAAAATCAACGATTTGGAAATAGGAGGTAGGAAACACACTGTAGCTAATGGACTTTGAAACATAACCAAGACAAAGGCTGTAAACAAGATTTTTTAGACCTCTGAAGTAACAGTATTAAGTTTTCTACTTCAAAACTTCAGGGGACTGACATGTTCCCCACAATTCTAAGCAGGTACAGCTTAAAAAAAAAAAAAAAGAAAAAGAAAAAAAATAGTTTTTTGTACCAGTGGCTACCGAAAAAAGGCAGAAAATACAAGTGAAGTATCTGGCAAACATTAGCATTACATGGAATTTATGCCATTTACCACTTCAAGAGATATATACAGCTACTCTAGGGAAAAACAAAATACAGCTTTCCAAAAGTCACAAGATCATGGGCTAAAGATGTTAAGTCATTATTCAGCTAAAGTCATTTACTCAGCAAAATATGGGTGACTGTTTCCAAATACACTTATTTAAGAAAGTGCATTTAACACTCCAACAGAAACTACGTAACATAGAAGTTAAAGTAATCTAGTTGTACAGTATGTTAATAGTGGACAAATTCAGTATTAAGACTGACATGCGAATATAGCTGCATTGTTCCTGTACAAATTATAGTATCTTCATTTCTTCTGCACAGCAAGAAATACTGTTGTAACTTTATGCTACATAAGAGCATTAGACATTCAGAAACATGTTTCTGAGTGCTATAAAGGATATTCCTGAGGACATACTCTTAGCATTTAACAAGTGTGAGGCAATTCTCTCAAGAGACTATCAAGTGTTGTGCAGTTAAAGAAGGAAACAAAATAAAAGTAAAAACACTAAGGAAAAAGACAGTCTTTCAGCTGCACTGTTACTTTTTAAAAATTGCTAGTCTAATATCGCATTTGTTTGGAAGTGTTACTATTTCCAAAACATCAGAGCTTGTCTACCTGCTAATGAGTAAACTGCCATCAGATATTGCACACATAAAATGAAAACCGTCCATAATCTGTACAAGATACTTTTTCTACGTTCTATTAAAATACTCCGAGAGAAACTGAAAATGAACTTTTTACCTTGATTAAAGACGTGATCACAATTGCTCCAGCATTCACCATAGGGTTATGAGGCCTGTCTGTGAAATAAAGTTTTCAATTACAAATATATCCCAAGACACATTTGTCAAACAAAACCAGTCAAGTGTTTAAGTATAAAATGATAAATATTAACGTATGACTTAAAGCTACGATCATGGAATATAATCCTAAATTAAAAATACTGTAATCCTACATTATACACAATTTTTTGTAATTCTGAGCAAAGTATTTTACAGGTTAAAACAACTCAGTTTAACGCTACCTAACAGTTCAGTAAATTAATCAGTTTGGCATAATTTCTTTTTGTGAAAATTTTCAATCCTCTCCAGTGTTCCAAGATTTGATCAATGCAACATTTGCAAGTGGAACAAACCCTAAGGGACCTTCCAATTTTTCTCCAAGTTACCAAGTCTCAGTGATTTTAAAAGTGTTCAAACAAGTCCTTCAAAATAAAAGAGAATTCTAGTTCTTTAATTTCCTTATCGCTGTACATAAATACAAAATCCTGATTCTTTTTAAGAATCAGAGGTTTCTACTGGCAGCTGCTGAAATACAAATAACAATTTACTCATCCTCACTAGAATTTAACATACTTTATAATTGACTTGCATATACCTGCTATGCTTAAGTTTTCCTTTTTATCTCTAATCTCCATATTAAGAGTATTTCTGCATTCCCAGTCATTCTTGGCTGCTCATGTGAATGAATCGCCTTTTTTTTTTTTAAACGAACATTTTTGCTGTGCCTTTAACTAGGATGTTGATTTTGGGGGGGTTCTTGTTCTTTCTGAAAATCTCAATCACTTCTCAACACCTTAATATTGTGAGAGGTTTGAATTCTTTTTACTTGCTGTTACTTTGCTTATCTCCAAATTTGAAAAAATATTCATTTAAAAAAAACCACACAAAGTGTTCACTATTTTTATATATAATACATGCACACTAAAAGGAACTTGAGATGATTGCTTTTTGGAGATTAGTCCGATACTCACAGTACATACACACACACGCCCATGAAAATTACACTAGTCATGGTCAATGGCACTTAGCCATTTATGATTATCAAATAATCTCCAAAAACTAATTATCTCAAGTTCCTTTTAGTATTTTTCAGAAAGTCAATATTAAAAGGAACTTTTAAAAAAATCAAGTTATTCTATTAGTGAAAAGGTAAGACCAATACCTTCTGTCCAAAAAAGTGCAGCTCCCCTAAAATTTCTGTCCAAAAAAGTGAAGCTCCCCTAAAATACAAACTTAATGTCTATATGCTATTTTTAAAGTTGTTAGTGCTATTCCTTATCTCTCTGCAACAGACTCATGAATTGTTCTCATTTTATCCGATTGTACTTAAGATCCACCTACATCGAACGCCCTGTTCTACTCATGTCAATAACACAAGTAACCTGGGTCAAATATATTTGACTTTTGATTAAAAGCAGATTCTAAGTAGCAAAAATGTAGCATTTCCATAGCTTCCTAACTCTGTCTCTCCTTAGGGACCTGACCACCAGTCAAAGGTGTTACAAGTCAAACGACTGTTCACAGCATCACAGGCTGCTGGTCAGAAGGGACATCTGGAGGTCATCTCCACCCTCCCACTCAAAGCAAGGCTATTGCCAAGGTTAAAGGTTACATCAGGTCAGTCATGCCTTTATCTAGCTGAGTCTTGAAAACCTCCAAACATGGCAAATCCTCTATCTCTCCAGGCATCCTGTTCCTCCTAGATGAGGAGTTTACCCTACCATCCAACCTGCACCTCCCAAGCCACAGCGTGGGGCCACTGGCCCTTCTGTATCATCTGCCACTACCAAGAAGAGTTACACAAATCTTCATCTTTGCAATTGCTCTTTAAGAGTTTTAAGTGGCTCCCAGGGGAGCCCCTAACCTCCCCTTTCAACTGCTCCTTGGCAGTTATGTGCCCTGGACCCCACAGCACCTTGGCAGCCTTCCACTGGAGCCCTTTCCAGTTTTTCCATATTCTCCTTGAATTAGGGATCCCAACGCCGGACACATAATCCAACATAACATTGGCCTCATTCATGATTAGAACACACTGTCACCTTCATTTCTTGCCCTAGCTACACTTCTCTTTTTTCCAGCTTCCTCTCATCAACATCAGGTATCACTCTAGTCCATAAACATGTTAACGACTTAATCATATACAACCCACTCAAAGTATTTTTATAAATGTTTTGCTCTTGATTCTTCTGCACATCTCTATGGTTTCAATCTGCCACACAGTATAAAGCAAAAAAAAAAAAAATTCCCAAACCCCACATCACATGTATATTTGAATAAAAAGGATGTGTAATGTTTATTTAGCATTCACCAACTCAAAATCTTATCAATGTGGTAAGTCCACACAACAGAATATGCCCTCAGAAATCTATTGCATCTCACTTCTTTGAAGTTGTCACCACTTACCTTCAATGTCAAGTGAAGGCATTCTGGGTTACCTTTTCCTCTACTCTGAAGATTCCTGTCTCTCACTGCTTAACATCTCAAACTACATGTACCAGTTCTGGCCACTTTACAACCAACACACCACGCTGTGCTGACCTCACATGAAGAATGGCCAGAACCTTCTGATGAAAGGAAACATGGACTTTCCTGAACGTGCTTCTGAAATGAAGTTGTGTATTGCCCCCCCTTGACGAGTCAACAAGGAACAATCATTGTTGGAGCCTTAACAGCTAAGGGGAGGTAAAGCAGCCCAGCCTACCACACACTAACAAAAGCTCTTCTTTGAGGGTCTTTCTTACTGTTGCCTAACACCAGCACATCACAGAGCTGAGTAGGACACCTTCCATTAATCCACCTCTGCCTCTTCTAAGCAGAATAAACCCTGTCAGGGTATCCGGGTCCCAAGAAAGCAATTTTCACTATTACCTGGATAGCACCAGATAATGCTATCCAAACACTTCCCACACATAAGTGCCTGTAATTGACAGATAACCCTTCTATCTCGCCACAATAGCTACAGGCTTCTTGAGAGGTGATTGATGGCCCAAGCCTGTCGTGTTTAAGAGGCATTTGAACAATGCCCTTAATAATATGCTTTAACTTTTAGTCAGTCCTGAAGTGGTCAGGCAGTTGGACTAGATGATTGTTATAGGTCTCCTCCAGCTGAATTATTCTATTCCGTTCTACAATGAAGAACCTCTCCACAGACTTAAGATATACTGGCCTTTTTTAAGGGCCAGGCTGCCTAAATAAAATCATACATTCTGAAAGATTCCTGCTAATTTCAAAGAAGAGATTTTTTTCTCTTCTTTCCCATCAATAATACTTCCATTCCCAGGTATTTTTTCACCTCTTAGGGATGTGTAGGTTCTGACGCTACATTAATTTTTAAGGAAAGTCATACATAGGTCTCCTTCTAAAGCGGCAGCAACTACTGATTTACTTCACAGTGGGTGCCATCAGCAAGGGGATTCCACTTCATATAATGACAAGGAATGAAGACTGATACTATAATTGCAACAGTTTGCCAAAGAGGTGAACAAACTCATCTATTAATCTTTAGAAAGAGGTATCAAACTCTGCAAAGCTAACTGACACACATGACTAAAACCAAAACCACACACATACATTCTCTCTATATAATCAAATAATAAAGGCAATGATCTGCTCAGACTGAAAAAAAATCTTTTACGCAGCTTCTCTGCAAGTCTCTTATATTGCTGTATCCTCTCATTATACATTGGAGTAAATTCATTTTTTTATCCTTAATGAAAAGCACAAGTCATAATAATCCTTCGACTTTAACTGGGGTGCCCTGATTAAGTCTAGCACTGATTCAACGATTTGCCTCTTGCATAAACAACCCACCTAACAGCCTCTGAATAGGAACTATATTCTTCTCCGATACAGCACTGTTTCTCCTGTGGGAAGCAGACACTTGTCTAGAACAGCCTTTTACATAGAAAACTGCAATATATTTAACAGGTGTATCTAAATTCAAAATAAAAGAAAATATAAATTTATTGAATGGTGAAAAATATGTATTTTTTTAATACCTCAAAACTGCTTGACAATTAGCATGATTGCTCCAGCAACTTGCCATGTAATTGTGCCATACACGAACTAGACCTTTCCCCTAATAAGCTCAAATTACAGTGCTTCTCCTCTGCCCGTTCTTCCGACCTTTTTGGTCCATCGTTGGCCTTAGGCCTTTCTTGTACTGGCTTGCAGTCTTTGAGCACAGAAAGCAGAGGTTGCCACACATACACAATACAGACATTTTAATACACAGAACAGTTAATCATGGCAAGTTCTTTCTGAAAAGACATCAAAATGTGTTTGTCCAATGCAAAAACTTAAAGAATTCCATCTTTAGTTAACAAAATCCTTCAGCAGAATAAACAGTTTCCTGGCAATCCCTCATTCAATTACAATGCAACATTTATTACCGGACTAAGTTCTACAAACAATTCTATTACTGGACTAATTCTACAAATAATTATCATCAAGAGAAGGTCCCATGTATGGATAAGAGATACCAACTGCACATACATACAGGTATTGTCAGACATGTTGCAAACCTGCAAACTGCTCGATGGCCATAAAAATTATTCCTGACGATGCCTATTTCAGACACATTTTACTATGCAAAATTCCTGATCTACTTCAATCAGCTAGAATAATCTGTTTTTAATTAACATCGGAATTGCTTTAGTCCTCCAGAAATCTGGAATTGTTCGATAGGCCATATGTTCCTTTTGATAAAAAAAAATTTAAAGTTGAATATTCACAAGGCTCCAGAAGTTTCTGAGTTTCCATTGCACAGCACAGATCTTACTCAAAACGTACATGATTTTTACTAACACTTTTTTGTTATAAGTTGGCATTTTTGGCTATGATTTAGAATTGCCTAGTAATTTTCGCCATTCTTTCCAGATTGAGACTCAATACTAGTAAACAAAGAAATGAAAGAACACCCTGTTTTAGGAATCTTTAATGTACTAAGTATAAAAAAATAGCTTCAGATGCACATCTAACCAGTTTTCAAATACCTGCATATCACTTCATAATATCCTGATAACAAACATGAACTTCAACAATATCAGAATGTCCTGGTTTCGGCTGGGATAGAGTTAATTTTCTTCCTAGTAGCTGGCATAGTGCTGTGTTTTGGATTTAGTATGAGAAGAATGTTGATAACACACTGATGGTTTAGTTGTTGCTAAGTAGTGCTTACACGGGTCAAGGACTTTTCAGCTTCCCATGCTCTGCCAGGTGCACAAGAAGCTGGGAGGGAGCATAGCCAGGACAGCTGACCCAAACTGGCCAAAGGGGTATTCCATACCATATGATGTCATGCTCAGTATATAAACCGGAGGGAATTGGCTGGGGGGCACTGATCACTGCTCGGGAACTGGCTGGGCATCGGTCAGCGGGTGGTGAGCAATTGCATCGTGCATCACTTCCTTTGTATATTCTTCTATTATTATAATCACTACTATTTTATTTTATTTTATTTCAGTAATTAAACTGTCTTTATCTCAACCCACGAGTTTTCTTATTTTTACTCTCCCGATTCTCTCCCCTATCCCACCAGAGGCAGTGGGGGAGTAAGCAAGTGGCTGTGTGGTGTTCAGTTGCTGGCTAGGGTTAAACCACGACACAGAATAATTGGAAAGCAAATAGATTAAATATCTATATTTTTTTTTTTATTTTCAAATCTAATCTTCAAAGTAGTTATGTATGTTCAAGCTGCCGAATACTCTGCACATCCGAACTTCAATTTGGATCTATCAATTCAAATCTACAAGTAAAATGTAATCCCTTCTTCCCTCCTCATCCTTCACTCGCAGAAACTCAACTTCCCTTTCTCTCCCTTTACCTGAAATGTTCCTATTTATTAGGCGTCTACCCTCTGTTTTAGTCTTTCGTTTAAGGACTGTATCAATAAAAGGCTGTTCAGGTTAGTTCTAACACATTTTTCTCATGTCAGTTGTATCAGCCGCACAAGCACATACTTAAAAAATAAAATGTCTATCATGTGAATTAGTCCTCTCTATTAATTTCATGCACACTGGTCAAACTTTCAATAATCCCAATTCCTTTATTGCGTAACAGCCTTATAAACACTCCTTAAGTCTAACAGTAATATAACAAAAAACCACAGCCTAACACTTCATCTTCTCTCATAGTTCAATTCTAAAAGTAGCAAAACAAAGAAGAAAATAACTACTATACTTTCTGTTATTAAAAATAATAATTAAAAAAACCCAGAACACCTATATTCATCCAAAGGAAAAAACGAGCAATTTTCAGCACCATCAAAACTTTTTTTTATATGAAAGCTTTCTTAGGACATAAAAGGCAGTCTTCTCCACATTGTTCAACATTGTATTTGGAAAAACTAGGACAGCAAAAACAAGACAGCAAAGCTTGACAAAATGCTAATTCCCTCTTGGCAATATATACGCATGTTGGTATTTCATTACTGCTCACTAACATAATAAAAAAGAAGAAATAAATTGTCAAGATCTATTTTATTTGTAAGTTTGGAAAGATAATTTTAAGGTATGTACTAAATATAATTATGTATCATCTCTGTATTAACAATATAAATATGTAAGTCAGAATTCAATACAGTCCTTGACAAAAATATCATCCAAGCCTTATGCTGTTAATTAAATATTAATTGCAATACCATGGCAACAGAAACATTGTCTGTTCTCTTACTGAGAAAGATCCGCTAGAAGAAACATTTGTGTTTCAGAGACAACATCCAGTATTTCCTCTAAGGCTACATGAGTCATCCTTCTCAGATTTTTGCCATAATGTTTTTAAAAATAACATTGTAATGCCTGAGAATTAATACAATATGAAAAAGAAATAATCTAGATAAGTACTATACGAGAAATTCTTGCTACAGCACTCCCGCCACAGGAAAAAAAAGTAAAATAAAAACATTGTTTTGAATCAGTAGCCAAATTCAGTTTAGAATAATTTGTGGGAAGATGTGTTCAATTTCGCCTTCTGGAAACTAGCCAGCACTGGCATTTGGCACCAGCACCTGCTTCTCAGAGGGCTGAGAAGGGAAGTGATATACATGTTTCTTAAAATCAATTTAACATCTTTGATTCTTTCACCGTCACTTTACAGAAGGCAAGATTAAAGAACACTTGCTACCAACTCAACTAAATAAATATACATTTCAAATACCTGTATTATCAAAATACTTTGTTTTTTCTACAGCTGGATACTAGCAAATAGAACAGAAGTAATAAAGCATCTTTTACTAGCATTCTAAATTAGGCAAAAGTGAGTGACAAAGGATAAGCCTACCTTGCTGACAGCAAAATATTTTGGGACACTTTAATAAGACAAGAGGATACAGTAAAATGAGAAGACTGAAAAAACTTGGGTAGCTTGTTTTGTCATTTTCTAAAATTGAGTATTTGCATTATTAAATATTATGTATCTCTTACCATCTTCATTCAGGAACAATTTGTTGAATCTTAATCCACTAGGCTCTTTACCAACATATCTGTGCACATACTCTGTGCCAAGATCATTAACAGCAATAGCATATTTCAATGGCTTTACACAGGACTGAAGACAAAATGGAACTTTGGTATCGCCAACAGAATGCCTGGGAAAAACACAGATGAAGAGGTTTGAAATCTCCTGTTTGCCAGCTGTGGCAAGTAGAGTGTTAAATACTTCGTTTATTCTTCAACATACAAGGACTTTTAACAAAAACACCCAAAAACCCGAAAGCATATTATTAACTCACATTTTAAAGAACAGAACAAAAAGGTTGAAAGGTTTTAACAATTGCCTCCATAAGGAAAGTATAACAAAGTCACTTGCTGGTCATTACTGCAGATGTAACAAAATAAAAGCAAATTCAGAAAAGGGTTTGTACCAGAGCAAAAAATCACCTCAGAGCTCTAGTCTCACACTTACCCTACTCAGTTGCAAACCACATACTCAACACGGTACAGCTGACCTGAATTTAGCTACTGTACATATTTATGTCTACATAAACAAAGATGAGATCCAATTCAGCTTTGAAATTTGAGGGCAGAAATCAAATAGCTGTATTTGCATTCCCTTTGATAATGGCATAGGTATTTTATCAAAGTTATTAAATGCTATCTTTTGGAAAGTTTACTTTCAACATCTAAGTCAGACTGCATCGACAAATGACTCATACAAGCAGCATATGCCCCATCTAGAGCAAAAGGCTCCAAGCAACCACTTGTCTGATGACAAAATCAGAAACGTATTTGCTTCTTTTCTTTGCAGAAAATGTGAGAAGGTTTCGGAGAAACTCACAAAACCATTTTGGCATTATAAAAACTAACATTACACAACATTAAACATTACAAAAATTAGCATTATAAAAACTTTCATTAGCACATGTTATAATACCCAAAACAAAGCAAAATGTTAATTTAAAATATTCAAAGAGGAGAACATTTTTACTTTTAAAGCTGTTTCACTATGAATAAATTATAATTCAGACACTTAAGCAGGGAGCTGAAAAATACTGCAACTCACTTGTACAGTTCTTCCTCTAGAGGCTATAGAATATATGGCTAATAAGAAATAAACATACAGATCATAACAGATCACATTAAAATGACCCCCAATCCACAGTCACTGTAAGCAAGTCTGATGCTCTCTCAAGAATGCCCCATTCACTTGGGATACACCAAATACCTAAAAATTATGGTACTCAGAATATGCAGTCTGACTATATCAAACTGCAGGACAGCAGAGACATGCAAGTTATCTCACGTTGTCTAGTCCCAAAGATGGACACAGAATAGTCCACCTTACTTCTCAGCTAGATGGTGTGAGTGTGGTAGTGTTTGGGCTCATAACTGCCTCTGCTACTCTGAGTCACTATTCAATAAAAATAAAATCACTCTAGCTGTATCTAAGACCTACATAAGCCCTTAAAGGAGAAAGTTTAATAAATCTGAAAAGCAAAATCATGTTAAGTTCTGTCCAGTTTCCACATCTTCATTTTCTTTTTAAAGAATACGGATCTGAATTTTTTCAGTGACGTACAGTGATCACATAATAATGCTACAGTAAGAACATTAAAATGTACAAAAGGAACTAACTTTTAAGCCTACTGTGACTTACAGAAAAAGCAATATAGCTCGAGGCATGGGTACTATTAGACAATGCTCTTCAACTTCCACAGATTAATACTATATAAGCATTGTCTCTATCTTGTCCTTTGGTAATCACTGACATTACCCACAGCTTCTTTACTGTGTTTGGATCATAAGCACAATATAATCTAGCTTTAAATATAGTATTTACAAATACTATTTAAACAATATTTTATAATAATAGCAAAATAATTCAGCTTTAACAGAGAAGTTGAAAAAATGTTAAGAAAGATGACCACGTGGATTTCGCTTCTTAAACAACTCCAATAAAGCTTTTTCTTTACTAAACCATGAGATATCATGAAGTGCTGTATATCATAAAATATCTCAAGTTGGAGGGGACCCATAAGGATCATCGAGTCCAACTCCCTGCTCCTTGCAATATGCCAGATAGTTTAAATAATTGAAACAGTAAAATCCAGAAGTTAGAATATACCTCTGTCCATCCACTGTGCAAAGTGACACACCCCACAAATCAGGGCTGAACTTGGCCAGTTGTGGAATATAGTCAGCAACCTATCACAATGTGAAATAAAAACAGAGACATTACAACATCCAGAATATTTAACTATATGTTAATTAAAATAAATGCCAATGGAAAGGATACACAAGTTACAACTGAATTACTGTACTAATAATCACCTGGTATATCTAAAACTTCATTACAAGTTATTACATTCACTAGTTTGTTATCAAATAAAATATTTTTTCAATGAAAGTACAAACTTCAGCACATTCTAAGAGGAATCTGTTCTATATTACGGCATGTTTAAATTTTATATGCTTTGAAAATGCTTAGCTTGTAACAAAGTTTGGGGGTTTTCAATTAATTTATTGAAAATAAGCATTAGAACAAACTTTAATTACTAACGTAGGTATGGTGTTGACAACGATTTCTGTCACAGAACCCAGCCAGTTGTGTAGAGTAGCATAATTCTTTTATAGACTAAGCTTAGTCTGACAAATTATATAGCAGTTTTACAGTTTATGTAAAATAAAGAAAGAACAACATTATTTTCTCTTTATAACCTCGAAATTGTAAAAGATCATGAGAGGTAAGGAGCTTTATTTCTAACACAGTTTACAAGTTGCAGACATAATTGAACTTCCTAAACAATTTTATCAAGTTATCAGTTTAACATTTTGCTAAAAATGTTAAGAAAAATCTGGCTACTTAACAAATATATTTGGTTAATTGCAAGAAATCTATAGAAGTTGGAAGTTGAATTTACAGACAGGTTACCTTTCCTCCAGATTGTTTTTTAGCACTTTCATACAACTCATCAATATGTGAAGTAAATGACATAAAATCTGGAATGACAAACTTCCTCCTGAAAGCTTGAGTAAGCAACACAATATTACTTTGTACACACCTGTAAAAAGTTAAAAAAGTTTATTAGTATTTTGACAAAGTACTGTCAAAAAGCCTACTTAAGCAGCAATTACATGCTATTTAAATAAGGACCAAGTTATATGCCTACAAGAACAGGTCTTTATTAGAAAAACTTTTCAATTTTCCACTCTGTAAGTTATAAATAATTTTTAAAACATATTTTAAATTGTTCCTTTGCATTTGCTTTTATGCCTTTTTATTGGAAGCCCTTATTTGAAGTTTCAACTGTAAGGTTGTACTGCCAGGTACTATCAATTTGCCTTCAAGTAGCACCTAAGCTTGCAAAAGGGATCTAAGCCACCCATTTCTTAGGATCAAGACACGTGACAGCCATCTAACCCAGCCCTCGTCCAAGGAAGTGCTAATTTCGGAGCTGGATCGGGCTTCTGAGGTTCAGGGTTGGTTTCTTTCACTTCCAACTGGTTTCACCATGAATTGAACAAGATCACTGCCAACAGACCAAACTGGAGTGAGTTCCTACTCTAATAAGAATAAAACCCTGTGGAAGTACTTGATAACATCTTTTCAACTAAACAAAAGTTAAGAGTGAGCAGTACTGCAAGTCTCTTGCTTCAAACTATCACCAGTTAAGGAATCTTTGCTGCCTTTTAACCCACAATACGTTATCGCCCACACCCTCCGAACATCAGCCCATCTGGTACATTTAAAAAACTGATGAGGTAAAAACGAAAGGACTTATCTAGGAGAAACAGAAGAAGGGAAGGATCAAAACACAAGCTGAGACATGCTGCTTGAAGTGGTATGCCTGTGGGTGGGGGGTGAGCAGGAGTGGGAATTGGGAGCCATTATAATGTCACTTGAAATATGACCTGATAAAGGATATTAGCAGCCCTATCCCAGTGCAAGGACGAGAAAGGGAGGTTTATCATCAAACAATTTTGTCAACATGTTCCTTCTATGCAGAAACAAACTGTTAATTCAGACAAATGGAAAGTTAGGAACGTCTAGGCCCATATTACAAATGAGCATATATCCTTCCAATGAAGACTTATTCAGAAAAGTAAAAAATTAATTTTTAGGGAAATACTTTCACTTGGAATAGATACTTCCAATAATCCAATTATTAAAAGTCATTATCAGTTCAAAATGAAGTTGCATGAAGACCAGTGAACAGACAGAATTATCTTCCCTTTGAATCCCCCTCTCTTTTTTTAACGTTTCAGTTTTAACTCCTTTGTACTTAGAAGACTTTATAGCAAATTCAGCTGACAACAATTTCGATGCTGGTAGGCACTACTCTCTAAGAATGAAAGAAAAACAGTGGAGAAGCTTCCATTCTACACACTGGCATCTTAAGAATTGCTGTGCCTGTAATAAGCTGCTTTGTTAGTCTTTGTTAAAATAGCAATTGAGTGGGTTTTGTTGTAATATGTCACACTTATCCACTCCTTTTTTACGTATCTTGCAAAAAATCCTGTTCGTTTTTTGTTCCCAGCAGTCTCCAATTACAGTAACCTACTGCAGGTGCAATAACCCCTTTTCAAAAGTAATTAATAAGTTATGGCAGCTAGATGTGCAGAAGGAGTAACAACCTTCAGATGCACTCTTTTCAGGAGAAAAAAAAAAAATTTGAAGTTCCCCTAAACCTATTAGAACAACTCAAGAATACAAAGTATGGAAAACAAGGTGGCAGCAGTATTCACTGAAATACAGTCCTCTGACACCACATTATGTTGCTGAAACAGGAAGGGCATTTATACACTTACCAACTCACACTGAGTCTAGGATGGTCACTTCAATAATTCAATCATTTTAAGCTAGAGATTGAAACTCACTGCAGAAATAGCTATGCTGGTTAAGGACATTACCTATTCCTGCAAGAAGTTCAAGGTCAGTGTCTGGGTATTTATCCTGGTACTCCTTAACCCATGCAAGCCATATGAATTCACAGACATTAAATATGGGGGTTGAATTAATCTAGATGGATATGCAGAACAACTATTGCATGGACAGAATGACAGGGGTCTTAGTAAGCTCCAATTAACAGGGCAGTAATATTTTCAGTCAACAGAGGACACTAGCCTTGACAGCCTCCAATAGACATCTCCTCCCCACCAGAGTTTCTAACTGGTTTATGTTCCAGGTAACCCTTTGGAGATGAACAGTCTGAGGCTCAGGAGAAGTGGAGCAGTAGGAAAAGATGACAGGGAGGAATTTAAGGATGCAAGTCTTATGATCCATAATAACTCTCAGTGACTTGTATAACCTGAAAGTAACAGTTTGGGGGGTTTTTTGAAAACTGAATCTTTGGTCTCTAGCATGAAGTTAGGATTACTTTGTTTCCTTTATCATACAACTTGTTCCATTTATCCATTCTTTTTCAAGTTCTGGCTCAAATTGCTAATTATTGCTTCCCTAGGCAAAGTAGACATCTGCTAAAAACACAGTCTGAACTCCCCCCAGTTCTGAAGAACCTTCAGGTTATCTATATAGCTGAATGGACACATTTTTTTCCTGTTTAAAAAGCTACAGTATAAGCATTACAGAAAGGAATGTGAAACTCCATTTCCAACTAGCATGACTAGGTCTGTAGAAGTGTTCAACATATTTAGCCACTTTAGAAAAAAAAGTGACATTATTTTGACAAATGAGGTATTAATATAATAACATAGCGGAAGTCCTCTACATCTTCTGTCAAAAGCTTTCTAGCTGCTCAAACAAATAGGATGAAAACAGTTAATACCTGGGTTAAGCATGTCTAAAATGAAAGTTTTCCTCAGGACTTGCTACCTAGATTGAAAGAGCAGCACAGCCACTCAGAAGCAAATAGACAACCCTGTTTGAGATCCAGCAACGGACTGTCAGTTTTACGTTTAGAACATAATATAACCAGATTGCTGCTTCCTACCTGCAGATCAGAGGAGATTTGGCTAGCAAGACCACAGTTCTAGCTCAGTGAAGCGGGACAGACAGCACCTTGTGACAAAGACTAAGTCTACATGGCCAAGTAAGTTATTCTGAAAAATAATCGAGTTTAAACCTCAGAGTTATAACTGTTACTCAGTAGCCATTATCTCATTCAAGTGTACACTATTTTCAAAATAACTCAATTCTGATTGCCTCATGCCTTTCCTTCCCCGCCACCACCCTTGACCAAAATATTGTTAGTTAAGAAGTAGGCTTTTTGCAAGTCCTCTATTTTTCTGTTAGGAACGAGCCGTGAGTTAAAGGAAAAGCTAAGAGGGGTAGGAGGATTTCTTACAAAGATTATTAGAATATTCTACAAATTAGCTACAAGGTCATAGAAACAGATCTAAAGAATAGGATATGTCAAAATGTGCACACTTAATGAGGAAGATTAGTGTGTACAATCTTCCATATTTGTTAAGTTGCCTAAGTTTCATCTAAGAATAGTTAGATGATACTACTACTACTACTACTACTTCTTTATTAAGTAGTACCATAGCTAGGGTACCAAGAAAAGAAAAAAATTCACATAGCAAGCTAACTAGCATGCTGCGCTGCTTTCAGTAAGCAGGCTGTTCTCAGCGAGGTATCATTCATGCTACAAAGAACACGTGTTGTATATAGATCTATATAACACGTGTTATATAGATACAACATGAACAGCCAATTCAAGAAATATGTCAAGCACTCTCCGAAATGGGCCCCAGTAAAGCCTTCAATTCAAGAAACTCTGGAGATGAAAGATTAAAAACCCAAGTTGTTCTGCTTGTAACATGGAGATTTTTTCTAAGTGCTCTAAGTGGAGAGCACTGTAAAGCCGAAAATCTTCAAAATAAAGCAAGTTTAGTCAAATTGGAGTCTAATGTTTTGAACCATTAGGTGTTAAAACACCTAAAGGTGTTAAAACTTCTGTTTCAAAGACTTCTGTTAGCAAAGATGCACAAGCTAAAACATTTTACAGGTAATTTCTACTAGACTTGATTGATTTAGTCAAGCTTACACTATCACTACTCCACGTCACTCATCCTTGATGCTTTATTTGATCTAACACCTTTGGATTCAAATTCAACAGAAGAATTACACCACTGACTTTCATGTTTAGGGCAATGAAGCTTCAAAGTCTTGAGGTAAGTACAGCTGAGTAGATACATTATTATATTTCACACCTTAAACACCTGGAGAAGAACAGAAAATACAAGAACCTTGTACAAGTCTCTACACAGCAAATGCAGTGTGCCCAGGAGGAACAGATAACTGAAGTTTGGGGGTTTTTAATTTATAAAAAAGGTTAACACCTGCTACTAGGAAGGAAAATCTGCTATGTGAAAAGAGAGTCACCTCTCCACCCTTTGTCTAGTCTTTACGTTCAAAACTCTTCCTACACAAGAAGCAATCATGTAAGCTTTCCACAAATTACCACAGTAACAACCACTCCCCTAACACGGAGGATCAAGTCCTAGAGATATGACGTAGAACACAGGCTAATCTTCAGCCCTTTAATTAGCAATCACTTGTCCTTTTTTTAACCACTTGTCCTTTTTTTAACAGAGAACCCTTACCTAAAACATAATTCATATTTTACTATTACAAACAAGCCTTCTAGTACAAATGTAATGCATAATAGCAAAAGCATTTCCTTTCCAATCCAACCATACACCCAGGAAGGTTTCTGACTCTGTAACAATTAAGAGTGCTGACAAATAACGAGTGAAGACCTGGTCTTGAACTTAAATACAGGAATAAAGTTACTCCATGTTGTACCTTTAAGAAGTATCCCCCATTTGATTACAGACTTGACTGGTTTGTTACTTTGTCACACACACAGACATTCATTTTTTCTCAATGTACTTCCAAAAATGTTTATATATATTAAAAAATGTATAATATACATACTTTATGTTTTTATTTATATAAACTATGTAAATATATAATATAGTATAAGCATATACTGTATACTATATATTTTATATACTTATATATTTATATAATGCCATTATGTATGTAAACACACCTTTTTATACACATATATATTTTAAATTGTAACTGAGAGGAAAACACTAAACAGCATTAGTTCACAAATTCAAAAAATGCTACGGAACAACAAAAATGCACCAATTTTGACAAAAGTATACTCGGCATGAAAAAAGCAACTTTCAGATATTATGTCATTTATCCTGTAAATGGAATAAAAATATAGACTCAAAAATAGTCTACAAATTTCATTTCAAGATTTAAGAGCCTCTAAACTTCCAATCTTTTGGCACACAAAAACTGTAAGTAGGGGAGCAAAGGAGTGTGCTTGGAATGAACTGAAGACAGTACTTATACTGTTCAGCTAACTGACCACAGACTTTTCTTAAAAAAAAAGTATCACTAAAATATGGCACATAAATCTCTTCCAAGAGACCAAAGCAGTGTCTACAGTCCTAACTGCTCTCATCTCTACATGCCTTGCAATTTAACTTCAATCTATTTTTCATATACTCACTTTTAGAATTAACTACATACATACTCTGAACATCTCACTAGACAGAAGCAGCATCCTGAACTTCAGATTAAGAACTGATGATGCAGCGAGAGAGAAGTTTTATGTACTCATACTAAATGCTTCATGCTGCATCAATTAATTTATCTGGCATCTGACCGAGAGCTGCAGTATGGGGTCAGCTACACATGCAAACAACACTGGTAGATTAAACTCTTGTGGCGATCACACAATCTGTCTGCTGCATGAAACCAGAGAACAAACTCATATGAAAACAGCATCAGTAGGACTGTGTGTTTGACTCCCTTTCTAATTACACGTAGATTTATATACGTTATGTCTCTCCTAAGACAGCAGTCAGTAACACACACACATTCATTCACGTTTATACAGTTACATTATTGACAGAAAGTTTACTTTTTAAAAAGGTCTTTGTCCAGCATAACACCATCTGAGGTTGTTTGAAGGGTCAGTCTTAACATATCCATGCACTCTTTCAATCGGGGATCAGATGTACGTAATCCTGTAGATTTGAGTGCCTATTACAATAAAACAATAATTACTAAAATGAAAAAATACGCTATTACAATCAAATTCTCTACTGCTCAGTCTTATTTATCAAGATAAGAAACATCTGCCACTGCGTTATCAACACAGAGACATTTTGACACCTTATTGATCCTTTTGCCATTTCCTTTTGTCATTCTGGCTGCGTGTGATGTCAAAGGATTAATGTCATTTGAAATCCACAGTGGTCCAACTACATTTTACACAAGTGCAAATACTACCCAGCCCTGCTGCAGACTCGGATGCTTTCAAGCATACTCTCCTGCACAGCAAAGAAGTGAATAACAATACTAGTACACTCATTCTCTTACTTAATTACAGAAACAGTGTTGGGGGTGGAGAGGGAAATATGGTTACATTCCTTGCTTCAGCTCACTGTGTGTAACAGAAATTCTTTGCTTTGTATACTGGCATTTAGAATGTTAAAAAAAACCTTGTAGTAGTTAGTTTTCATACAGCATTCTGGAACAGTAAACTTACAGTTATGAATTTATGAACTGGTATTTTTTCTTGTCCTTCTGCAATAGTGTAGAAAAGCAGATCTTCTAAGCTAGGAAGGAGACCTTGCTTCACTTTACTGGGGGGGGAAAAAAAAAAGAAAACACATGCATAGATTAGTTTAGTGCATATTTTTATTTATATACATTTTTGCATTGTTCACAAGGAAACATTTTCACTACCAATATAACTGCTACCATTAATTCCAAAGAACACTTTTATCAGTGAACACAAAGCTTAATTCATTCAACTTTAAGCAGGAAAAAATGGTAAGATTAAAAGCAGCATACATATACTTTACAAAGCAAACATTTTTAACTGCAACATAGTCATGTTTTTACTGACATACATTTATTGCTGAGATTATATTTAGAAATTCTTTGGAACAGATTGATCACGTTTCCCTCTTCTTGACGTTGCAGAGGATAGACATGTTACTTGCACAGAGGATAAAGTATTTAGAAGACTCAAAGACTTATGTGCCTCATAATAAAGCTGTAAGAGCAGACTGATCCAATGGTTCCACAGGGAAGAGAAAGTAAAGAGATGATGGATGTGTATTATTTTCTTCAAAATAGCCCTGTTTTTAGGAACTCCTGGAAGGAGTCCTAAAGCCCGTGTCCTTCTAGAAGCTTATGTAAGCCCCACCAGTCACAGCGAAAGCAGGCAAAGCCATCTGCAGCACCGTACGGCATCCCGAACCAGCTCAGGCACCAGCAGCAGTAACTCATCGTGCGTAGAGAGTAAGTTAACGTGCAGCGCACACACATCTTCAGCGTAGACACATCTTTAATGGTCACTATGTTTACCAATGTAAATACACTGGCTCTCCAAGTATTCCATGTGTTAACTATTTTACTCGGAGATATGCTTCCTGTATGCCTGCATTTTTTTTGTAACTTACATCTCCATTTTAAGTGAAATGTGAAGGAAACCTACCAGATTAAGCATCAAGAGTCCTTCCAAGAGAGAAAGCTGCAATACCGACAGCTTTCCCTCAAAGCCTTCGGAAGTTCTCTAAAGGTTTAACCTCAGAGTTTCGCCTTTCCTTGCTATTCCAAAGCACCCTGCAAAAGCCCAAGTCTGTACTCAGTTCTTTATGCTTCCCCTGTAAGTACGGCATCATAGCATACAGCTGGAATGTATACTTCCAAACTGCTAGGGGCAGCGATAGCAAAGGGCTTCGGATCAGTTCTTTCAGTTCCCTGAAGTGCTTAGGTTTGTTTCTAGACAAAGTCAGTTTAGAGAAGGCCAATGTTCTGATGTTTGGCAAGCAAAAATAAATAAAAACAAAACAGTTCTCTACTAAATGTAGACGTTGACTAAAATGCAGAGTATGCAGTCTTACATTATTTTAGCCATCAATTTTAAAGCTCAATCTTATAATCTAATAATATTGGCACCACTTTGTTACTATACTGTAATGCATAAAAGTTATTGCCTGAACTAGAATGCTCAGTGGCAATTTATCTGCTTTTATACATGTATGCATGTGTGTACAAAAAGCAGGTCTAAATTCTAGTCATGACAGTTTTCACAAGATTATTCTTTGAATATCAATACTCAAGAGTTATAACTACAAAAATAAAATACTACAACTAAGCACAGAACCTAGGTAGGCCAATGCAATCTTACAGACTGACATTAATGCTCCCTCCTCTCCCAATACTAGCCTACTCTAGCTCAACAACAGGTCAGATTTATGATTATTTTTAATAAAAATCTTATTCTATCCAAATATCCTTTTAAATTTAAGACAACCTTTAGATTGCACTCGCCTCCCTCCTTTCCTCATAACTAGCAGTGAAAACCAGTAGTAAAAATCTCACTTCTCATTTTCCAATTTATTTAAAACACTGTACTTACATACTAAGAACAGAAGACAGCTTTGTAAGGCAACAGAACTTTCCTTGTCTTCCAGTCTGGATTTTTTTTTTTTTAAATGATGCTGGCTGACTAATGCACAGACAGGCTGGCAATTCAACCAAGACAAACGCTTGCAACTACCTCAAGCAAATTACTGAACACCCTTTTTCCTAAAGAAAATTCAAGTCTTCCACGCAGCACATTGCGCTTTCAACCTTTTGAGAACAGTACGTCCAGTCAAGCCAACAGAACCAAAACTACTAACATACCAATTAAAGCTTCACCCTATACCTGCATCCTAACTCTGTAGCTACATACTTTGTTTTTTAAAGCTATGCTGAGTTACATAGTCTACACCCCTACATTTTCCCCATTTACACAGAGCATTTAACCAAGCTCCCCAAAGCATCGGGATTTCATGTTTTAAGGAATTTCTGCTACAAGACTCGTTACTGGATTGCTGCAGGTCTGACAGAGGAAACTCCCATATTCCACTTTGACAAAACAAGCCAGCAAACACACTGAGAAATTTTAACTGATAACCTATTTAATTACAAGTTTCTGAGCTATTACTCAGAATTTTACAGCTGTTCCAAATGTGGAATTTCTATCTGGAAGGGTGCAGAAAAAAACTTCAGACATTTGACCAAGATTTTTATCTGTAAGATTTTCATCTATTGAAGTGCACCTTTCGCAGCATAAATTCTCTCTTGACATAGTTTCCATATCTTTCACATCTGCTGCTGTTCAATATTGGGTCAGTCAGCCTAATTTAACAATGGATCTGCACTGATTGCCAAAGCAAAGAGGATGGCATTCAATGTATTTACAGAAAATTGCTCTTTGTCAAATAGTCCATCTTTTGATAAAGTTTATCAGCTAAATAGAGGTGGAAAGGCTTGCTCTGCAGTTTATCAGGTCAGTGATGTCAGTAACTAATGTTTGCTTAACATAAAAGCTACGTTTTGGCACCGTGAGCACACTTAGCAAGATAGTGCTACTCAGCACACGTTGTGAAGAGCTGTTTTTCAAGTCAGGGAACTTGCAATTTCCACAGTTGAATTAAAGTGGAAATTCCAGTTTATTCCATTTTATGAATAATGACTTTTGATACTTGTTTCCCTTCTTTTTAAAAAAAAAATAAAATTAAGCACCAGACTATTACACAACTAGACTTCTTCAGTGGTACTCTAACCTGTGGACTAGAATACTGACGGATGCTCCACACTGCTCTTTAAATATAAAGAAAACCAGAATGCAGGAATTCCAAGCACAAGGGCTTTGCGATCCATATCGTTCCTTCCTTCAGCACTTCCTTTCGCATCTGTGTGATGCTTACACCAGATTCCACGGAGGATTTCATTTTAGCTAAAGCTGAATTATAATTCTACAATATAAAAGAGATTAAATTTCAAATCCAGTGAAACATTCCTACTTTGTACTTTAAGATGTAATTGGCAAAATGCAGAACAGGATTTATAGAACAACAAACGATATAAAGATAGATACTGCTAATAACAGTATCAGGCTCATTATTAACTGTAAGACGCCAGCCATAAAAATACGAGGTGACAACAACTGAAAACTCCAAGGGCTGCAACCCACAGTCAGTAGCCACTATCTAAAACAGGCATCCTGAAGAAGTTGTCACAATACTGCTGATCTCCAACTAAAAGATAGAAACATCTGTCAAGTCACTAAAAAACTACTTTCTGTCCACTTGCGTAGTTAGACACTGATCCCATTAACAGTGGTGGGTAACCATTTACCTGAGAACTTACCAAGATTCAGACAAAACTCCATATTTATAAACTTAGTCCAAAGATGGGCATGTTTTAGTAGATGTCAAAGTGTTTATGGTAAAAACAAGAACTGTTGCTTCAAAATCTTAGCCTCTAAGGAAGTTACGAAAGGTCTCATAAAAGCGCACTTCTAACAGTTTCTTGCATCTGCGAGTATTATACCCACACTCTGACAGCAGTAACAGTGAGATGAACCACTGCCTGGTTACTACACAGTTATTCCTCTGGAATCTGGCCTAGGTGGAAAAGCAAAATGAATTGTAAAAGGTATCTCCAGAATTCATCCCTGTCCTTAAAAAGGAGCGCTACTACTCCCTTGTCACTTTAAGAAAAAACAAACAAAACACTTCCATTAACCATTTTGCTATATTCCATATACTAGTACCCATCACTACTGCAATTTAGCTATACTTTAAAAATCAGAATTGCTCACGTTTTGCTCCTCCCTCTCACCTTAATCAAGGCCTTTGTAATTTAGAAATAGCTTATACTAAGATAAACTATGTTTGATCCTACTACTGTCCAGCATAAGATGCAAGAATAACAATGCACGCTTACACTGAAAGTAGAAGTGAACAATGCACAGTTATATTGAAATTAGAAGTCAGTACTATTAAATACTATGCACGTTTATAGTTTAAGACTGTGCTAGGGTATTGTGTTTTAATTATTTAGGCATGAACATTGATATGATTGCATTTTAATCCACAGCCTTCATCAATCAAAATTACCAGTCTATGACCGTTCTCAGTTTAAGTGCAAATATTTTTCCTTTCCAAAACATATTAAGTTTCAGGTGGATACAGAGAGTGAAGGCTGGATAGCACGGATGCAGAGGTGGTGGAAGATGTTTAGGAAAAAATGCACAAGGGGATCTGGTTATGCAATGGGATACTAGTTATTTCATCAGCCACAGACCTCATAATTTATTCCCTCTACGAGGAATTAAACTGTTCTACATTTCTGTACACTCTTTGCACAAAACATTTTAGGTTTTCACTTGCAACTCCTACTCCCTGTACACGAGGACTGTTAGGCAAGCAAACAAGCAAGAAAATCTTAGTGCTGTCTTTTGACACTGTAGGTTATTCCAGTATCCTAGAACCATGACCTTACAACCAAACAGAGAAAAATAATCCCCCAAAACAAACAAAAAAAGAAAGTGTAAAAAGGACTATTGCCTTCCCAGTTGGGTCAACAAACCATCTGCCAAACACAACTCAATGTTATATACGGCTGGATGGCAAAGCTCTGGAATCAGCAGAACACACAGACTGCACTGACTTAGCCTAGTTATCAATTTAGTCCAGAAACCTGTCTTCTGAAGAACTTCACTTTTCTTCTGAATCCTGCACTCTATCTTAATATAGCAACGATTTCCACATGTAATGTACCATTTACAAATGCTCAAGGAAGATTTTCATAATTCTGCATTAAGAAAAAAAAAATGAAAAATAAGAACCCAGCAGGCTGGCTAATGTGCCACCAGGAATTCCTGCACAGCCTGAACTGAAAAGAAACTGTTTCCAGCTTTTTCCTTGTTCATAACTATATGCTGTATGTTTTATGTAATTATTCCTTGTTCATTTTGCAGTAAGGCTCAAAGAACAAGCATCTGACTTTCAAACACATCCTTTTGTCAAAAGCCAAAAATGATTAAAAGTGTATAACTGGTTTGTGACCACATAGCTTTGCCAGACGTATTAGGAATTATAGGATTTCCCTAACTGATGATAGCTGTAGGAAGCTGTTATAAAAGCTCAGTTCAAGAAAATGTTACTTCTTCAATAAATCACCTTTTCAACAGCCTCAAAAACCCCTCACAGTTGGCATACTGGTTTTACCTAAGTTTTTAATGGTACTGTCTGTATTTCTCATTGAAAATGGAAGTACAACCTTTATAAACCACACCTACTTGAGCCACAGCCGAATATTTTGTTCCAAAACATTACATATAGAGCTAATTCAAAGAGGAGACTTCATATATGTGGAACAATAGTATAACAATAAGACACATATTATTGTGTATTATATTGTATATGGCTATATAACCTGACATGCACGCGTTTTCTAAGGTGTTTGTCAGCAGAAATTTTAACTGATGCCTTTAAAGACTATATCCCATTGAAACAAAAGGCTTGAACCAAGCTGAGCAGCTAAGACATTTGGTGGGAGAAAGGGGAAAAGAACAAGAAGATAGCTTCTTTCCCCGCCTGCCATGTTGAAGGAGTACAAGTTCATGCTAAAAAAAAAAAAACCAAAACCAAAAACCACAACTCAAAAGCAGAACCATTAACAAGCTACAGGCTGAAGCCTTCCCGACTGGCCTTGTGGAATCTTTTCCAGACTTCCTCTTAGCATTAGGCTAACAAAGACTTGCTCAGTGTTAAAACAAGGTATTCCTTTCTTGGCCTTATTTCCTCTTCTTTTGCTTTTTTCATCCAGGTAATAAGCATAGCAAAGCCTAGGAAAGTAGCCTGGGTTTAGATTTTAATTATGCTGCCCATAAGCAGCGCAAAGCCAACACATGGGCTGCCGACAGGAAAGCCAAGGGGCATGTTCCAAACACACACAAAGGAGATGGGTCTTCATGGGCTTGCAGTTAAGCTGTCAAACTTCTTGTAGAAAGCTATCAGAGATACTAAGTGTACCCAGGTTCAAACAAGCAATGGGCAAACTGTGAGATGGGGGGGTGGGAAATGAGTGACTTTTTCAAGACCTGCATAATGCTGAGGACTAACAGAGCAGAGTGCTAAGGAGAACCACCAATCCATTTACCTCGTCATTATACTCGACCCCTGGTATCCACTACTGGTCATTACCAGGGACAGAAACTGGAGCTGATACACCAGTCCCTGACCAATTATTTTAATATTTCAGATTCTAAGTAAAAGAATATTAACTTAATAAACATATACAGTCTTATCATTTTATTACCTGCATGTACCTTTGTCACTTAGGGACAAATCAGGACATCTTGGCACAGGTACACGTTCTGCAGCACCTATGAACGTTTGTAGACACCACTAACTGGTGGTAACATCTATCCCTAATTGCCCTAGATGTAGACGTGGAGGAAATGGTGCTACAAAACTTCAAAGGCAGAACTACACGCCACGTACATTGCCTTTAATAATTAATGTAAGATGACACAGCTTTCGCTTCTCTTGGAAAATATTTTATGCGGGTAGCAGCGCTAGAAAAAACACACTAACGCACGCTGTCTCCTCTGAGCCAAAACACAGGCACTCCCCGCACACACGCACAGCCTTATGTGGGAGGGACCCCGAGCCAAGTGGGAGCTCAAGGCGTGGACGGGACCCCAGGCAGCGGCGAGGGCGGCCCCGAGAGGCACACACGCTCCCCACGCGCGCGTCTGCGCTCCCCTCCCCCTTCGAGCCCGCCTTCCGTGACCCGCGGGACCCCACCGGGCTGCGCAGCCCCGCACCTCGGCACCGGGCGGCCGCCCCGAGCACCCCCCGGAGGTGCGCGGCAGCCGGGCCCGCACCGCCCCGCGCACGCAGCGCACAGGCGCGGCGCGCCCCCGCCGGGGCGCGGCCGTGACAGACCCTAGCCCGCCGCGGCAGGGCCCCGGGAGCCCCCGGGAGCAGCGATGCCTGCGCCGAGCAGCGGCCCGGCCCTCGCACCTGCCGAGGAAGCGGCGTGGCGGCCCCCGCGCCCCGCCCGGGGCGGCCCGGCCCGGCCCCCTTCCGCAGGCACCACGCGTGCGAGGGCGAAGGCGGCGCTCACATGGCGCCTCCGCATCCCCCGGCGCCCAGCCCGGCCCGGCCCGGCCCCGCCGCCGCTCGCACCCCGGCACGCCCCTGCCGCCCCCCTTGCACTCACTTCTCCCCCCCGCCGCCGCCGCCTCCGGCCAGCTCCTTGCCACCGCCGTGGTTATTGTTGTGGCCGCTGTCGGCGGGGGGCTCGTCGGGGGTCGGCGGCGGCGCCTGCGCCCCCTTCCCCGGCTCCTCCAAGGCTCCCTCCGAGCGAGTGCACAAACCCCGCGCCGAAGGCGGCGGCCGCCGCAGCCCCGGGCCGCGGCGGGAGGCGGGCGGGCTCACGCCGAAGGCGGCCAGCGGCGGCGGGAGGCGCCTCGGGCCGGCGCCGGGACCCGGGCCGCCGCCGCCGGCCGCCCCCGGCGGGCCGAGCAGCAGCAGCTCCCGCAGCAGCGCCGAGCGCCACAGCCGCATCATGCTGCGCCACTTCCCTCCGCCGAGTGCCCCAGCCGGCGGCCTGCGGCGCCGCTCGCGCTCCGCCGCGCCCGCCCCCGCTCACCCGATTGGCGGCGGCCGCGTAACTGTCAGGCACTCGGCGCGCTCATTGGCCAGCAGGGACGCCAGTCCGGCCGGACCGCGCCCCTCGGCGCGGGACATGCCGCCCGCGGGCCGCTGGGGTCTCGGCGCGCGAGGCCGGCGGCGCAGCGGGGGGAGCGCGCGGGGGCCCGCGGGCGGGCGGCGGGGGCGGACAAGGACGCGGCGGCCGGTACCGCCCGCGGCCGGCGGGGCGCGAGCGGAGCGGAGCAGCGCCCCTCCGCGGGCGGATCCGCCGCAGGGCCGGGCGGAGGCGCGCTGAGGGGAGCGGCGGGGCGGCGGCGCGTAGCGGGCTGGGGCCGCCGTCCGCAGCGAGGTCACCCCGCCCTTCCCGCCGCCTCCATTTTCTGTCGGCCCCGGCGCCGGAGGAGGGAAAGTTTGAGTAACCACCGCCCCGGTAGCGCAGGAGGGCCCGGGCCGTGGCCCGGCGGCGGCGGGAAAGGGGCGCGGGGCGAGGCCGGCGGGCGCGCCCGGGGGTCCCCGCGGCGGCGTGAAACGCTCCCGGCGGCGCTTCCCCCCCCGCCCGCGACGTGTAAAGGGGTTAGACACGGGTTGGGTTTCGGCCGTGTCGGGTTTGGGTTGCCATGGATACGGGCGATTTTTTAAATGTCATGTTTTCAACTACCGAGTGGGCCGCCCCTGCTGGGACAGAGGAGCGGGCGGCGGGTGCAGTCGGTCGCCGGCGGGGGCCGGAGCGGCGTGGGCAGGAGGCTCCCGCCGGGGGGCCGCCCGGGCGGTGCGGCGGCCGTAGGCCCGCGTTAGCCAAACCGTGTCAGAAACACCGGCGGGAGGAGAGTTCCCAGGCTCTTTGGGCCAAATGCTTCTGCTGACGCGCAGATCTACTAACGGCTTTCCGTGCGCTGGCAATAAAAACGTAGTTGCGTCGCTCATGGCCAAAACTTGCTGTGGAGGCCAAAGCGTACAAATTTAAAAAAAAAAAAACCAACAGACGAGAAGTGAAACACCTGGACGCATAGGTGAATTGGGTGCGGCTGTTCTTCATGTTCACATCATCAAGCGTTTAATCGGAGTGTGAAAATTTTGCTACTGCTTGTCTACAGGTCTCGGTTTGGGAACCACTGACCCATGGTAACACAACGCCAAAGGCCAAAGTGGGGAGAGCAGCAGAGAGTAACCGCAGGGCTTCAGCGCAAGGTATAAACGTCGCTCCTTACGTATAGTTAGGCTTCTGTCACACCATCCCGACATGCTGCTTGCCAGTATACAGCGTCTTGGAAGTCACGGATTTTGCAGTTACTTGGTGAAAGTCTTCGCTCACATAACCAATTGCTAAATTTGTCCTAGATGAGTACAAATCTATATTAGTGAATTGCATCCATTATGGGTAACAGTAGAAGAGGAGATCTCTTGTCAGCTTACTTCATCAGTAATGCCAACATGGAAACCAGTATTTAAATTGCCACTAGCTTTCTCACTTCAGGAATCATAATTTTCTGAGCAAAAATGTAAATACTTCTGGAGTTCTGAGCCTATTACTGCTGAATTTCCTTGTGAACAATTTCCCCGTGCATTGAGGTTTATTTCTTTTGGTATGTTTATTACGTTTGGGGGAGGTGGGGGTGGAGAAGTTGTAGTTCTGAGTTAAAATGATCTTGCTGCACACTTGATTGGAAATGTTTTACTCTGAAGACATTGATATTTTATTTTCCACCACCCCTCAGATTGGAAGTTTCAGCTGTCTAGGCACCGTAAATTGCTCTTAAAGAACCACACAGAGGGTTTTTTGTTACCTGTTTTCCATGCGCTCTGAGTTTGAGAGAATCACTACAAATCGACACTGAGAATAGCCTTTGCTTCTACGGACACCACAGGAGTTCCTTCTGCTAATAAATTGTCACAACAGCCATGCGAGTTTTTGGAGGCAGATCTAAAGATAGCTGGTAATCTATGCCTATAAAACGAACCTCGGCGCACCAGTGGTTTTCCTTCCCACTGAACAAGGAAACTTGAAATATCAGTGTGGGATGTGTAATCCTGGGCCACAGCTACTTCACATACAAAAATGCAAAGTACCTACAGTTCTCACATACTTATTACATTACCTATTATATATTCCCTGGAACTGATTCTTGATTTCCATTTGCTAAGTCCTTTTGGCAAGCCAATAACTGCCTCCTTTATGCTGCCACCCAATAATAATATTTCTCATTTTTTAAATTCCGTTATGTAAAATACTCTAAAGATAGAAGTCTCTCAAGCACCTTTTCCATTCTCTCTGCAGGGGCTACTGCTGTAAGACCAGAGGCGGCAAGTGCGTTTCCAGTATGTGCATTTGGTCACTAATTGAACACACAGTCCTGCAGACCCTTACAAGATTCCCCACTGATTTTTAGTGCCAAGGTGGTATTTTTGGTGTGACAGCTGCGCTCTGTCACAAGCCAGCTGTTTAGCAACTGACCTGGTTCAAAAACTTGTCTAATTCATCTCTTTTACTGTAGAGGGGGCGAGACGAGGAGGAATGCAAAATGCAATGATCTGGATCTTTCCTTTTAGTGCTCTGGTTTCTGTTCAAAACATTGCAAATAAGGTTGTGGGAAGGAAAAGAAAAAAAGTGCTACGTTAACAAAAATATTTGCCTCTCATGACAGTACCCTGTGTTACCATTCTTGACCCTACATGAACTCTTTGATTTTACTCATTTCCTTTTTTTTTTTTTTTTACTTTGTATGCTATTGCCTTATTCGTTTATTTAACCTTTTAGTATCACCTTCACATCAGTAATCTCCCAACGCAAGTATTCTTCCATAAAGCTTTTCTTAAAACTCACTTCAAGAAATTAATATTCAACTTCTCTCCCTTGTGTGTGTTTTAGCTCCTGAGGGCAGAAAAGCCAAGTTGCTCTATGATGTGTGGAACTACAAATACACAGCTCAGGAACAATGCAAAATGATAAATATAGTTGCAGATTCACAAAGTTCAAGGGCCATAGTGACTCATTCCCTATTCTGAGAACTTTTGCTGCATATTTCAGGCCATCACTCCTTGCTCCTGCTATGACTAAGCCTGAGAAGTTTCCCCCAGTGACTCTCTGTCCCCTCCTCCCAAAGGCGCAGGTATACTAGAGGGTCTTAATTTAAAGATGGATTTTTTTTTTTTTTTGCTTTTAAAATAAGCCATTAGAAGTGTAGTAAAGATAGCATCAGAAATACAGCCATTTGCTTGTGAAAAGTATTATACATTAAACCTGTTGAACCGAGACTGATTTTTGTTTTGATCCAGATGTTAGGCTGGGCTTTCCCATACCTCAGTGAAACCCCCTTTAGACTTCCCTCTTGAACAGAGTGATACTACTCGTCTCTTTGGAAAGAGAAGACAGGCCATCTGCTCTGCCATTCTGTGTTTCACACAGTATCCCAGGAGAAGCAGAACATTACAGAAATGGTTTCCAACATAGTGCAAAGAAATGTGAAATTAAAATTCCCTATAGATTTTATTTTGAGTTGGTTACACAACCGGCATAAGCCAATGCTTCTCATTAATTTCCGCAACTATACACGTACTTCTGTAAGACAAAAATTATGACAATTTAAGACAACATGGTCCTTCTGTAAAGAAAAAAGTGGATCTTTTAAATAGGCATTGTTTTTTTAGTATTTCCCTTAAGCTGTGTTGTAGCAAGATATTCCTAGTATATCCCTCTAAACATAATCCATATTTCAGAGGTTGTTCTTTCTAAAAAGGGCATAGCAGCGTTAATCTTCTAGGAGAAAGGGCTCTGAAAAGCAGGTGGAAAGAGGTCTTCCCAGTTCAAGCACATACACTGATAACAGCTTTCAGGAAGGTTAAATCCTCCCCTCAGATCGGCAGGGCAGATCTCAGATAAGCAGCAGAAATTAAGGATTATCTTGACTACGACATGAACTGTTTACTTTGCTATTTTAAATGGTTATGTTGGCTCCATTTCATTTGTTGCTGGGTAATGCTTTCCAAAAGAGAACTGAGGACCAGACACTGCAATTTTGTCTCTATTTGAGTATTCCTACCGATTCTACCAGCAGTTCCTAAAAATAATTTTTTCTTTTGTGAGGCTAACTTGCTGCACATTTAGGTAACATTTTTATATCGATTCAAATAAAAGGTGCTCAGTCACAAGAAACATTCCCCGTTGGATTGTACAGAGGATACAGAACAGCTTCCTCTGAGCATAGAAGCATAAGCAGTAGATAAAGTTACTATTTAATCTGAGAAAATGAAGGTTTAAATGTTTAGGCATGATAGCTCAGAAATCCAACGAGGAGGAAAATATTCAGAGGAATAATTTACCTGGGAGGTAATAGTTGAGGGAGCGACCTCAAGTGACAAGCAATAGAAAAAAAATCAAAGTCATTTTCCCCATGTGGTGCATCAATGAGGCCATAGCTCATTTCTCATCACTCTCATCCCAGGCAAATATGGGCAATGAGGAATTAATTCAAAGGAAAGCAACAAAAATGTTTGGAGGATTTGCTGAGACTGACATGAAGAGAGACTACAAGGGCCTGGGACATTCCTAGCGTGATTAACAGACAATATATGATGTTTTCTAGTGTATATGGCAGAGCAAACAAATAATAGAAGTAGGTTTATTGAGGATGATCTGCAAAGACTGGCACAATTTTTTCCCATTGCTCTATTAACCTGTTTCATCTTCGCCAGTGAGACAGCACCATCGTTCCTCATGCACGTTACCAGTTATAGCACTTTTCAGATGCAAAATTCTTTACACATCAGAACATTCACCTTCAGAAGCCAACAGCTTACCTCCCAGAGAATTATCCTCTGCTGCATCCAGCTCACTGCATATTATTTGCGCTATAATATACATAAGTCAGAGCATTACAAACCCCATGCATTCCACCCACAATCGTATTTAATGCTTAATTCTGATGACATCCGCCAAACTGCAGTCCAGGTCTTGATACCACAGCAGGCCAGGGAGCGGGAGCAAACTTGGATCTTCTGTTCGTGTTCCCGATCCTCAAATATTAGCCTTGGTAACCTTGTGCTAGCAAATAGAAACAAGAGACAACCGCATCTGGCTGCTCCATCGTATCCCAGATGTCCGCGCCGAGCGAGCATGAGAGAGCCTGGGAGCTCAGGGGAGTCCGTGAACTCACGTCTAGCTGCTTTTGAGAACGGACACGTAAAATTGCTGCCTGCATTTAAGCAAAGGTCAGAGCTCTTAGGCTGACCACAAGCTGGCTCGTCCTGTACAAAGCTACGCAGTGCTGGGCGATCGCTGGCTGTCTGGTAACATCTGCATGTGCCACCCCAGCCCTGAAGTGATGGAGATGACAGTGCGCTGCAGCCACACCTCGTCCCAAGCTGGTTGCTTTCAGCTCGGAATTCCAGCACCTTACGAAAAGGCACTTGGAGAGATGCAGTCTTTCAGACAAAGACACACAAGTGAATCCCATTTCATGGTCCCACGTAGGAAAAACCTTCTCTCCCACATCTGATTTTGCCCTTTTACAAATTGAGGTTGAAATTATTTGTGGCCATGTAGAAGCTTAAGCTTACAAGGACACTCAGGCTTAGGAGCATCCTGGAGGAAAACAAAACAAAACAAGGTAAGGTCAAGCAAGCAAAACAAGCAGTCAGACTGTAATGGAGACTGGCTCATCACAAGTGGTATTCCAAATAGTGTAAAGGTCTCCGTCCTCCAGAAGGCTCCTCTGGAGTGCATAGATACCACTCTGCTCGAGTGCAGGGCATAACGCTAGCACCAACAAAACCCCACTACCTCTGAAATGGCAAACTAATGAGCAAAACCACACGTTTCTTTCTGCCCGGATATTTTTGGCACCTTCTCATTTCTGTTGCTGCACTGAGGGAAGAGGAATGGACACTTCAGGTGATTTAAGGCTCTGCCTTCCTGTGCAACCACCATGAGTTGCAAGTCTCCTTGCAAGTTGCAAGACTGTTTAAGTCTCCTGTTGACTTAAAAACAAACAGTCCCATAAAGACTAATGGGAAAACATGCTATATTTTTTAATTCTTGAAGGATGTAACCTTGAAAGATTGTTTCCCCTCTCCCCCCATTTAATTCTCGCTTTATAAACCCCTAACTTTCTTAAGGAGGTGAAAGGAAGGAGGCAAGGGAGCACAGTAAAGCAGATACTCTTGGTACCAGTGGGCGAACCTACATGTTGCTGGAGACTGCAGACATGCTACCAGCAGCGCTTCCAGTAGCACACAATGTACCATCACACTCCAAGGGTATTTAATATTTAGACAAGGACTTTTGAACAGTTCCACAACAGTAGGCCAGTGGGGACTGAAGATTTTGCGAAACCAGATTCAAAAATTAAAGAAATACAGCAATCAAGGTTCTAAGTTAGCCTGGATTAAGGATGTGTTTTTGCTAATACCTTCAAAATTCTTGTAAAGTATTTTTGGTGCATTTGAAACATTTGTGCTTCTTTAGAGTTAACTGCTGTCACAGAAACATCTTCATCTTTAACTGCTCCATAATGCTCCATCTTTTCAGACAGGGCTTGAAACAACTCTCACTGAAGTCAGGAGTTGATGGAAAAACACACAAGAAAAGAAACTATGTTTTAAATAGTATTTTTAGCCCTCAGTATAGTTTCCATAGCAGTATTAGACCCAATTATGTGGGCTTTTGCCTCGACTGACTGGGTTGTGCTGTTGAAATTCGGAGCGTTTCTAACATTACGTGGTCTCTGGTGGCAAAGTCACTCATTCCCACGCACATGCCGTGGTTTGTCACCCCCTCGCAGTTGTTCCGAGACAACTATTGAATTGGGTCACGCTGTAAACTGCGTGAGCGAAACAACCTGGGTTAAAAATTGATGAGCGATACTTCCCCTCTTTGAGAAGGAGGAGTTTCACACAACAAATCTGTGAAACATGCCTTGAGGAGCTTTGAATTAGACATGCCATAGGATGGCTCAAAGGAAGAGCAGTAGCCAAGAAATTTTGATAATTTTGTTTCTCTCTTTATACTTGGCCTTGTACCACAGGAAAGGGATGTTGTCGAACAACAGACTTCACAGCCTTCCTGTCACAGGCAATTTTTAAACGGTGACCAAGTGCTTGGATATTTTGAATATTTAGATAAAGTTTCGTTTGGTAGCTCCATCAACGAGCAGAGCTTCAGGCAATTAGATATCCTTATAACAAAGCATGAAGCCAAACCAGTTGTCTGTCTGGATAATATGGTTATATTGACTTTAGGAGGAAACACAAGCAGTTCTGGAATTACTAGAACATCCCTTATTCTGTCACATACTTGCACACAAAATAGCCTTGTAACACCCTACAGTAATCACCCAAGACATCATGGGCCTGATGTGAGAACAAATCTAATAGAGCCTACCAGCAGCCCATTTGATACCTTGGGGGTTTTTTGTCTTCAGGCTCTTTGCTATGTATGCTGCGTTAGACTAAACTCTCATTACACACTTGAGGAGCAGCTCTGCTGAAACAAAGTCTGAGCAACGAGACCAGAACCAAGCTGTGTTAGGGAGGATATTTTGGGCTAAAAGGACTTTAAGAGGACAAATGAAAAATGAACTATGCCGAGTATTTTGGGCCAGAAGGCACGCAGAACAGACACATGTAATTATTCACCTATCTACGGTTAGAAAAACATCACCCAGACACCGTTCTTTTTCCTCCCCAGCTTTGACTTATTGCATCATGTCTGCGGCAGAATTACAAACTCTCAAGATAGTGCACGTGTCTTCTTATTAGCCATGTTTAATCGAGAAGATAATTTGGTTTATTTCTTGGACTTCCATTATGTGTATTCTGATGCAGTTCTTTTATTCAGCTTCAGCTTATCTTACCTTGTACATTTCTGCAAGTTTTTCCTCTGGTTATCTATCTTCTAAGTTGTACCTCTTTGTCTCTTGATTGATATACTTTAATAAAGAAAGCAAGATCTAAAATAATAGATTAAATAGTGACTCATTTTGTTCTGCTTTACCTATTAGTTACATTGTTTGATATGTCAACATATTTAATATTAAAGGTGAAATTCAGGGTTGAAAAAGCACGAGCATAGAATGCATTGCCTCTTCACACAGCAGTATGATTGAAGGGAAAGGTAATAACTGCTCAGTGCGACTGACTTAATCTACCTTGGCGTAAAGGCAAATAATTTCTACCCTTTGAAATAAAAAGTAATTCTTAAACTTTGAAATAAAAAGTAATTCTTAAACTACCAGTAGTTGTTAATGATTACTAGAACTGGAAATAATCAATCAAAATCCATATGCTACAAACATCCTGAATATAGAGATTATACCCTTTATTTTAACAGCTAACACGGAAAAGGTTAATTTACTATTTGCATAACTAGAACCATTAACTTATTAAGTTAATGAACTGATACATCCACCAGCTCAGTCCAATGACCCTGTACTTGGGGAAAAGCGAGGGATGTGTGCGGTGGAACGCTGCTGATCGTTTCCCAAGGATTTGGCCCAGTTCTGAATGCCCAATGCACCCCAGCCGAATGGCACTCAGCCCTGCTCAGGATTACCATCAGCTTAAGCGATTTTTTTGAAAAACCACGAGGAACGGTGCTCTTCCCACATAGTAGTTCTAAAAAAAGATTGCTAGCGTTTTTTTTGCGTCCCTGAATAGATTGCACACAATTGGCTCCAACGCCGCCTTTGAAACATCACCGGGAGGAGAAAAAGAGCGAGCACCTTTACTAGTGCTGCAGCTGGGCTTTCTCGCCTGCTGATTTCTGTCCCCTGTACGCTTCTGATGTTTAGGCAACATTTATTGGCATGTTGGGACTTACACTTTAAAAGTCGGAAGAGCACTGCACGCATGAGATGAAGGGGAGGAGCAGTGTAGTCACCGGATGGCTGTCACCCAGACGGACCGTCGTGAGCCTGTTGAGTACTGTTGAAACTCAACGTTGGGAGTTTCGTGCTCCAAAAAGAGCAGCAGCAGAGCAGACTGGCTTCAACTTGTCCGTAGCAGGACAAAGCTGATTTCTCTGTACCTCTGTTACCTACTGGCCTTCTGAGTTCAAGGGCATGGGTAATAGGCAGCTGTGCCGCGAAAGTTACAGGTGTAACCTTTGAATGCATATTTCAGAGCTCGTGTATAAAGTCAGCCTGCTTATTCCAGCTGGAACTTGAACTGCTTAACCTTCAACTCTCAGAGGCTTTCAGATCGGAGCTGCCAATGGATGGAGAAGATTATTTCCAAAGGGTTTAGCAGCCTGTTACACATGAGCTCGAAGCGGAGCGGGCAGCGCGATGGCAGGGCGCTCTGTCTCGAGCAGAAAGGGATGTCCTAAGAAACAGTAAATCCACTGGGTCACGGCTTGCGCGTGTGCAAAGGTCTGGGCAGGTTTGTTAAAAGGCCATGCGATGCCCAAAGAGAGAGGTCATTTGTATAAATGCCTTCCTCAAAGGTGTCAAGAAGCTGTGGGAGATGCGAAGCTTCCACTGAAGACAGTAAGAGAGCAAGGTGCTTGAAATTCTTTAGAATTGGGCTGCATGAGAATAAAATTATTCTTAACTACTTCACTCTTCCTCCCTAAAAAGTTACATACTTTTTTACTGTATAATAATAAAGTGGCGAGAGGAGAAAAGTGATGAGGAATGATGTTACTGGTATGAGATACGTAGTATTTTCAACAAAGCTAATTAGTTTTGGGTTTACGCACAAAAAAAAAAGAAGAGGTCTATATTCCATAAGTGATCCTATAGAGATGGACTATGCTATATTCTACTAAAAAAAAAATCCAGAACTCTAAGTGCAAGCTTACACAGAAGAGCGACCATTTAAAGAGGTATTTTTTACTAAGCAAATAATCTGTTTACTCTCACTGTTGTGAACCTTTTCAGTTTTTACTCATATTTGTGCAGCAGATTGAATATACCTTTGCATGGGAAAGGTTTCTTTCCGTAGCATTTTCTGCATCCCCAGTAGAATTGGCTACAACACAGTACATTTTAGTGGCACTGCCAATCTGTTCAGCTTTTGTGCGACATGAGGCAGCGCACGGGAGCAGCGCTCCGGGCACAGAGGCAGCCGTCGGTGCTCTGCGTGCTGCCCTGAACATGGGAGAGATGGGCTTTTGGAGCTGGGGCTGGTGTCGTGAGCGAGTAGGAGCAGAAATTGTTTAGCCAATAGCCAAACTCAGAGGCAAGCTTATTTTTATAATTGTTGTCTAGAGCTAGACTGCGCTTAAAGCCACTGTTCTGAGAACAAAAAAAAAAAAGCAGCCTTTAAAAGCCTTTTCTGCCGTGAGGAAGTTCATCTTTCGTGAAACCTGGAGCAACAGATGTTACTGCGTTCCCAGGCAAGTAAAATCTGGAAGGAAATGAACACCATTATCCAGGAAATGGAAGGGATTGGAAGCAGCTGTAAGCTGGAGCCCTCTGGCTCTCCCTGGCAAGTTCTGCGGCCGTCGCTCGTCCCTGCGGAGCGGGGCTTCGGCGTCCCTTTAATTCATTTCACACCGTCGGGGACACCCCCACGAAGGCTGGCTGCCGCGGCCCCGCTAGCATACTTGAAGATTAGTTTAGGGAAGGCACAGATGCTGTCCTAATCCCGCGTGGAAGCCACGACAGAGTGCAAACGCCGTATTACACAACGGGGCCCCTTCTCTGACTCAGTGGAAAGGATTTCCCGGATGCCCACGGCAGCGTTTGGTCGGACACAGGGAGGATACGCAAGCGAGCGGGAGCGCGGCTCAGTCCGTTACACCACAGACATGACCTATCCAAGCACTCGAAATAAGAGTTACTGGAACGTTTCCACGCTTCTGGGCAGCCTTCCTGCATACGGGACCGACGCGCTCACTGCGAACCCGTGCAGCTATTTGGCTCCAAACCCTAAGGATTAAAACAGACCCATGCGAGGCTTCTCCTCCGTGTTCTCAGGTGTGCACAGCCAGGGTCCATATACCTGTGCCTGCCTCCTCCTCACCACAAAAACATCCTTCCTAGATGCTGCCGGAAAAGAGCGCCGCGATCGCTCTCACCTCGCAGCCATCTTTTGCACCCTGGCCAACGGCCGTCAGCACTTCCAAGGAGCTGAAGATAAATGAAGCGGGGGCTTTTGGCAACCCGATAGTGCCGCAACCATACAAAGGAAGCTTTCCCTGCCCCAATAAAGGCACTTGATAAAAGAGACTATAATACTCTACATAGCACCACAAATGCAATGTCCAGTGTCTGGAAAGCGTTTGCAGTAACATGGATGGTGTTACTAACCACTTGCATTTTTGGATATGCTAAATCATCCCAAGAGCTCTGACACAGGCCAAGTGGAAGAGATCCTTTTTTGTTCATCTGGAGGTGAAACACCCCCCTCAGTGTTTATTTCAGTACTTGAGCCCTCCCAAGAGGACTATCAGCGCCCAAATGCTTCATCAGCTGCTTCGGGACACGCAGGCAGCATCAGCCACGGCATCGAAAAGACTGCGCAACAAAGAAAGCACGAGTTATCTTGAGCGAGCTAGTCCGTGCTCTCCAACTGGCTCCGAGCCCCAGCTCAGAAGGTCACAGGGCTGACGTATCGTCCTGTGAGTCATCCCCTGATACTGCGTGGGTCCAGCATAACTCGTGTGGTTTGGCAGCAGCGAGGGAGGTTCCTTCTCCTTTCTTGCTGCCCAGAGTCAATACAAGACTCAGAACATACAAGACGGTAAAGCCACCAGAAGACAAATGTATGGCAGCTCGACCATCTTGCTAGTTGTCATCACCTCCTAGAGTGGCAGCACCAGACAAGATTCATACCACAAACGTTACTTGCAAAGCTGTCTAGATTGAGAAGTGTGTATCGACACAGCCAAAATATACCTACCTACACCAAAAATAAAGACTCACAGCCCAGGTCAACTAATTTACCTACGCGCCCTGCTTAAATACCAGAACGTGTGGAGATCTTAGCCAGACTTAAGCCACAGACATACTCACAAAACACTGAGATAGATACCTGCTCTACACAGCACTGTGGAGTCAGGCCCATCAGGTAATACAGATTTCATTCACCGTCTGCACCGTTACGCCCTCTGAATCCACTCCCTAACCAGACAGTCAAAGCACCGGAGACACGACTGGCACCCTGACAGCACTAGGATATTGCCGAGTATCACCCCATCAAATGGGTGCTCAAAGCCACCATTCTCCTGCAAACCCACCGTTTCTGCTCAGGCTGGCAGGGACAGAGCTAAAGCCACAGCCTGCAGCAGCTGGGAAAGCAGGCACTGAAGATGTGCAAAAAAGTGATGGAGTACATTAATCAGAGAAAAAGGCAGGTGGGTGCAGCTTGGGTGCAGTAGATCTTCTGGCAGGAGACGGAGCAGAGGGGTTCGTGAGCAAGGGAAGAAGAAAACAACAAAAAAGAAACCATGCAAGTACATATGAAAATTGTAGTCCTGAGACTAAAGTCAGGCCTGAGCCCCCTGAATTTTGGCTAAACTTAAACATGAAAAAACCCACATACACCAAAGGGAAGACACGCTGTTTCAGGAACAAGGACATGAAAGAAGCAGAAGCAAGGTGAGACAGGAGTCCCCCCGCCTCGCCAGGCGTGCCTGCGACCCTTCCAGACAGGCACTGCCAGATAACCTGGGGGAACAAATGCCACGTCTGGAAGGAAAACCGCCTTGCTGGAGTGTGCAGCAGCACCCAGCGTGTAATTTGTCAATGTAGTGACAACAAAAGGAGTATGCTAATGGGGCAGGTAGCTATAACGAGAACACAGTGACACAGATCATGCACTGTACATCTTTCCAGATGCAAAAAGGAATTACCACTGTGGTTGAGCACTCTGTTGACCATACAGACATGTTTAAGACGGGTGCTCAAAATCAATTTTTTTCATGAAGAACAGAGCAAGCAATAGTCTTAATGTTTTCTCTGTCAGGGTAAGGTGTTTTCCACAGCAGTAGGTCCTGATGACCTACTGAAAAATATATCATACATTTCAACTTTTAGCTAAAAGCTGTCATCCCATAAGGCTGGATAAAGTGCTGCAGAATGCCACGGCTGTTTCATACCATTGCAGAGGTCAGGCATGCCTACGAAGGCTGTGCTACGCCAAGAGAGATGCTAAGCCATGAGGCTACTGGACATAGTGCTCAGTACGTGCCGCACCAACTCCAGTGGTTTTTGAGGCCCGTTGCCGGAGCGGTGCTTCCAGCAGGACCTCGGCGGCTGCTTTTGACCATCCTCGCTATCGGGTTAGTGCTGGAGCCGGTGCAGTGGCTGCCCTGGGCCTGCTGCAAGCAGCAGCAGCGCTACCTGCTACGTGCTTTCCAAGGGTTTGGAGACCACCACACCGAGGAGCTCGCAGCCTGAGGCATTTAGCATCTCTGGTGGGCACCAGAGGCACATCGGCGGTTGCTTTCCACCAGCAACGCAGGTAGCAGATCCCAGCCCGCACAGCCGGGACGCTCGAGAGGACAGCACAAGCGGCCACTGCCATCACCCTGGCAGAGGCTGCTGTTTGAAAGAGCACGAGTTGAGTGGAAAATCAGGCCAGACGAGCCTGTGAATCAAAGGCAAGTCATACTGTACGCCTGGAACCAGACATCTGTGTGACTATGTCCACTCTACATTATGCATTTAGGGATAGACGCCAGGTGAAGAAGAGTGGTTAGGAAAAGCACACACAAAATCACAGGTTAGAAAAAAGATGCTCAAGAATACTTTTCTAGACACTGCAATACTTTCAAGAAATAAAGGGTTTTAACCAGGGCTCATACGAAAGAGCTTATACCCTGTTTCCCGAATTATGTGCTAAAGTTACTCATTAGCAGGTCACGTTCAGACACAGGGACGTTTGTTCGGGGCAGGAATGTATGTTTGGTTTTATTTTCTCAGAAGCATGTGGTTTACATCTGAGGAAGATCAATGATTAACTCCAGCCTGAGATGGAAGTGTACAGATTTAACTTTCTTGAGGGACAGGTACCTCATTGTGTTTCTAGATCTGACAGGTTCTGGTGTGGTTTGCTCCCACCCAGGAGGTTAAATACCGGCACGCAGTGAAACGGTCCTGCTGGAGAAAGGACACCGCGCTAAGTACCCATGGGGATAAGATAGGGATTGATTTCATTTAAATTCAAATGTTTACAGTGTTAACAGAAACAATGTTGTGAAAAAGGATTTATTATTCCTAGGGCTTAGGTTTTGCTAAAACCTGTTAAGAGTTTCTGGCAAGGTGTAACGTTCCTGCGCCTGTGCTCAGCGGGTGATGTTTCAGCCCCTACAGAGCCACTTACGTACGTACATATTTAACGCGGGGAAACATCCTTCCGAAGACTGCTCTTGAAGTGTAACTTTAAGCTCATTCACCTAATGAGCTCAGACCTAATTGAGCTCTTGGATATCAGATGTTTCTGCACAAATAAAGTTTTTCCATGCATAGCAGTGTGTGTGTATATATATTTTTTTTTTTTTTTTTTACCATTTTATACTGTCAATCCTTTAGTGAGGGGAGCTGTAGCTTTCATTTAATAATGCCAGCTTTTTATCATTACCACCTAAAAATTATCCCAGCTTTATGGCTATGTGACACAGCGACATCACCCCTACTTCGTAACGGCAGCGGCAGCAGTTGGTACGCGAGTGCTCTCCCAAGCAGGGTTCACATGTTACACGACCACTTGCCCTCGAGGTGTATTCTGGAGCTGAGCCTGCTCCCTCAAAAAGTCGTAACCAGGTTCGGAGCATCTCTGACGATCTGCACTAAACGCCTTCTTCAGAGGTGCCTCTCCCCTTCAGGGAGGATCCGTTTTACTCCAAAGCAGAGGGGCTGATGGAGGTTTGAAGCGTTCAGGGTAACTGCTGAATTCCCAAAGCGTTGGGAGGTCTCTGCCCTGTGCTCTGGTCTTCGAAGTTGGGCGCAACACCAGGTAAGATCAGGCGAAGCTCTCCTGTTGGGTGACAGTCCGCGCACAGCGAGCTGGCGGTGGTTTCTCAGTTTTGGCCCTTCTTTTCTAAAACGAGCAAGGGAACTTCCCCACATCTGCTCGTTTGCAAATGCAGTTTCTGTCTGACAGAAGGGTTTACTAGCCTGCAGTCGCAGCGCTGGAGGAAGCACGAGCGGAGCCGGGGGCTGGAGTATTGCCACGATGCTCTGCTTTGGGAGACTGCCGTCCGTACAAAGACGACCTTATACTCTCCCACCAAGGCTGCATTTCATCCCGCCCCGTCCCAGCGAGCCCTCTGCAACCGCTGCCTCGCAGCTGAGACGCCGAAACCCAGCGGAGTCACGTGGCTGCGTGGCAGACGTTAGCAGATCTATTTAGATTGATTATACTTCAAACAAAACTGGTGCTGTCGATGTCTATTTGCATTAAGGTTGCAGGAACATTTCATAACCACTTACCCTTTTAATTAAAACAAACGAACAAAAAAGTATATTACCTTCGTTGCTGAGCCAGCAGTCTTTGCACAGCATCTCTGCTGTCTCTCTAGCACCACGTTAACTCGGGAGGGGACCTGTGGCACAAGAAGAGGACCTATCGGCCCGATTTCCCCTCTCGAAACCCGCGGGCTGCTCGGGCACGCATGCCGACTGATGAGGCTCTTCTGGAGCGCAGCATGAATGATCTACCCAGGAGTCAGAGAGGACAGCTCGGACTGGGGGACGGGGTGACAACCAGGAGCTACAGCCAAGAATATTTCCTAAACCAGGGGAAGGAGCTCTCTCCATCCAGCTGAAAGTGCCTGCTAGTCCAGAAGGTGTTTGTAACCTCCAGCTGAGGAGAAGTCAGCCGAAGTACCAGTCTGCAACAGAGACTCTCTGCGCTAGCTCTTACAAAGGAGGCTCCCGTTCAGGCAAACTTGGAGATGTTTCTCTGGCATGACTGCACACACTGCTCTTCAGAAGGAAGCCGGTGGCCTCCTTCACGCTGAAGTTTTGCAAAGTTATTTAAAGGAGTGTTGTTTTTCTGGCCATCCCTGCAACCTCCTTTCTGACACATCACCGCGGCGCTTTATGGATTTCTCTGCCGAGGAGAGGCTCGCCGGAGAACTGCGCTTTCTGGCAGTTCCCTTATAAGGCAAAGCTCCGGGCTCAGCTGGGCTTAGCTATTCCCTTAGTCTTTAGTCTTCATTGCAAAAATAGACCTGCGTGCTGGTATCCATTGTGCCACTATCAAACTGGAAAGAAGAAAAACAGAATTCCTCTTTTTTCCTTTGCTAAATGCCAGCCGGCTTCACCATTCAAAAAACCCCACCCCACCCCCCAAAAACAAACAGTGCAGAGAAATTGTAACGCTCGTACAATTAGCGTTGCACACCAACAATAGCCTGCAAGCTCTTCAGCGCTCGGCTCTTTATCACATGTTCCTATAGTGCTTAACTCGACAGAGCTCTGCCCCTCGTCCCTGATCCCTGGGCATTACAGTCACGTAAGGATTACAGAAAATAGGGAAAGGCCCATCAAACAATGCCCTGCGATGACTTGAGTTACCAGGGGACTGGGCTGGGCCCTGACTCACCCCTCCCAGGAGCCCCCTCACGAAGGGTACCAGAGAATGGGTAATAACACATGCACCAGCCCAAGTAACTCCCTTTCGAGCCTTTAGCCAAAAACAACTATTGTCTCGCATCCAGGGACTGCAAAGCAATTTGAAAATGATGAGCGCTTCGGTTACTGCAGTAGCAATACTGAGAAGCCAAAGAAAGGGACAGAAGAATATTCAGACAGTGGGTACGTATATATTTATACTACACCCAAGTTGGAAGGCAGGTTTAAGCCTGATCGTGTTCGTGCTTGAACTGATAAGGCTCAGCCCAGATCTCTGGATTCCTAAATTTTCAAAGGAGCTGCAGAGAGGTAAGTTTGTACTTAGTTCTGCACGTAGAATAGTTTGGGTCGGAAGGGACCTTTAAAGGTCATCTAGTCCAACCCCCCTGCCGTGGGCAGGGACATCTTCCACTAGATCAGGTTGCTCAGAGCCCCGTCCAACCTGACCTTGAATGTTTCCAGGGATGGGGCATCTACCACCTCTCTGGGCAACCTGTGCCAGTGCTTCATCACCCTCATTGTAAAAAAATTCATCTTTATATCTAGTCTAAATCTGCCCTCTTTTAGTTTAAAACTAAATATGATTGTGATGCACTGGATAAAGTTATTCTGCGTTAACCATCCTAACCCATAAAGTCTTAACAATTAACACCTCACTGCTGTGTAAAGTGGATTAAACATTTGCCTAAAAAATGTGCTTTTCTTAAAGAAAACCTATTACCCAGATTCAGTTTTGGGCACAGATTCAATGAACTATTGAAACGAGGTGACAGAGAAGATTATAATCTGCAGCAGACAGGGCAGCTGAGGATAGCAAGCCAGCGGCCAAGGGTATCTTTAGCCTTTAGCCTTCTCCACCTAAGCAACAACAATTGCTTTGGGATAGCAAACTAACAGAATTTATCATTTATTTGTAAATGATTAGCAACATCCCCATTGATTTTTCTGCAGGCTTGCCATTGGTCTGCTTAAACTTGACAACTGGAGCTACAAATGCAAGTCACCCTGCTCTGCAAGGCGATTGAAAGGAGTCATTGTGTGCTCCTTAGCTTGGAGATGACTCACTTCCAAAGCTGAAATGCCATTAGTTATGTGGTTGTTTCTCAAACCCCAAGAGCATTCAGTTGGAATAATGTCATGGGAAAAAAAGTCACGTTAGCTGAAGGGACAATTCGTCACCTTGCAGCTACTGCCCACTTTGTTACCTGCCTGGCAGAACATCGCCGTACTAAGTGTCGTTTACTTTTTGAAGGGACGCTGATGAGCACTTTGCAAAAACAGCGCGTAACACTCTCCCTCGAGTCCCACGCTCCTTTTTCCTCCCCAGCAAAATAGGAAGGAGGCCACGCCGGCCGTGCTGGGGTGGAAGAGCAGGGCTGCCTCCGCGGGCTCTGGCGGCAGCAGCACGTGAGCCCTGCTGAACGGGTGCCCAGACGTGTGCAGGGTCAACGCGGGATTTACCGCTCCACCCAAAATTAATCTCATAATAATCAAAGGTATTTCTACATCAGCGTGGGCTTCACCGTAGATGACAACCAGGGCTACTGTGTTACAGAAGGCTTATCTATCGGGCAGGGCGCGTAGTATCTCCCATTGCTTTCATGGGTTATCTTACAAATACCATTGCAGCGATCGGAACGAAGGGCAGGAGATCATAAAAGCTACTGGAGGATAACAAAAATATTTTTGACTTGTAGGTTTGTAGTGCGAGGAGAGGAGTTGTGGTGCGCTTTCTTTTTTGTTTACTTCCTTGAATAGTACCGCCACACATACCACAGTGACGGCTTAATCCAAAATAACACTTTTTTTTGTCTGTGAGAGAAGGAGGAGGAGAACTGAGAAAGGAACATGCTGTAAAAACAATGCAAACTGGATATGCGGAAACGAGGGATATTTTTGTTTCTTCTACAAAGTCATTAAGCAAAACAAAATAAAACCTGTTGTAATTAAATTCAACTTGTTCTGAGCCAATCTCCCTGTTTCCTCCTGCGCCTGCCATGTCCCGGTTACTTCTCCATTTAGCAGCACAAGGCATAGCCCTTCCCTACTGTAACAGCAAAATCAGCCCAGGCTTTTCACCGCATTTCACGAAGTTTGAGAACTGGCACGTTATCAGGCGTGGCCGCTGACAGGCATCTTTCATCATGAAAAACAAACAAACCAACCAAAAAAAACCCTCAACCATAGAAAATGTATCAGCCCCATCATTTTCCTCATGCCACCGATGTTAATTATGCAAGCAATAACATTGCTGCTCAAACATCCCAACTATATTAGGCACTTCCTTGCTGCCCTTCCCCTGAATGGCCTTTTACCTTGCTGCAGGGCAAAGATCTGTCTTCCAAGGCTTTGAAGTGCTTAGCACACTGTTGGCATCGTATAAAAGTATCGTAAAATATACACAAACACATATCTGCATAGATTATTATTATTAAGGCTGTTGCTATATTTGTTGGTTATTTTACCATGCAGCGGCTATCTCACTCTGATTTATTATAAGCTCATTATAGGTTTATACAAATGCAACGGTAATCTAGCAAATGCAAGCGATTAATAATTTCCCCAACAAATAGAATTCGCGAGAAGTAAGATAGAAAGTGCGTCATTTTACAGATCGGGTCTGGGAGAGCAATTAGAGCTGATGAGAAAAGCTGTCCAGAAGCACAACCTGCAGGTGTACGCCGATACTGCACTTCGGGCTGCAGGGCTCAAACTGGGCTTATGCTTATGGGAAACCAGTTTATTTATGAAGATAAAGCCCTCCTTACAGGATAAAAATGGGTTACGGATGGGAAAAGGATGCAAGCTTCACGGTTCCCGGGGCATAGCATCCAAATGCACCCTGGCAAGAGCGAAGGCCTGCCACGTACCCTGTCCGGGGAAAGGGCTGAAAGAGGATTTCCAAACCAGCTATGAACACAAGCACGGGGTACTGGGAAAAAGGGTGAATGAAGGTTGAATAACCATATTAACGATGATTTTTCCTTGAAGTTCTACTTTCCTTGAAGTGAATAAGGCACCGGAATTTGTAATATCGCCTCCTCCAACAAGTCGGGAAGACTTGGAGTCCACGTAAGCATTGTTGACATCGGATACAGAGAGGATAAACGTGGCAAAAGGAAACATGGCTTACCTCCAGGTGAGGCTCCTGGCCTTCAGGGAGCTTCCTGAGCAGCTCCGCACGCAGCCTGCTCACCCCGCCGGCTACCCCGTCCGTCCCCATCCCCTTTCCCATGGTGATTTCGTAGGGAGAAGTCCAAACTCCATATTCCTGCATCCCCAGGACATCGCTTTTATTACCAGGCAACACCAAGAACACCCCAATGGCTTCCTCCAGTCCTACCAGCACAGCCAGGGCCAGCAAGCTCAGGCATAGCCCCAGCAAGCTGCTACCCCCAGGGGACCCAGGGGCTGTAGGGCACCCACCTAGCATGGGCAGGGCTATGCTGGTACCAGGTTGCAGTGGTTATCCAAATCATGGGTGGGGGAGGGAGAGGAGAGACCCCAGTGGGTGCTAATGCTCAGACAGCTGTGCTCCCAGCTGTGCTCCCTGGGGGTCATACACCAGAAACGAGGGGTGCTTTCCGTTCCCCCCTCCCCGGGCAGCTATCTCTCCATCAGTCTTATGACTCCCAAATATATGAAAATTGCAGTATGTGTCTCGAAAAATGCAGGCTGCTCCAGAACTAACGAACAAGGGTGTCTCTGGTCTGACATCTCTAAAAAAGCCTGATTTTCAGCTGCATAGCAATTTTTCAAAATTGGCTCCACTTGAGAGGTTTCAGATGGGATGGTCAACAATCACCTACAACTCTTCAAAATATCAGCCTTGTGAAGGCCAGATACAATTCGAAGACACGGACTACTCCCAGGTAAGTCAGTCATGCTGTTAACTACAGTGGGTCTGCATGCGGAAATCGACTGGAATAACGTTCTGAGTCACTGCAGACATTTTATTCGGGGATGAAAGGAGCATTATTTCCTTGATTTTTTTTTTTCTTTATTCTGTTTTTTTTGGGTGGAAAGTCATATGTAGGCAACCATCACATGGGCAACTGGAAGAGATATCAGAGCACAATCAAAGAGCAGGTTTTTTCCCTGTTGCTAATCTGGTAATTACCTTCATGTGGAAAAACCCCGACAACAGTTGAGCTCGCGGTGTTGCTTACCTCTCTTAGGGCATGGAGAGGTGCCACACACAACCTGCTTTAGATCTTAACCATTTCAAATGATACACACATTGTAAAGTCGTTCTGGTAGGCATACAGATCTGGTAGAGAGATTTCCAAGAGCATTGGGATCTGCTGCGGGGGTCCTCCTGCTCAGGCAACCTCCTGCAGATCCCTCCTTAGCAGCTCATGCATCACTGCTCGTGTTTTCAGGAATGAAAACTACGAGAGAGATCCCATGGGAAAAAAAAGGTAATGTAGATTATAAAAAGACAGGAAAGCTGCCTTTTTATAAAGTATACATATATTTCCTTTGCACTCTCTCTACAAACCAGCAGGGTGTGCCTGCGGACCAGCTTTCTTACACATACACAACCCATTTTTTGCCTTAAATGATGCAAACCCTCCTCTTTATGCATCACAGCCTTCTTCAGTCAAAAAAAAAGAGGCTATGCACCCAATTAAACTAATAAAAAAGGATGATCCTTGCTGACACTACACCACCTTTCTGTAGTTTCTCACTAAGAGTACAACTAAATTTCAGCAATATGTAAAATGAGCACTAAGCCAAGAAACGGAAATCACCTCTGGTTTTCTAATAAACATAAAATACTCTCAAACTCCTCTTTACGCTGCCTGCTCTTAGGCGGATCAGCTTGGCAGCCTTCCCACCAGGACCTCTAAAACTAGATTTCCTGGGAAGGCAAACGAGGGCATCGCAGCTCCTTTTTCCGCCCCGGTTCCTCCAGACCCTGCTTAGTGCCGCTAAATTTAGGGAGTTCTCCAGCTCACGGGGTTGAGGAGGGACCGTGCTTCTGTGAAGTGCCCCACCAGCAGCGCAGCCAAAGCTGCCTCCAAGAACTGGATGCGAAAGCTGAATCGCAGCAAACTGAAAGGTAAATCTATGCAGAATAATACTTTTATGGTATCAGGCAATTTAGTTTACTGCTGAGTGAGACGCGCAAGGAATTGAGCTGTGCAAAAAGACATGAGAAATGGCATTTTAAGCCATTTAAAAGCACTTTGTGCTGCTAAAAGGAACGCCTGATTTTTCCCTGCCGCTGCACGTTGCAATATTGTGCACATCGCTCTGTGAATTCACCTCCGCTGACCCAAAAGAGCTACAGCTGGCATTTGATCTATTTTTGACACTAATGCAAAAAAGCTGTCCTGGATCACTAGCGAGTACCATCTGCTCTTTGCAACTGAAATGCCATCAATTCACAAACTGGGGCCAGGGGTTTTAAAAATAGCTAGTCTAAAGTGAGACGCCTCGATCCATATTTAGGCACCTGCCTGACTTTGAGGGAGAGCTGAGTGTGCTGCAGCTCCCATTAACCTGAACCTGAATTCAGTGTCCCCTGCCATTGCAGCCTTGGCGATGTCCTCTGGGTTTCTCCAGCCTGGGGACTAGCGAAAAAGGACTGGTTTGTACAAAATGCTGATTTAGCAGTCTCCCAGATAAATGAAATTCTCCAAAGCATCCAGGCAACCAAAATTTGAAGTGACCAGGTTGCTCCTGACTTTCCATTTCTTAAGCCAGAACTAGCTTTTAGCTCAGTTACTTTACAAAATAATGAAGCTAGAATGGTAATTTTCACCTTACAGAGATACTAAAAGACAGACTCCAGTTTTAGTGTTTACAAGGTGGAAAACGGTTTGCAGAAGTGATGGGAATGCTATGCTAAATTTGCAGCTACAGCCCATTGCGCCCTATTTACATAAAGCACTTTCAGGAACGTCCGTGTGCCTACCACACTGATATACCGTATTCATTTTCTTCTGAAGGGGACCAAAGAAATGCAGTCTCCTATCTACCGTGTGGGTCCAGGAAAACATTTCTGTACCAGTGGAGATCCGGCATTTATACAATGCAACATAAAAATCCTGAAAGCTGTAAAAGATGTTTTCGCTGTATTAGTGACTATCATTTTGATGTGAAACCCGCTTTAATGAATACCTGACAACTAAATCTTTTAAAGGAATGATTTCACTTGACGTGAATGCATTCAACTGCTGTTTGTTGAATTATATTCTTCTTAAACAGCCAGCCAAAGAATATAGCGACACTGTAAATCAAGGGCTTGCAACGTTTGCAACACCCAGGACCACGTTTGAAACCTGTCACTGCATTCAGGGTGATATTGGATTTAAGAATAAGCTTAGGGGGATTTGCATAAGCAGAGAGAGGCCTTCAGCAAGTCGGTATTTGCTCTATAGCCAGAGAGCAGGCCTCACCACAAACATCATCAAGTATTGTACACAGAATATTTTTTTCCAGCCAGCATATTTATTTTTTTTCCATCGAACGCGGACGGACGTAAAGCCAGGCTCCGTGGGCCAGCTGCTCCCTACTTTAAGGTCAGGTCTGGCAGCCTGTAATTCCCGCTCAGCCCCAGCCTCGCTTCTCCAGCTGGAGCAGAAAACCGGGGTGTAAATATGCCTTGCAGCTCCACGGCCCTTCCAGGCTCTGCAAAACGCCGTTCAAGTACACTTTGACTGAGCGGGTCCCTCCTGCACCAGAGCAGCCCACCAGACTTTTGCTGGGACCCATGGAGGTTAGCAAGCTTGCAGTCACGGGGGTCTCCACCCTCCCACTCTCCATCACTACTGCCTTCCTCCTGCAAACGCAGCAGGCAGTTAAGGTAACAGAGAGGGCAAAGATTGCACAACACTGGTAACATCTTCACAGCAAAATGATAAAGCATAAAATAAAATTGGGTGATGTTCCAGAGCTCTGTTTCAATGTGAGAGCATGGTCACCTTTCTTTATGGTAATGGTATTAAGCTACGTTGCATTGGTTCACGTTCAGAGCAGTTTCTGTGGCCACTGACATAATTTGAAGTTTAATTAGTTTGGGGGTGGCTTTTTTTGAAAGCTCATCTTCTGCAGAACCAAAGAAATCTAACATCTAGAGAGATAGGTCCTGCACACATAAGTGCCTTGGACAAGTACTTTCCAACCTGCCAAAATGAGTCAGAGTACTGAGAATACCAACTCAGAGCACCAAGAAACCCCGTACAGGCAAGCGGTAAGAGATGCATGCTTTTTGGAAAAATAAAAAGCCACAATGCAGATCTTGTTTCTAAAGGGCAGCCGTGCCTTTTTTTTACCAGCAGGTGTCATATGGAAATAAGATGTCGTCTCGGCTGTCACTGCATCCCCCGCCCGGGGACAAGAAGCCTCTCCCCAGTTCAAGGTGTCTGGGGTACGTGGTCCTGAGAAGGAGATAAATGGACTTATCTTCCAGCTGGACAAGGACCGTGGTGACTCAGAGATGTATTACATCCCACGAAGGGGACCCGGGCGGCATTTCAGAAGCTGCCTCTCGCTACGCAGTTCTCTAATGGGACAGACCACCCTTCTTTCTCATAGGAATAATTACTGCTATAGGGCAAAGACGCCTGACAACTGACACTTACCTGCTTCGTTAGGGGCATTAACATTACCTGACAGATGCCTTGTAAATTTTTTCCAGGAAATATTGCTATTTTGTGCCCCTTCAGCCTGCATTGCCCTTTGCACTGGGTCACAGCCGGGTCCTACAGGCTGCCTGGTGCCAGGCTGCCCCGCTGCCCAGCCCAGCGTAAATACACGGATGGGGGCTGCTAGCAGGACATGGGGCTGTTAGCAGAACATGTGAGAGCGAGGGTTTGAGCAGTGTTTCTTTTTGGAAGCACTGAGATTCCCAAAGCGTCCCTTTCCAAGATGTGAGTTGTGAATGGTGAGCAAAAAAATACAGGCAAATAATGATTTCTCATGGCAATTTCTAAGCTTCAAGTGAACACTATCTAGGTCATTTTTTAAAACGCTTCAACAGCTGCTCTCACTCAATGGGATCCTATGGAGCCCAAATCTCTTCTCAATCAGCCCACCAGAAACGCTGTGGGCCTCAGCATGGTCGCACAGCAGCTACACCAATCCCCTACGCTTTCAGAGAATCTTCTCCTGGAAGGAAACCTTCATGGCTGTGTGCCAGGAGCTCACCCAAACCTCTACCACCACTTGCACTGCTCCTGAGGACTTTGCACAGGGGACCTGCGAAAGATGTTCCCGGGTGCACCACGGGCTGGGGCACCTTGGTGATGGCCACACCGTGAGACCTCAGCTGTGCAGGGGAAACCTTCCGCTGGACAGCAGCACCAGGATGAAGGGAATTTGGCCCTGGGTAAGTGCCTTCAGCTCTGCTGGACCACGGGTAAGAGAGAGTGACAACCACCGCTTTGCCTGAAAGGAGAGACCTGGGCTTTAGTTCATTAATACCTAGAAAGCCGGCATTACCTGCAGGAATTCGCAACATCAGACTACAAAATCTCATCTGCTGAGTGACTAGGAGTGAAGCAAATCAAGATAATTATAACTCTATTAAATATAAACATTGATTAGTATAGTTCATAAAGTCAGGAGTCGTCTTTAATTATGCCATGTTATCTTGCTTTGGAGATAGGTTTTGCTTCTAACTTTGCTGCCAGAAAAGGGGGCATCCTTTCCAGAATCCATACAGCCTTGTATTTTGTTCCCCTCCTTGAACAAATACAAAGGGGAGGATGGATGCTTCACAGAAATCAATTTTCGATAGCCCTGTAAAAGTGTGGGAGTACGAATGTCTGACATCCCCCTGCAGAGCTTCAAGCATCCTCAGGCCCATCTATTGCTTGCAGGCTCCATCAGCCTATGCTAACCTGAAATACCTTGAAATAGAAATGATTCATTTGTAAGAACTGGTGGCTAGCGTTTCTTCCATCAACCTTCTTCGAGCAAGAGAAAAGACTTTCAATAAAATAAAAAAAGACCAAGAAAAGCATGGGTTTTACTGAAATGAAATGCTCCAGCAAAGCTTTAAAACTTAAGAATAAAATAGTAGGGTGACCAACACACACACTACAGCTGGGGGGAAGGAAAAGATGATAAAAAGGAGATTTAAATTTCTGGCCAGTGCTCTACTCGTTGGTCACAGAATTTGTTTTCCCTTCACAAACTCCACTAGACATGGCTAACACTTCACCCGGACATTCCAAGCATTTTCCTTTCTGGTTTATAGCACCTCTTCCTCGCAGCTGAACAGTTCTGCAGCGCAGGAGTAGCGGTGCCGGTCCAGGCATGCCCCAGCACTTGCTTCAACTGAGGTTTGGGGTGCCAGCCCTCCTGCGGCCAGCACCTCTGCTCTGCGTGAGGCCAGCCTGACAGGAGCCGGTCCTTCGCTCTGCGCTTCCACTACAGGACAGCTTTTGCCCCCTCCCTCCCCTTCCCCGTTTGGCGGGCAGGTTACAAGTACAGACCTCAGGGAAGCAAAACACAAGAGATTTGTGCTTCGCTGGCTTTGAGCAAGCCCAGCTCGAGGAGCCCTAGCATGGCTCCGCAGCACTGGGACGGAAATGACCCACACACGTTTTTGCCAGAAAAGAAGCAAGCTGACAACTGAAGTCATCATCTCGGGATGGAGATGCTCTATCAGGGATGCAGGGTGGGATTTCCCATGTACACACGCCACACGCACAGGGGAGAGGAGCAGACAGAAAACACACACGCAGAAGCGTTTGCATGACCCCGGTGGCTTTGCTCAGGTGCTGCATGGCCACGTCATTCACATCATCTCACCATCCACCTCCTTCCCCACCAACTGTTTCCAGCTCTCCCTTTCCAGCCCTCATTCATCCTGGGACCAGCAGCTCCAGGAGGCTCATGGCAGGGAACACATCCTTGGGCAAGTCCGCTGCCGTGGCTACAGGCAGCAAGCAAAAACCCAACTCTTCCCATCTTCCTCTCCAGAGGATAACTGACTGTGACACCCCAACATCTACCAATGCTCAAGTAGGGAGAAAATAAGAAACTTATTTAAATAAACAAATTCACTCTGTAAATTCTATACGTGGCCAAACCAGATCTCACAAGGCGCACGGAGCTGCTCCTCAACTGGTACAAAGGATATCGGTAAAGGATATTTGCCCAGAGATAACAGCTCTGGGGAACAAAAGCCAAGCCTTGTGACAGGGCAGAGATAAAAGTGGTTGGAACTGAAAAAAAAGAGAAAGAGGAAAAAGGAAAAATCGGAAGAAAATTAAATGTCATCTTTTTCAATTGCATATTAACAGGTATTGAACGGAGGCTAGTGTTACACTGAAAAGCAAACCAGGTTTTGCCTTGAAGCTGCCACTTACGCTGTACTCTGACATATTTTTGCAACGACTGAATATTTCCCTGTGCTTTTTTCATCCCGTGCAGCACCATCAGCGAAGGGACCGGCGTTTACCCCTTCACGGGGCCCGGAGGACCCCTCTCCGCTTGCTGGGAGGGCGAGGGGGCAGGAGGGGAGGCAGAGAAGGGGTCCGCGGGGCCAGGGCAGCTCAAGTGTCCCTTGCTGTGAAGCCAGAGCAGGGGGGTGGGCGGCGGGGCTGGTGGACCCTGGTAAGGTGTTGCACCAGATGAACTCTGCTCGGCTCCGGTCATCCGTATGAATCGCGGCTGGAAAGGCACCAGGAGGAGCACGGTTGTGTTTTGCTCCTCAAATTTCTCTTCTCTTGCAGAAAGACCAGACTACCAGCACACAGGTCATGATTTTCTCCATTGAGTCTTTCCTGACCAAAGCCCAAACTGCCAGAAATGTGGCCCTGGCTGCTACACATTACCCCTTTCCCCCTTACAGGAGGGGAACTGTTACCATTAAAAAAGCATATTTTTTTTTTCTACTTAGATGAAAAAACCCTTGTTATTCTTATGGTTTTAGTTATACATGTCAGAGCTTCTCTTGTCTTGGCCAAGCTAATCCTCCCGCACCGGTTTGCTCCCACAGTCGCTTGGGTCCCAGCGCAGCAAAGCCCCTGTGCATTAAACGCTTACATTTACAGACCATTAGCTGCGCTGACCTCTTCACACGCTCAGTGTTTGCTGCGAGCCCGGGGCAGCCGCAGCCAAATTGCTTGGCTGTATCAGAGCTCTGCTGAGGGAGGGACGGTGTCTGGTGGGAACGCATGAGCCTCCCGCATCCATGGCGTAGCACCCATCCTGTTTCTTCCCTTCTTCATCTCAACGCTCCCTTCAATTATAAACATTTAATGGGAGTGATTTATTTTTCCTCTAGCCCAAAGCCTCCTTTGCCTGCACAGCAGAGGTAGGGAGGGGTGATCAGAGTTTTGCCACCACCAGGTCCTTCTGCAGCTACGTGGCCAGGTAGCACCAGGGAAACCCCAACAGGAGACCCTTTGATCTAGGAAAAGAGATGAGAGGGATGGTTTGGTAACAATGATTTCCAAAACGTTAAAAGTTAAATGCTTCAACAATTATGCAATTATGACATTTAGCAGAAGCAGCATAAAAATAATACTTGTTTACATTTTCTGAAAGAGAAGAAAAAATAAATCAGTCGATTTTTTAATGGAAAATAATTTGTGTGAGTTCACAGAGTAGAAGCACTCTCCTCTTGTTCCTCCCCAGCTGCTGACCGCAGCTGCCCCACCGCCGGCTGCCCGCGGGGGGACAGCAGGGGCAGCCCCTTCCCCTGCTCCCTCGGGAGACGACCCCCCGCCTGCTTGTCCGCACCGGGGGTCTGCGCCCCCGCGCTGCACCCCGTTACAGGGAGCAGCGGGGGGAGGTGATACTCCCCACTGCCCTTTTTTGTGGCCTAAAACCAGACACAAAGCTCGTTGTCGTTGAGCTTTGCTGCCTGGGAGAGCCCATGGGGCTGGTGTCCCACCAGCTTCTTCAGGAAAATGGAAGTCAAGGTTGGTGCTGGCCCTGCTGGGCTGTGGGATCCCGGTACTAAGGGGGAATTTTTAAAGATCACAGGGGTCTTGGCACCATCCCCTGAAGCATCTGGACAGACCGACAAGCCGGTCGACATCTTGACCGAACCGCAGGCAGTATGAGGTGAAAAACCGGCATGGCGGGAGGCTGCCGTTTGCTGTCATCCTGGGTGGCTAAGGGGAACGGTGAGAAAAATTGTTTTTGATTTTTAACTGCTTCAAGAGGCTTAAAAAAAAAAAAGAAAAAGCAGAGAGACAGACAGACAGACAGGCGCAGGGAGTGGAGAGGCAGCGAAGCGCGGCGTGCGAGGGCGCGGGGCGGGAGGTGAGTCAGCGTGAGCAGGCCGGGGCCAGGGCTGCGCGGGGGCTGGGGCGCGGGGCGCGGGCGGGCACGGCCCCCCCGGTCAGGGAGGCTGCCGGCCGGCGCGCCCCGGCGAGCTCTCGCTCGGGGTCCTTGCAAAACACATCTGCTCCAGTTGCCACAGGGAAAAATAGTAACAAAACCTGATTTTACGCAAAGCTAGACAGCAGAAAACTCCGCCGGTTGATGGCCCTGGGCTCCATCCTGCGTCTTGGACCTCGGGCAGCTTTGCAGTCATCTCCACCTGCTTTTAAACCTACACCGCTTCTCCCATGAGATGCAAAACCCTCCTGCCCGGGTGCACGGCCAGCACAGCCCGGCCCGCGGGGCCAAGCTTTGGCTCCGGGGGCTGAACAGGAGAGGGCTCAAAACGCCCAGCCCTCAGCCCCCTTGGAACAGCTTTCCAGATTGAGCGATCATTGTAATTAAAATGGAGTCAAGTGTCGTGGCAGAACAGCAGCTAAATTACAGGTCTGAGAGGTGGGGAAAGGCGCGCATCTGACTGCCTGACAATCAAAGGTGGTAAATGAAACTCTGAGCTCCCATACACTGTAATTGCACCCCAATCCGAGAACAGACAGGGCTAGAAATTTGCCTCCAAAAAAGTCATGTTGCAATTTCATTTCTCTCCCTTTCTAATCCATAGTTTGAAATATAAGTATTTTAAATTACGATGGGCAATACCTCTGTAGAGCAGAGATTGTTGAAAATGAAAAGGGAAAATAAAAAGCTATGTAATAAGTAAACCTGGGCTATCGCCAGTCGCTTATATTCCATGAAATTGCTTGCAGGCAATGTCCCGGGAGTTGCAGTAAGGTGAGCACCAGGCGAGCACCAGAAACTGCCAGGGTTTCAGCTCACCTCCGTACAGGACATCCATCACCCAGCCTGACAGTCTCCCAACTCGTCACCGGGTGTCTGTCCTTCCTGCTGGCAGGGATAACCAGCTGGAAAGGTATTGGGCTGGGCAATCGTTTCAGTGAGACCTTGTTTAGCTACAAAAAGCAAATTGTTGCCCCCAGGACTTCTCTAGAAACGAAGCACGATTCGGGCGCTGGAGCTGGCGGTGGCCGTGCCGGCGGTGGCCGTGCACGGCTCTGACGACACTCGGCAGAGGACAGTGTTGCTCACACGCGCTGGGAAATGCTGCAACTGCGTGGGCAGCGTATGCTACAGTGGACACATTTAGAAGCACTTATACTGACACTTTTAAAAATACATTAATTTTACACATCTACTACTTCAAGAGTTGTTTTTTTTTTTTTTTAATTATTCAAAATAACACCCTTTCTCCCTGCTAAAATATGCTCTGTGTAGCAATCAGAGTGAAGAGCAATCCTTTGGTCCCTCATCTGTGGCAGAACATCTCCAAAAAAAGAAAAAATCAATACATTATAAACCCTCCCTTCCATGGAACAGCCATCTGCTCGGAGAAGGAAATCCCCACTTTGCATGTCTCCTTGCAGGGCCAGCTGAGGGGGGTGCAGGGCAATAATAGGTGTTTACCAAGCAATATCTTAAAAAGGACCCATGGAAGCTCTTTATTACAATACCTCTGATAGACACAGGTGGTTTCCACCAGAAGTTAAGAGGTTTTCCGGAGCACACAGGTAATCCCGAACTGGCAGATCTGCGCAGTCTGGAAACGTGCAGGAATCCACTCGTAGGACCCAGGAGGACCTGGTCTCTTCTGGGAGCCGTGTTTCGGCGCACGAGATCCTCATGGCTCATGAGATGCCCGAGCCATTTGCCCCTGTTGGCAGCAAATCTAATTACAATTCATCATTAAATGCGGCAGCACGATACGTAGGGAAATATTTCCCTCTCATCTCATTTTTACAGAATGGCAAAGCTGGCGTTGGAGGATGACTTTTTTAATTTTTCCCCCTCCCCCATAAAACACATAAAAATTACTAACAGACTCAAGTAAATTGATACTATCAATTAAGTCAGCGGCACTGTTGCATAGAAATGAAGCTTAAACATCAAAAGCACAGATGTCAATCCAAAGCAGGTATCTGGTACTGCCGATCTCTCGCCCGGGTCACACGCAGAGATTTAGCTGGGTACGCAGGTTTCTGGCCGCAAGCTTTGCGTTTCCTTCGTCACTTATTGAATGAGGCCTTCATCGATTTATTTATTTTAATCAGATTTCTCTCATGCCACGCAGACTGATCAAATCTGAGATGCAGGGCATGAAATAGCAGTACCTAAAAATAGCAGCGAGGAAGTGAGTCTCGCTCCACTTCCCCCCCGAAAGCTCGCATACGGGGCTGCTGAGAGGTGGGGTCTCGCGGGATGGAGTCGGCAACACGGGTAATATGGGCGCTATTGCCATCACGGGGGTACCAAGACCTATAGCGAAGGAGCCGAATCCAGGTCCTTTGGAGGCAGTTAATTGCAAGTGGTTTGCATTCGCTGCAAAGGCAGAGGTACAGCCCAAGAGCAGGCTTTCTGGACTGGATTACTGGGGTCACGTCACGAGTGGGATCCAGCGCCAGTATTTAGAAGCGATAGCAATGGGCACCATAAAAAAAAAAAAAACCCACACACCACTGACTTCAGATTTTCTGTGAGCTCTGGGCGTGATCCCAGTCCCACAGAAGCGCGTGGGCGTTTTGCAACCATTCCCAGTAAATGTAGATCTGTTCTCCTCTCCTTGTTCCCTTATCAGCTCTGCTTGGCACCCATTCCTCCTCCCGGCTTTCCTTCCCCAGCAGGAGTTTGCCGGGGTCAGAGCCCGCAGCCCCGGGCAGGGCCCCACCACCCACCCCGTGCCCTCCTCGGGGTGTGCACGGCAGCTGGAAACGAGCCAGTTTCCAGCAAGCAGCCGCCCGACTTGCCTCCTACATCAGCAGGGATAACTGGCTCCCAGAGCGGAGCATCCAACGGGGAACGCCTGCCGGCCCCCGTGCTGCCGGGAAGGAGCTATTTGGGAGCGCCGCGTTTGCAACCTGCGCCTTTAAATTCATTTTACTATTACAGTCATTTCACTAACTACTTAATTGCAGCCATCTATCTGCGTCTGTCTCGGTCCGACACCCACAGATGCAGCCGCCCACGCAGCCACCCACGCCGGCCCACGCTCTGACTCATGCTCCGAGCCGTTGTCAAAAAAACCCTGCTCCCTGCCGAACGCAAACGCTCTCTTCAAACGTGTGCTGCTACTTTGATCTATTTCCATAGATTCCTGTGAGTCATCTGATCCGTCTCTGATCTAAACCCAGTAGACTAGAGCCTACATGTATGTTGTTTTGCATGAATTTGACTTGCTCGGAGAGCTGACCCTGCTGTAATGCACAGGCACGCGAGAGCAGAAAATTCCTGGGAACTTCTTCCAGGAGTGAATTGCTTACTTATCCAAAAAGAAGAGCAATTATTTCCTATTAAAAAGTCCTATTGTGCTCTAAAAAAATTACATATATATATATATAGTGGGAATAGCATTATTCTGAGCTATAAGGTCACGGTGATGCTCAGAAACCCTTTCCATCAAACCCCCTTGCAGTGCTTCACCACGCAGCCTTTTCCCACCCCTACCAGCTCGATACCCTCTCCCTCGCTTTGCAGATGGCGACATGGTGGTGCCAAACCTTAACGTGCCCATTTCAGCAGGAGCGGGAGCCAGCCTGCCACTAGCAGCACAGCTTAATTAAGGCGGCGGGGATGATCAGTCCCGGGCACCTCGGGGGCTGCACGGTTTGGCTGCTGGCACAGAGGAAAGCAGTAATGACACCCAGGCTACCACCGAGGTGCCGCGCTCATCAAAGACTTCACACTTACTATCTGGCAGATTTGCGGTCCCTCATTATCCCAAATCGTGAGAGCTGTGCCGCAGGGGTACCCAAATTCCTCCCCAGTGGGTATTTTCGCCCGGCGATCTATCCACACGTACCACTTGTGGGTGAATCTATGAAAGCCGTCGGGGAACATTTCTAAGCCTGCGATCTCTTCAAGCCATGCCGTGGTTTGGGGGTGGATACTCAGGGGATGCTCGCTCCCACCTGGATGCTGTTTGCCAGGTCACGCCAGCCTGTGCCTGAGCCACCCCCCTGCCCCTCCGCTCCCAGCGGGCAGGACTGCTGGCCGTGACCTTGCAGACGTACCCTCTGCCCTCACCTGCCTGCAAATATTGCTGCTAAATCCGCTGTTGTTATTCTCATTGCCACAGCCTCTCTGCGTGCGGCAGGCGGGCAGGATCCCTTTCTGAACGCTTCGCAGGCATGTAGCAGATGGTGCCTGTCACTAAAAGAAAATAAATGCTTTGGTGCCCTGATTTATGGGCACAAATACCACCTGAATTATCGAGGACAGGAGGCCCGGTTAGAAACGCCTTTCTTAGTGGGTTTGCACTCGGTGGTAATAAATACCAAGCAGACAGAGTTCACGCTTTTACAGAGTGTATGTTATATCACTATCAATAGCTTATTTAGATTTGCACAGATGCATTTGAAAAATAATTTAAAACAAAAAAAAAAAAAAAAAAAAAGAAAAAGAGAAGCCAGATGGGTTTCATGAAGTTGTCGCAAGGATCATTCCAAGACATGCCTAAAATGTTAAATATTAAGGGAGGGGGGGAAAAAAAAAAAGGTGTGAAACTTGGAGCTACACCTGAGCTTCCTGAAGTTGGTGGCAAAGCTCCCGTCATCTCCCTGCGAGAAGAGGGCTGCAGGCATGCAATTAGAGATGGGAAACCCAGGGCCAAATTGCTTTCTTTTGCTCCCTGTGTATAAATCCAGATTAACTCCCTTCTGCACAGCAGATTAGTAACTGAAAGCCGAATCTTGCTGCTAGATTCAAAGCTTCCCAGTGGCTGAGGCTCGGGCTTTTATTTTCCCCATCCATCTTCCTCATGGGTCTCAGCATTGCCATCACGCCTGGCACCAGCGGGGTGGGGGTACCCATGCACATCATCTCCCCCTGCAAAGCACAGCCCAGTTGGAAAGAGCTTCGGGAGCCGGTTTATTTAAACAGAGTCAGCGGGGCCGGGCGCTCACTGCACCCGACACGGCTGATCTCAGCTCTCCCCGGCAGCCGGCGAGAGAAGCAGCACCGTACCTCCCAGCCAGGCATCACGGCGAGCACTGCGTGGTGCATGTCGGGGAGCGCTCTGCCGGGGTGGAGTGGGATGGTTATTACTTTAAACGTCTCGGACTAGCGAAGCGTGAATTTCAATCAGATAATTTGTCAGGGGAATAACATCCACGTCAGGAGGGTGACCAGCCCTTACTGCAAAATACAGCTGTGCCCCAATCCTGGACACCCCAAAAAGCACCAAAAATAGGCTGAGCGGCCCAGGGAGCACAGTAGGGCTCAGCAGCTGGGGGTAACACCACACTGGGTGTTTTTTTCCAGGAAACTTATAATTATGTAGCACTTTGGTACTCAACAACCCCTTCTCCCTTTTTTTCCCCTGCTTGTTTTTGTTCATTTTCTTTCATTTTGTTTTTGTTTGTTTTCAGGAGAACCGGGGGAGGAGGAAGAGAAAGGGGTAGAAAAAACATTGCGTGATTCGATTTCAATTGCATTGCACTTTCCCCGTGCTCTTTTATGCTCGAAGGGAGCGACGCGGGCGAGTCGGAGAGAACAGCACATTTCGCCAGCCTGAAAAATATTGCCTTGGGCCTAACCCAAATTTTCATTGGCTTCACTGGAAGTTGAATCAAGTCTTTTGAATAGCCAGAGCTGCAATCTGTGATACCAGGGGTTTTAAGAAAAAGATATTATATGGCAGCTTATCTCTCAACAGTCTCAAATATTTTTCGTGGGTTGGTGTCCATCAGCACTGCTGAGCATCATGCTCAGAAAGCAGCATGCAGCCCTTGCCGGTCCCTTGCAGCGCATCTGAGCGGGAAGCAGTAAAGCAATCACGGCTCAAGAGGAACACTTTTTGTCTTCCAGGTCTATAAATGATGTGCAATATATTAGTAGAATCGAAAGGAATCATAAAAACACATGGAAACTGCCCATTTTCCCCTCTTACTCCTAACACATCAGCTCTAAACGAGATACCCCGGAGGAGCTGCAGTTAAAACGTGGTTGTTTATTCAATTATTTCCATATGCGTCTTATTTATTTAAGATGGAGACAAATACTATTCGCATGCCTGCTCTGCCGGCATTAATCATCTCCTGCATCCCGGGCTGCCGGGGATGAGGGAGGTGGAAGGAACGTGACAGCCGCGCGCGTGGGCGGGCACGGAGGTGGGTGTTTGCCTGTTGGAGCAGAGGTTTGGAGCAAGCCAGCGTGAATGTTAAAATTCAGAGCCTTCCCAGGGTCTTGCACAACATTCCCTGTTTATTTATATATTAAAAAAAAAAAAAAAAAAAAATCTCTTTGCCAATGTTTTTTGCAGTCAAGATGCATATTGTTGGGGTTTTGGGCTGAACCTCTCTCGGGATAAATAGAGATATTTGTTTCTCTTTGGTGGAGGCTCACACATCTGTGGTCTTTGAACACCTATTTTCAGGCTTGCCTCTGCGCTGCGGCTGTAGCATCTTGGCACTCGGCTGCTCTCACCACGAGCCCTCCCTCTCCATTCAGAGCCGCTGAAAGCGCCTTGGCCACGTCTGAACGGGGGAACATTTGTTCCCACTCGCTACGGCACAGGGAGAAAGCTGTATGTCAAGAAACGACGTCGGTACAGCGTGCAAATATCCAGCCAATGTAGCCTTTAACAACGCAGGCGTGTAAGCGCGGGCACGGCTGGCACCGCTTGCGGCAGGAATTAAATCCGTTTGGAGGACTGAAAATATGCTTGCTGGGAAGCGCCACGCCATAAGACCCACGGCATCGCTCCGTAGAGGGGACGCAGCCCACAGACACCCGATGCAGGGACGGGGGTTATGGTTTTCCCTCCACCGCCAGCTCTCCGTCTTCCCCCAGCCACTGACTCCTAAACCAGCCTAAACCCTTTCTTGAACATTTATTTAGCTTGAGAACAGCTAATTTCACTTTGAATGTGGTCCTAGTCTATTTAATTAACATCGCTTAATCCCATTTCTAAACAAACGAAGGCAGCCAGAAAGGCTTTTGCACCAACGCTAGTAAACCTGATTACAGTAAGCCTGATTAAACACTCCTAAGTTAAACACCTCAATTAATCTGTGCATAGCCACACCCGAGAGCCAGTCCTTTAGATTAAACCCCAGTAGCAATGTATACCTTATGGGGTATTAGCCTACCTCTTTAATATCTGAATGCTACTTCTTATTTATCTTAGAATCATAGAATCATTTAGGTTGGAAATGACCCTTACGGTCATTGAATCCAAACCTAACACTGCCAAGCCCACCACTAAACCATGTCCCTAAGTGCCACGTATCTTCTTACTTCCCATCTAGTTACGACAGCGAGGAAACCCATAGCACCTCCTATAGATGTGATACATGACCCAGCTGGGCCCAAAATGAATTAGGTGGCTCTTTAGCTTGGCCTGAGAACGACTCCCCTTGTTGGGTACCCTCTGCCACGAACAGAGCCTGGATTGGTGTTACAGGACTGCTGATGTCCTGCTGACATGAAGATCAGCCTCGCACAGGACAAGCTGACAACAGGCAAAGCTCACACAAGCAGCAAAGCAAAAGCCAGTCTCACCCACCTTTGCCTTCTGCTAACGACTGCCGGTAACAGCAAGGAAGGCTTTAATCTCACCAAAGCCTTAGGCAGCGTGATAGCATCCATCCTCTTGCATCCTCCCTTCTCCATCCTTCCCAAGGAAAGTCCTCAACATAGCAAAGAAGAAAACAGGTTGAAACGTAGCGACTGCTTGAACATGCTCTTTGCCTTCTTTTCGGAAGAGAAATTTTAGCAAAGACCCTGAGGTGGGAGCCCAAGGACAGGCTGCATCCCACCCTGCCCGGAGGAATTGTAATCAGCAAAGCCCCTGGAGAACGGGGGCCAGCTGCTGTCCCTCTCCCAGCTGTGCCAGCACCACCGCTTTGATTTCAGCTGGGGAGCTAAATGTAAAAAAAAAAAAAAAGGTAAAAAAAAGAATGTATTTGGTTCCATTCACCAAGCAACAAAAGGGTGGTGTGGGTATGGCAAATGGGGATCCAAGGTAATCTGAAGAGAAAAAAGGGCCTCGTGCGTTGTCTTTCTTTTTTGAAATACATTTAAAGAATAGCTTTAAAGGATGGTTCTTCTGTTTTCTATTTAACAATGGAAAGAAAAATATAAACTCGGCGTTTTTGCCCTCAACCACAAAGACTGCAAATTTATTTTGGGAGAAGGCAAAATGGCATCTCAGAGCCTAACACATTCAAGACTCCAAGTGCTCCAAAAATAAACCCGAGCATCACAAGGCAGGCAGCACTGTAAGCAGGCTCTGCGCAGGGATCGCCTGCCCCTGTCAGAGCAGATTTCGTGAGGCTTTATAGCAAAGTCGGCTGGTGAGGACTCTGCTGTCTAATCCGCAAATCACACCTGATATTGTAGGAAGAAATCTTGGATGTACTCAATATTCACATCGTCAGACTGGGGCTCCAAATAGCATCAGGAGCCCTTTCTAAAGAGCTTACAAAAAAGGCAGTGATTGGGGAAAGAAGGACTAAAAAGGGAATAAAACACGGAATGGCACTTACATAGATATAACGGCTAACAAATGGCTTACTTGCTACCTGTAGAAAAATACCGGATCAGTTGTCTCCCAGTGTTGGAGGCTCTACTGGACTTGTATGGAGCACAAAGTAAACATGGTCCCTATGGCGGAAAATTGGTGGGGGTTTGTTCCAACAATGGAAATGCATCATTTCTGGAATTAATACTCGAAGTCAATATAATGTTATATTAGGCTATAAAATACGCGTTGGGTTTCCTGAGTAAATCAGCATTTACACAATGCGAGCAAAGGGGGGAAATTCTCTAAGCACCACTGAGGAATGAGCTCATTGGAAAAACCCCGTTTTATACAGTTAATTTGTCATTATCAAGTTAGTCTTGGTGGAAGCTCTTCGATGTGTTTCCTGCACTCCTAGAAGTTACCATCATTTTACGGGGACCGGGTGTCTACCGGCCCCAGGTGCAATGTACCCTAGCGGCCAGCCCCAGCAAAGAACCATCACTCCTGCGGGGAGGAGTCGCAGCATCCCGCTCCCTCCTCCTCCTCACAGCCTGGTCGGCACGACAGCCCTCCGCCTGCCAAAAATACAGAGGCGAGGATCCCCGCTGCGTCCCGGTACGAGCCCCCTGACCCTCACCATTTACTCCCTGTGCACTACTGAAGGCAAGGAGGGCATTTTGGGGATGCAGAATTCGGCTCCGGCTCACGAGCCAGGCACTCTTTACCGCAGGGTCTCCTCTGCATTCCCTCTGTTGAAGTAGATTTGTCTAGAAATGACGATGCCTTTGTTACGGGTAGATGTTAATAGCAAGCAGTGTAATTTCCGATGCTATGTTAAGGCTGGATCCCACAAACATCTATGCTCCTGAGTTGGGTGAATAAATGTGCATGTGTCTCTGTGGGATCACTCTCCTGACCTGCTTTTTATCCTAAACCCTGGTGAAATAAAAGGTACTGTCGCCTCCACTGCAACTCAATATTTAGGCTTTGTGGAGAAACAACAATAAACCTTTACATTCAGTGGAATGGCTTTGGGGGGGCGTTATCCAGCATCCCCTGGCCCGGGGCACAGCCTCTGCTCCTGGCCCCTCTTGCTGAGGAGCCCAGGGGTCCCCGGCCTCCGGCCGGCTGTGCCGAACACGCCGGCCTCCGCGCGGGCGTCCGGGGCTGTCGCTGTTCCTGCTCCGCTTTTCACCTGAGCTTCTCTATTTGGGAACGCTGTACACTCATTAATTACTACTCTGAGCAGCGTGATGGATTGGGACGGGTTTAGGTTTTGGGGGGGCGGGGGAGAAACAGCGGTTTGGTGCGATCCAGCTTTCGCGATGTCTGCATCTCTTCCCCCTCGCTCCGGCGGAAAAACAAGAGCCGTGACAAGCGGGGGTGCAGCATCGCCCGCTGCCTGCTCCCACTCGCTTCAGGAAGAAAACAGCCTGCTCTCGGTTCCTCCGCGCTTGTCTCGGCTCCCAGCGGCACGCCGGGCTTCCAGCGAGGTGGGGAAGTCGTGTCGGCCGGGCAGGTACACCTCCATGGGCCTGAGGAGGTCAGAGACTAAACAGCTTATCGATTCCTTTCCAAGGACCGGCGTTAGAGGAGTGCTTGAAGGGGTCGCAAATTGTCAGCGTTGGGGGATGAAGTTCACCTATAAGGAGAAACTAGCCGTCAGCAGAGACGGCGTGTCGGAGACACTTATTTGCTATTTATTTCCCTGGATTTCCACAATACTAAAGCGGCGCCCGTCCAAAAAGCTCTGGGCTCGGCGCCATTATTTAAAACACGTACATCCAAAGTTATCCACCCCCCGGCAGCCTCACCCCCAGCAACACCCAGCTGCGAGCTTCAAGGGGGAAAAAAAAGAAAAGAAAAAAAAAAAGGGGGGGGGGGGAGAAAAGCAAGAAGCAATCCCAGTGCCTGGGGTCCCCCTCAGCCATCACACCCTTCGCTGGGAGGAGCAGGACCTCCCTATAACGCCCAGCTCCTCGTATTCTCTTCGCCTGTAACCGGCCACCGGGGCAGGACACGAGGCAGCCCCCAAAGCCGGCGGCAGCTAACGGCACCGCCACGGCCTCGCCCTGCAGCCGGACTCAGCTACGAGCTCCTCACGTCCCCACAGGGCACAGGGACGCCGGTGGCCATGCCAAGAACAAGGATTTCCAAATCCTGGTTTCTGAGCAGTTAAAGCAGGACGAGAGACCGTCTGCAAGGCGAGGGAGAGCTTTTTCTCGAGCCAGGAAAGGGAACTGTGCCTCTTAATATAGCAAGGGGAGTAATATAAAAAGAGTTTTCCCTATCTCCCACCTCCCATCCCTCCTACAGACTGACTTATTTTAGTGCCTGGCTACACCCCGGCATGCAGAAAACCATTAGGGTTGCCAAACGCCTGTTTCAGGAGACAATTTACATACACAAAATAATTAAGGTTTTATTTGCTCCTCCTCACCAGAGCACCCGGGGCTAAGGCTGGCCAGAAACCCCACTGACAGCTCCTGAAGTTTCAGCTAACTTCACCGGCTGCTTGGGAGCAGACTGCGACTTTTGGCTCCTTCCCCAAATCCCAGAAAGCTTCTCTGGTCCTCGCTATGCCTCCGAGCCGGCTGGCTCGGCTGGAGGGGGGCAGGGGGAAGGGCCACGTCGGGTCCCTGCCTGCCCCGGCAGCCTGCGAGGGGACGAGGGGGGACGTTCGATGGGTCGTGGCTACACGACGCCACGGCTGTCGGCAACCTGGAGTCTTTGCGTTTGGAGTGAGGAAAGCGAGACCCCAGCTCCGTCGGGCTAAGGAAACCTCCCCTCCTATACCAGCTTTCTTCGGCGGAGAGAGACGTTAGTCACAGCCATAAAGTAAGACCACAAAGTCATAAATTAAGACCACAAAGGCTGTTTGCATGCAGTTTCGGAAAAAAGCCTCAGCAAGTCAGTCTCTCTTGGGAAGAAATCCTGCAGCTTCCCCACTTTTTCATGGTCGTCAGCATCCCTCTCCGAGTCCCAGCAGAGCGGGTACCCCCTGACACAGGGCACATCTGCAAAAGCATCTCTGCATCCCAGGCGGCTGCGCACCAAGGACGCCAAGCTAACGAGAGCCGTTTCTTAATTTTTGGTCAAACTAAGTATTTTCCATCACAAAGGCACTTGCAGCAGAATTCTGCTGTTGATGAAACATGCGTATTGATGAAAACTGCCACTTTATAAATGAAGGATTCTCCATTTAAAAAAAAAAAAATCATTCTTATTTTATGGAGTTTCCTTCTAATAACATTATTTTTACCTATTAAATTACATGTCAGAAGTAGTTATTGTATCATGTCATATTATGACAAGAATAATAGTTGAAATATTCTCATTTTATTTTCCATTACAATCACAAAGAGCAGCTGTTATCTGGTACTATTTGAGACATCTTGTCTTTGTTCTAGATCAAAGTGGCTCCTGTTTGTGCCCTAGCGAAGCCTCAAACCGTTGCGTTACAACACGAACAAGAGCCACTTTGATCTACAAACAAAGGCAAGGTAGTTTAATCAGTATCAAGCTCAAACCGCTCTTAATTAAAAAAATAAAAATAAAAATTGTTGAAGCTCTTATGTCATATTATGATGTGTCAGTAATTGTAAGGCACGTAATGCGCTGCCTTCACGGGTATGACATGAAAAGTTGGAACGGCAAAACATCCCCATGCACTAACCAAATTTTGAAATACCCAAACAAATTTTCCTCAAAATTCTAAAAAAATTAGATTTTTCCAAAATTCTGATTTATGGAAAACTAAAAATATTTGGGTTTGTTCTAATTCAGCAGCTACAGATTATTTTCCTTTGTAGTGTTTCATAAGAATCCTGAAATCTGATGAGCTCTATACCTCTATCACTTACTGGTTTTCCAAAACGTCATCTTCAAATGACTTCTGCTAAAGCATAATTTGTTTAACAATGTGTTATCACACAAATTTGCTGAATTCCTTCTGAACCATGGGAATGGTTCAGATCGCCATGGGAAGAAAAAAAAAAAGCAAGCAGATTTAGTGAACCCAGAATATTTCAAAGGCACATTTTGGTTTCATCAAGAAGGTCCCGAGATAAATAACCTAAGATTTTTCCTTAAATTTAGGATTCATTTATAGATTAAAATAGCAAAATAAAATAAAAAGATTGTGATTAAAGTATCAAAATAAAGTCTTTTTGTATGAATTGCATAAAATAAAGTTTTAAGGTCAAAAGACATTTCAGAATCCTTAATTTTTAGATTACAAGATTACAGGTTTAGGGATGAAGTAATATTCCCTAGGTTTTCTCATCAGCTTTACTGGCCGTCTCTTTTGCTGAATGGGGGAAGGAAAAGCCCCATCTCCGCCGCTGTGCAGAAACCTTTCCTCCTGGAGGCTGCGGTGGCAGCAGGAGGAAGGGCCACGGGTCTGTGTTTTCCTCTGGGAACAAAGCTCCTTGAGAAACCCCGTCTCCTGCCCCGGTTCTGCAGAGCATCTCTGCTTTCCCTTTTGTTTGCCGCCCCTCAGCCTCGATCGTTGCTTTTATTTATGCAAACTGAAAGCCGTATGTTTTAAAGGACTGTTGCAGCACTTCAGCAGATGCAAAGCCCAACAGCTGGATATTAATGCGACTTGGCATCACAACAATTTGGGGGCTTGTGTTTTTTTTTTAATTAACGCTCTACCGTATTACAACAAGGAAACAGTTTCTCCTCTTTTATTACCATCCTAGCCCTGAGCCAAGTATTAAATAAGATTTAATTTAATTAGTTCTTATATTCTCCTCTCTTGCAGGATTATTCAGTAACAAAAGGTTCTTACCCAGCTCCCTTTCTCGCAGGCAGATAAAAATCCTGCTGATGGTGGTGGGAACACATCAGACACCTAATTTACATGCAAGACGTGTTATTGGGCTATGAAAAGTAGAGATATTTTCAACCAGTCCTGCGGTTCACCTTTTGTTCTGCCGCGCGTTCACAAGCTGCTCTGCTCTACATGGCTCTTCCGCAGTACGTGGGGACGTCGCCAGCGTCGGGCCCCGCGCTCAGCACTGCGGGGCTTGGCCACCTTTGGGTCGCTCCTGAAAAACTGAAGCTTCCAGCTGTAGGTTCAAGGTTTATACGCTGGCATCCCCTTATCCTGCTGGCATCGCTCCTCTCCCTCATCCCTAGCTTTTCTCTGCAGACTAGATGAGCCGGTTTTCCTCACCCTTGTGTTTTGGAGGAAGGATCGGTGGTCCTAGGAAACGCCTCCGGTCTCCTCTTTAAGCACACTCCTACTTGGACGTGGACCTCTGGCGTTTTCAGTCCCGCTGGGTATTTGCATCCAGAAGACATCCTCCCAGCTCGTTCATGAGATCGCCAGGTAGGACCCCACCAAAAGCCTTGCTGAAGACAAGGGCTACAGCATCTCTTGCATCCCCACACGTCACCATTGAAAAAATGGAATTAATTGGGTGGCTGCCGGGCCCCAGCAGGGCTCCGCTCCGTCTATCGAGGGGAGGCTTCCACCGTGGTTTGAAGACGTGGAGTCACTGTTGTCTGTGCCCGAGGTAGAAACCGACGGAGCGGGGGCTCAAGGGGTGTTGCTGGGACAGAGCTCCCTGAGGGACACGAGCCCTGTCAACACGGGTTGGAGCAGGAGCGAGCCCGAGTCTCGTCCCGAGCGGGAACAGCTCTGAAATGCCGGCTGTGCCTCCAACGCAGCCTCAGACGGTCCCCGGTGCTCGCTCTGGGCAGTGAGCGACTGTGAAGGATGCTGCTGAAGGCTTTGACACCACCGACATTTTGGCACTGCTAACCATGGCTCGTCACCTTGAGCTGTCCCTCGGGTGACCGGGAGCAGCAACACGCGCTGGGCAGCCCGGACTGGACCCGGCTTGAGAAATCTTGTAGATGTTTTTTGCTTTGGAGTGGGCGTCTCATCCTTTTGAGGCAGCAATAAATAACCTAAACCTTGCAATTAGTCACTTAAAATCAATTGACATTGACAGCCGCAGCCTGGATGGAGCACGGAAAGCGCAGCCTTTGCAAGGAGCCCTCGGGGAGGGGAGGCACAGTGTCATGTCACACAGTAACCTTTGGGGAGGAAAAAACTGTGCCCTAAGCTGATGAGCTAGGCAGAGCCTGCTCCATGAAGCACACGCTTCTATCCAAAAATGAAGAGCATCACCGTGAAGCAGCAAATTACAGCAAAACCCAGAGCCTTGGGACGAACGCACCCAAGAGGACGAGCGGTACCCAGCTCCGAAGGTTTTGTTCAGTCCAGAGCAGAAAACCCATAAGCTGAGTCAGGCTGCTCTGCCGTGAGTCACATCCCCTGGTATCACGATAGTCCTGCCAGCAGGACTGAGCGGGGGCTAAACCCTGCCCGCTGCCAACCACCCTCTGCCCTCGGCATCCGAACCACCCCTGCCTCCGAGCGCACCGCCTGCGGCAAAACGAGAGTAGAGCAAGGAGAAGTTTTGGCCAGAAGCAGTATCTGGAGGAGACGTCGAGCGGCAGCAGCTCTGCGAGGGGAAGGGAGAGATTGATGGGAAGAGCGAGGCGGGGGGAGAAGCCTGGGCAGGAGTGGGCGTCTGGTCCAGGTACTGGTGACAGCGCGCCAGGACGCTTTCAAGTCTGCGAAAAGCGCTCTGCGAAAGAAGAAAAACATTCGAGCAGCGAGGTGAAAGGTCTGGAAAAAGCAGCGAGTGAGAGGGAAGGAGGAGGAGGAAACGTGGGCACAGAAGTAGGTGGTGCCACATAGCAAGTTTCTGATGTAGCCGGGAAAGGCATCCAGAGCTCCCGATTCCCAGTCCCACACCCTCACCGGGAGACCATCTGTCCTCTCCCGGGGGGAAGGAGCCCCCGGGTCAGGCAAGAGAGCTTTCCTCATCCTGCGAAAAATAGCAGGCGGTGCTGAGCCTCGGCACGGCACCGCTTCTCGGGGTTCCTGCTCCAAGCTAGGGCTGTGCCTGCCGGTACCCGCTCTACGGGAGAGCGGCATCCCTCCTCTGGGACCAGCCGTACTTACCTGCCTCCTAAAATGGTGGCTCAGAAGATGCTTTAAAAGCATCAGATGATAGCTCTGATTTTTCTCCTCTGGTGCACAGCCATAGCTATTCCAATTCCTCCCTCTGGAACATTTTAAAGAGGGGTTTGGGTATGGCTTTTGTCCGATGAAAGTTTGTCTTTCAGGCAGACAGACGTTCCCCCAAATTCTGTTGAACGCAGACCGTAGAGCAAAACAACCAAACAAGGTTGGTGGGTCTGTTTTTTTTCCCCCTCCAGCCTTAATTCAAAGGAAGATTTTAACGATTCTGAATGGTAATTCTTTTTCATGGTATCGTCTGTGGTTGTGAGAGCAGGCACAACATTCCCCCCGTTTCCCGAAGTCCTGACGCTCAGGCAGCGCAGGAGGAGGACTCAGAAGCCGTCTTGGGAATGCCTTCGGGCTTGTCTGTGCTGCTCAGCTCAGCCAGGGCACGTCCCCAGTGCACTGACTTCAGCCCCTGGAGCTGCCAACACCCCGCGGATCACCTGCCCTTGCCCTGCCTGCGCTCGCCGCAGCAGGTACCGGTGCCCTGAGCCACGGGGGTGACCTGCAGCAGCTCCAGAGCGGGGAGGACACGGCCCGGACAGGTCCTTCGGGAGGGTGCCAACCTACCGGCATGATCAAGGGGAAGCATGCTGGTGGCCCAGGTGTCTCCTGCCATGGAGACCATGCTGCCCAGCACAGTCCAGGGGACTTCTCATCTTGATGATTAAAAAGCGATGAGATGTAGGGGATGCCCACGTGGATGTTGGAGGGCTGGATGCAGGCACCGTCAGGTGCACCCAGCCTCTCATCATCAGGCTCCCTCTAGGTATATGAGGTTAAGCATCCAAGACTGGGAGACCAAAAAATTGCTCAACAGTTCTGAAAATCAAGGTGTAGCTTGCCCACAAAGAACAAGGCGTCTCTGGTAGGTGGTTTAGCAGCACCTCGTGGGGTCGGGAGCAGGGTAAGAGCAGCAGGGGAAGCATCCTACCTCTTCCTCAGCACGGCAGAGCTGCCCAGGAGCCCTTGCCAACAAGGCATGTTTCGAAGCGCTTTGCAAATATCACAACCCGTGAAGGAGCAAAATACTTCACACTAATTTAATAAACAGGGTGTAGAGCGGGGGATGGGGTGGATGGTTGCGCCCAGGGACAGACCACAAGGAAGCCCCGTCGCCTCGGACCCGCGTCCCTGCAGGGTCCCCTGCCAGCAGCGCACCCTCTCCTGGGGTGCCAGCAGCTCCTCGCACAGCCGCAGCGAGGAGCAAACCAAACCAGTCTCTTTCCATCCCATGGGAATGCAAACTTTTGACATCGTTCAAGAGGCCCCGCAGATGTAAGCTGTACGTTTACACGTCTCTGCTTTCTCCCTGTGAAACGCGGGTGCCAATTTTGCTGTGTTACCAGTCATAAACTTTTAATGCCACGTATTCAGGATCCCTTGTTTGCCCTGTAGAAAGTTTCTCTTCATGCATCAGTCGGAGAACAAAGCACGGGCTGTTTAGCCGCGGGATTTAACCACCTGTTGTAATACTTCGTTGATCTAATCTTTTGTTTTAATTAAAAGCCTTTCAGTTTGGTTTGCAGGTTTTTTCCCTCCCTGCACCGAACGCAGGCTTGCCACCTGCTTCGCCGGCTCCATCTCGGCCGTGGAGTTCACATCAAACCTCTTTGATTTCCCCCGAATGCATGGAAATGGCTAGAAAAAACCCAAAGCCGCCCCAACACGCGTCCACCTGGAGACCCAGCACCGTCCAGCCGGCGCTCGGTACAATGAAGGGTGACATTAAATGGCTCCAGGTAAGCGGATTCGTGCGGTATCCGCTGCTCTTCGATCTCTATTTGAGGGAAGAAACAAACAGCCTTTGGGAAACGAGGAGGGACCCCGCTCCACGGGCACCCAGGGGATTGTTTTGGACAGCGAGAGAAAGTGGTTTGCATGAGATTTAAACTCGGTTTCAAGCACTGACATGAATTCTTCTCTATCTCATGATTAAAACATCTACAGTCACCTCAAAGATCTCCTGCAATGGATGCATACTTTAAAATGGCCGCTTTGAATATCGCTCCAACTTTTTTCCTCTGCAAATTTAAATAAAACCCAGACTCCGCCAGCCAGCAGAAGTACTTTTTAGCCTTTTGAGTAGGTCACTCCAGAAGAGGAAAATCAACAACCAGAGAAACGAGTTTTCGGGAGACGCGAAAAAGAGAAAAACCCAGCCGCAGAGATGCCACCGCCGCTGAAGTGATGCACCGGTGCTGCCTTCCCCACCCGCTCATGACAACCCCTCGGCAAGAAGATACGACCCTCTCTCTCCCTCCCATTTGCGATTCAGAGTTCCTATCAAGCTTTAAAAGCTTTTCTTATCTTTCTGAGAAGTACAACGACAGCCCTTTAAACCTGGCCACACGCTTAACACACCAAAATCACTTGAAAACTCTGTATTCGCGCTAGTTCTGGCATTTCACCTTTCGGTGCCAGCAACGCAGCAGGGAATCCTGCGCAGCCCCGAGCAGCCCTCCGGGGTTATCTGCAGCTAACGCGGCCACCGCCGCACGTGAGAAAGAACAGCCAAAATAATCCCTAAGAAGACCTCAGCAGGGCTTTGGGCGTACCAAACGGCCGCGGTTTTCCGTGCCTTCCTCCCTGCGGAACGTGTTAAAAGCCAAGACACCTGTGGTGCCACCGCCATCCACAGCACCCGAGGCTCTCCTCCGCTTCCCCGAAGGCGGGCTGCTGCCGAGAGCCGGTGGGTCCGGCCGGCGAGGCAGCCGGGGCGCAGCGGAGATGGCTGCTCCGTGCCGTACCGCGCCACGCCGCTGAGCCCCGTCAGGATGTGTCACAACAGGCGGCGTGTCGTGCCTCACCGCTTCATCGAGCAACAAGCAAAAAAAAAAAAAAAAAAAAAAAAAAAAGGAAAAAAAAAAAAGATTCGGATCTAATATGTGAGTGGGCCGGTATGTGCAAAAGAGATGAACATGAAGTAAAACACGCCGGGTGCTACAGTAATAACCGGGCGCACGCGGGAGAGGCTGGAAGCGAGCCAGGGAGGGGAGATACGGGAGGGATGCTGCCGAGATCCGTCTCTGCGTGGCGGCGAAGCTGGAGCTCCTGAATGAGCGCGAGGCGGATCCCGCGGCGTGGGCGTCAGGCTGACACCGCTCCACCCAAACCGGGGGGAGCCCTCGGCCACGTCACCCCCAGGCCGGGACCGTGCCCCCTCCCGGGCTCAGCCGGGGGCTCACCAGGCACCCGGGGACTTTCGTGGGGAAAGGCTGGGTTTTGTCCCTTAAAAATAAGGGGGTTCTCATACACACGCTGGGCCCAGTAAACGGCGCTGCCAGGCACGGAGACGAGCGACTTCAACGGGTCCTTGGGAAACACAAGAATGCGTCCCCCGATATTTCTGTGTAAAGGGGGGGACCAGCTCGCGCTCCTTTCCACGGCGCGGCGACGCTGCCCCTAAGGGCCCCTCGGGCAGCGACTTCGTGTCGGTGCAAATCCCCTCCTGGGGCAAGGCGGGAGGAGGGCCGAGGCGGCAGGCGGGCACCCGCCGCCCAGCGGCATCCCGCTGCCCGCGCCTCCGCGCCTGCCCCTCGGAGGGAGGAAGGGCTGTCTTCCCGACATCCCGTGGGTGTTCGACACGGCCCCTTTTCAGCAGTCAAACACGCGTTTACGAAGCGCAAACTTGCATACGGGTGAGTCATCACGAGGTTTCAAAATGCGTAAATCTGATCACATCCTAATTCGGCGTGTTACCGATGAACTACCCTGAGTCTCTGGGGTCACTCGGCTCCGCAGAAACCTTGGAAATTCCTGCCCACCCTTGTGAGGAAATAATTCGTTTGCATTCGTGTCACTGCATCCAAAGAGTTAATTTTTTTTTTTTTTTTTTTTTTTAATTTTGGCACTGGATTTCAATGGAAGCTTATGTGCAGTTTTACAACCCGGTACTGCTATGTTTTGCACCACCAATTTACAACCGAGTAATAAGTAAACACAAGATTTTTTGGCTACATAGGATTTTCCAAGGTGATTAAATAATTTTCTAAATAGCTCTGAGAATGAAGCTGTCTAAAATCCCCAAGGTAATAGGAAATTAACTGCATATACACGCGCTCTAAAGATATAGGAGGAATTCAAATTTACTGAGAAGTAATATAAAATATTTAAGAAAGCAAACAAAATTGAATAAAACCCCTTGCAATGTAAATTAAATCTACCCAACCACCTTCGCTGCAACGGCTCCTCCGGGGGACTCCACGTCTGCACCAGGCTCGGCACGGCCCCTACGCCACCAGAGACCATCGTGCCCCTCTGGGGGTGGTGGGATGGTGCCCACCCCAGATGAACACGCTTTAAAGACCTCCGAATATGTTGTTAAGTGGGCACAAGCATTCACCAACCCTTTCAGCATCTCCAACCGCAGCCCCCCCCCGCGAGCGGTGCTCTTTGTGGACTTACCCAAAGAACAGGGAGCCAGGCTGCGGGGGGGGGTTTTGGGGTGAGCGGTTGTCTGGGGCACCATCTGATGACCCAAGGACTTGGCAGTAGCCTACGTTAGGGCTTCCCAAGCTTTTCCGTAGCAGGAGCAACCTCCACCGCCTCCCTCAGCCCTGGGGCTGCTGCCTGCTGGAGCTGCCAGCTTGCCCAGGGACGGGCAGCCAGCCTTGACCCGTCTCCTTGGGCGGGAACTGCAGCCCAAAAGCGTGTGAGAAGGGGACTCGCCCTTCACGAAGGGGCAAGCAAGGGGGCAGGGCGAGCAGCCCTGCCTGGGGACCTTCCCCGGGCCGGGGCAGACCTCCAGCCCCGCACAGCTGGGCAGCCGGGCAGGGGGAGCGCAGAGCCGCCGAAGGAAGGGCTCTGGAAAGCCATCCCTCCCGAGCAGCTCGAGGAAATTCATATTTCATGTTCTGCTCCTTCCCTGCCCACGGAGTTCTTTCTCGTGGTGGTGCGTAGGTGTATGTGAGGGATTTATCCTTTCCCCACTGAATCACTGCAGCACAACATCTTTTCAACCCTTCTGTACAGCAGAAAAGAGCCTCATGGCATCTCTCCTCATTTTCCTGCTGAAGGAGACAGCCAGCGAGCTCCACAGCGCGACCCAGCTGCACCCCAGCTCAAGGCTGGGAAGGAGCACGACCCCTCCCCGCCCCGGCGGAGGCATGCTTTGGGGAGCAGACACCCCCCCCGCCAGCTGGCACCCCAAAATTGCAGCCCAGCCCGCCTGCGGCCAGCGTGAAGGTGCTAGGGACGCCATTGCTTTTCCAGCTGGAAAATCGCTCCGCGCTCCAGGGAAGGCGCAGAGCGGGGTGCCCCGAGCACCGTGTGCTCTCCCCACCGCCTCAGGGGCCCAGATCCAAGCCACGGCGTTACCGAATCCCCATTACTGCAGAAACGAGCGTTTGTGCTTTAACCAGGGGCCGCTGGAAGACGTTTCATCACCATGTCCGAACCTGGTGTTTGAGATTTCTGTATTTTGAAAAGAAAATGTGGAGGAAATGAGTTCTGCAGCTGTTGTCACGGGCAAAGCCATCGCCACGAGTAAAGGCATGGCCACGAGCAGCTGCTTTCCCTGCTGACCCCCATATAAATTGCTTGTTTAGAAAAAGACACAGGAGCTTTAGGCAGGTAACCAGCAATAAAAATTTAAACGACGAGGTTTTTTGGCTGCGTGAAAAACAGGTACCTCCTGAAATTTCAAATTAATGACCCTTCTGTAATAGTTGTTTAATCCAACAGTGCTTTCCAACTGAGGACCTCACAGCGTTGAGCTTCACAGCAGCTTGATGAGACACTGAATCTGGCGGGCCTGACGCAAGCCCGTGGGCCCTAGTAGGACCATGCCTGCCAGGCATCACTGTGTTTTTATTGAACTGTCAGTCACTGCGCAGCCAGATCAAGTTTAAAAAAAAAAAACCAAAAAACCTACAGGTTTTCCAATTATACTTTTGTGCAGCTTGGAAGATCAATAAATAACTTGCGGCATATTCTGTCCCATCCTTGCACCTTCACGACAACAGTGGCCAGCTCCTTCCTTCCTCCGCCTATTGCCGCTCACAGAACAGGGCAAGATCCCACTGGAAGTGCAGACAAAAACCAGCAAACATTAAGCCATTGGTTCCCATTTCCCACATTTAATCTCCTCCGGGCTGGGAGATTGCACCCTGTGCTGACCCCATCGGGCCGAGCGGATTCTCCCCTCTTCTTTGAATCACTCCCAACCTCTCTGCCTCCTCAGCAACCTGGATGTTTTTTAAGGTTTTTGGTGGGGTTCCCCCCACTTCTCTTTGATATTTTTGCTCCCTGCTCTGTTTCTCTTCCTTTCTTAGGGGGAGAGTTTCTGTCCTCCAACGACACTTTAGCATTTGACCATCGAGACGCCGGCCACCGCTTAGAAAGCGAGTTGAAACACGGTGGATCACCAAGAGGATCGCTGAGGGCAGCCGCGGGGCTGGGCAGCGATGCCGCGTCTCCTGAATTCCCAAAGACCACTTACAACTGCCTAGTGTCACCTCCCAGATCTGCTTTGTTTGCATTCTTGTGCAAATACAAGGACGCACAAAAGCAGGAGCGCAGGAGGCGGAGAGGGCATTAAGGCAGACTGCCCTGCTGCAGACCCTTCCCGGGTTTTAGTTCCTCCCTCTTTGCCTTGGCCCACTAAAGCCCCGCAGGCTGTGCGCAGAACAAGGCCACCCGTAAATGAGGATTCAACCACAAGAGCAGGAAAAGGCTTCCTCCAGCAAGAGCTGCAGTTCAAGCTACTCCCTCCTCCCTTATCCCCAGAAAATTAACATCTCCTTTTAGAAAACACAATTAAAAAAAAAAAAAAAAAAAAGAAGGAAAAACCCTGGGGAAACTAACGAGTTCTCACGGTGAATTTTATTTTGTAAGCAACAATATAAACATGTGAATAAGAACAGGTATCGTTTGCAGGGCTGGCCTTTGATCCAGACTACCCTGAATCTAGCAACCCTTCAAGAGTAGATGAGGACAAGCCTTCACCTGCGCCCCCAGAGGCTAGCCAAGTTGCAGTCCACCAAGACCTTTGTCATGGAAAGACCAATGCTTGAATATTTGCTATTCCCAAATATATGTGCAACCTCAGAATGTACCTCCCACCTCCCCCCCCAGGTTAAAAAAAAAAATCATACAGCTGCAAACCGGTAAAAAAAATTGCTTCCAGCTTATTGAGACTGAAATGGCCTGTTGGACTATAAACTGAAATATCATCCTAGAGATAACCAACTGGTCGTGACACAAAGTACTGTATTTACAACTCAAAAATATAACTGTTATATACTTTAATTTATAGCAAATTTAATACATTAGTGTTTACAAAATAAATTCTGGACTCAACTGAAACAGCGTGCTGCTTCGCAAGTTCTTTTTCCTTCCTCTCACTTTAATCGAAGAGACCAGCAAGCTTAAGAGCTTCTTCTGTGATCCACGCACAACTTTTGATCATGCCAGATGTTGAAAAAACCAGAACATTTCCTGCATCTCTAAAGTCTTGTTGCTTGGTACCTTCTACCACTCAAGCTGTACAGTTCAAACCTTAAGCTGTCCTTTAACAAGTTCCACACACGTCTCATGAAAGCTACTCAGATACTAACCAGGGCACTGGCTAACGTTACAAACTGGAGAAATATCTTATCCGTATTACTAGCTCACACAACAGGAAAGAGGAAATATAACTACACATTCAATCTCTTATTTCTAACAGCAAAGCTGCGAACTCCATTGCTTAAAGTAAGATACTTCAGTAAGTGAAACAGTACCATACAGTTCAAGAAACATTTTTTTAAAAAACAAACATTTTAATAGTATAAAAAGTTGTTTACTGGTGTTTCTACTATAAAGCTTTGTTCCACAAATCAAAAGTGATAAAATAATTAGATATGTTTACAGTGATAAGAGACTGCAGTGTAGACATTTCAGCTCACATTTTGCTGACCGTTTCAGCACAACACGGACTGTGACTGAACCGTTAATACACATCTATGACACAGAGCAAACTGCAGACATGAGGTGCACATCTGAATATGGAAGTTTACCCACTGGCACGGTAACTTACTTTCTTCAGCCCTCCCTTTCCCCTCCAGAACACGTTGTAGGCAAAAACTGTATTCAGAAACTGAGGCATATAACCATTGTGACTGCAGGAGAGCAACCCTTATCGAGGGAGTTGCGCAGAGGAAAAATGGATGCACACAAACACACCATGGTAATTCCAAAGTTATATGCCGACTATTTCTCCTTAGATAAAATGACATCTGCAAAAGTGAAAATGTACAAAAAATAAAAACTGTCAAATAAATAAAGAATACAGATGTTAATTAATCACATATATAAAGAAACGTATTGGCATACTGTATGCAGTATACGGTATATTCATAGAATTATGTGGGCTGGACAGCACTTAATAAGGAGTCACATCCTGAAGACATAACTCCTTGTCTCTCTCCTCCAAAAGATCTTATGGTTTCTGGATATCAAGTGCAACCTTTTACACCGATGCATAAATCCTGCATCATAGTTCATCTTTGCCACACCTAGGATGCCTTTTTTTTTTTTTTTTTTTTTTAAAGATCCACAGAGAAGTCCAGAAAGTTGTAATGGTCTGAATCACAATTTTTGCAGCCCTGTCCATGCTACTTGGTCTCTTGGGTTTCCTACCAAATGAGATTTTAGTAATTGTACAGCGTATCAAACCCTAGTTTTTCCCAACAAAATGGGAGCCAACCATATCGACTCTAACTGGCATTTTCTACACTCCTGAACTGTAGGTAGGTATTTATGCTATAAGTGTGTTACACAAAGGCTGCTGAAACCATTGCAAGTGATGTAACGATAGTTAAGTGTCAAGTACGTCCGCTATAATACAGAGTCAGGGTCTAGGTCTACCAAATGCTATATCCACGTAACATTTTAAACCATGAAATATTTTATGCATTTTCCTTTTTTCTACAAATATTGTTGCAAACTTGCTGTTAATTGTGTCACGAGGTTCGCATTCCTCATTCTCCAAGGATTTTTAATTCAAATGTTTAACAACCATATCTACGCTAGGTACACATAAGTAGACATTGAAATTTCAAGTAAAATGAACTGTAGCCACATCTACTGGACTCAATACACGTCCCGACATCTAGATTTACTTTGATAAGTTATACAAATACATAATACATTCTTAAATAATGAAGACGCACAATATTAATTTGTGAATCTTCCCACGTTATAAAACCACTTTTACAGGAATGTTTATCCACCTGTATTACTGTTTTAGTTTGCAGTGTCTCTTGCTTTCCTGTTTCCACAGATTACTGTACCAGTTCTTAGGCTTTGGCTATTGAAATCTCTTATTTGAATGAGGCAACACTGGTTATTAAGGCTGGTTTTTTTTCTCTTGTGAAGTTTCATTCTTTACTACGACACCATTTTCCAGAGCAGAATGACTATCTTGTGTCTTCAGGTTCTGTTTTTATGACCTTCCTTTCTATGTTGTTAAAAGCCGAATGAGGAAAATCCTTTAAAATACCAAGGCCTTCTGCATTAAGAAAGAAAGAGAAAAAAAAAAAGAAAGTTAAAAACACTGCCTGGAAACAAATATATTCTGTTGTTAATTCAAGAAAAAGGTCCGTGAACCATATGGATACTAACAGCTGAAGCAATAAATTCTGCCTCCTCCTACTGGGCTTTAACCCAGTAGTTAGAACCACCTCAGTTACATTGCAGTGATGACAGAATAATGACCACAGATTTACTTCAATTCTCTCCGGGAGCAGGGCTTAGTGGAGATGCACTCTTCACTTGCATTTTGCAAGAGAACTTTTGCAAAATCCCCAACTAGAAATTTCACTAAGTGAATTATCACTGGGATTGGGACAAACTGCAAAAAAGGTGAGCTAAGATTGCAATATACCAAAATGGAAGATGCAAGATTCTGCCCAGTCTTCAAAACAACTACTCTTGCATCTTGTCTTTCAAAGAACCTCTTTCCCATTGCATCTTCCAAACTCAGGTGGGATTTTATTGTTATTCCTAAAGTTGCGAGAGTCTCAGGAATTCCTGGCTTTGTCTCAGTGTGCCGAGTATTAAACTGAAACCACCCGTCTAGATTTCACAGAGGATCCTTGTTGCCTTCTATCAAACTTAGAATGAGTTTCTCCCAACGCCAGAGGTAAATGACAAGATTGCCGGGGAGCAGAAGTCAGTGAATAGGAAACCCAGTTCAAAAGACTTACTGCGTGATTTGGTTCACAGTACAGAAACAGTGCTAGGTCCTCATAAACCAGAATAAAAAGTCTTTTTATAAAAAGTCTGATTCCTTTATACAGAGTGAAGCCATGTTATAAGCATTACAATGACAGCAACGTAAGTATTTAACAGCAGTAGTTTGGGTCAATACCGCTCCCTGAGGACAGACACGTGCCAGAACTTGCTTGTCTGAACCTAGTTACTGCATCCTCTAAGCTTTTCCCAAATAATATTCGATCTGATTCTAGATTAGCAAGTAACATTTCTCTTGAAGTTTTGTCCAAGGCCTTGATTAAAAGGTTACACACAAAGCATGCCAGGCTGAGCTACTAGCTTCTTCACTCAGAGACATCATGTATTAGTACGTTCATCACAGGCTTTGTAAGAAATGGTGGGTAATTTGCAAGGGACAGCACTAACCCGAGGACTGGGACTTTGCCTCACCACTGGGGTAAAGCCGGATCAAATCACTGCACAGAGGTTTTCCAACATGCTGCTCTCCGTCAAGTGAAATGTGCTGCAACTGTCTACTTGGCAGATTTGACATTCGGAGGTTCAGCGGTCTTTCACCTGGAAGTTGTTCACAGTGAAACATTGATGCATTAAATGCAAAGCAATATTAAAAAACAGGTAGAGACTTAAAGACATCCTAATTCTATCAGCAAAAGCCCATCCTAAATTCCAGCTGCTCGGGGAAGATTCCTAGCAAAACAAGGCTTATGTAAATATGCTGCTTTGCAGACTATTCCACAGGCACGGCTAGAAAGGGACATTCAGCCATAACAAGAAAAAACAAAACAAAACAAAAAAAACCCCAAAACCAAACACCACCCTCTCTCTTATTCTGCTCAAAAAACCCTTTGAGATCCTCAAAATTCCCACTCCCACTGCACAATGGATAAGTGGTATAAAGAAGCTAGCACTATCAAGAAAAGCTGAATCCACACACCTAATTCTTCCTGTATACTTGTGTACCACATTGCTTGATGAATACAGACAAATGAAAACCTACGTTTTAGCGCTTACTTGTATTGATTCCCTTAGTTTCTCCCTCTACTGCTTCTCTTCCCACCCCCCACCCCCAAACAAACTAGCTCTTAAAAAACAGATACAAGAACTTCTGGTTGTATTTCTTGTGTTTATAACATTTTGTCTCATTTCACAACAATAAAAAAAGAAAACCAAACAGAAAGCACTCAAACAAAACAAACAGTCCTGAAATTAATTCAAGCTAAGGAATAGGCAGTTGGTAAATCAGATAACCACAAAACTGTAAGCTTTTTGAAGAATAACAAGCTACTAAGAATGTCATTAGAATCTGCTTAGTTCTAAGTAATTTACATAGCCAGCTCCTCAGGTTTTGTTCCTAGACTGCACAAACAGGTAAACAAAAAAGGGTACCAACTACATTATCTGCTTTACTTTCAATTTCCACAAAGCAAGAATACAAATGAAATGCAACATTCTGCCCTATTTTCAAAACTTAGGATAAAGCTACAGCCAAGTTCTGCCCTCAATAACAGTGGTGCACCCCACCTTCATCCCTCCCCACGTTATCCACAGGGAAAGTAGTTTGCCCAGATGGAGTAAGAGAGCAGAATCTGACTCTACATCTGATGGCGTTATTTAGACTGTAAGCACTTCAGGGCAGAGATCTTGTCTTGTCCATTCAGTGCTCAGTGTTCTATACTCGATAAATAACACCACTGACAAAGGTTGCACAATACCAAATGTATTTGCTGGCAGCAACGCCGTGCCTGGAAGCTACCATACCTTGTCCATCAGCATTATCTAATGACATGCCATTGGGGCTGTGCTCTTCGGAGTTTTGTCTGTAACACCCTGTGGAAAGACGTCTCTCTAATGCAGCCTGGTTGCAAAGAAACTCCATCTGTTTTGCCATCACCTTTTCCGACTGCAAATAAAGCAAAAAAATTTTCTCTCTATATACATACATATAGCAAGTCAAAACACAGGGAAAAAAAACAACATCAGATGATAAGACTAACAGCCTAGATAAAGGTTTTTGTTGACTCATATGTACAGATGTGTGCTTTACAGTTTCTTCAAAACTATCAAGCAAACAAAATATTTTTGCACCCATAAAGATTTTCATACTGTACATCTGAATCACTCAAGAATACTTAAAATGCAAGCTGCTGTAGTTCATCCATGCAGAAATGCAACGTTAAATTCTGTTCTTCGAAAACACACAAAAATCACTTTCTGCACTTTGGGACTACAGGTTACGTGAAGAGAATCTCAAGAAAAGCAAAAAAATAATGTCTTAATTATCCAGTTAGCTCTGTTCAAATATATGTCTTCACAAAGTACTCCAAGAGCAATGGCAACATCTGCTAAAAACTTATGCCAAGATTTTACCAGACATCTTGGAATCTTTATTTTAGGAAACAGCACTACACAAGCTTAAAAATCTGCCATTCTGAAAGTGTAGGATGACAGTATGTTTGTGGGGGATAAAGGTGTGAAATGTCTGTCTAGAAGAAGAACAAGACCTATACACCTCTAGAGAGTGAAACTAAACAATGCAGTGCAACGTGGGAGGAAATGGCGTCTGAATGTTTGTCATTGACTTTAATGCCAAGAGAATTCTAACTTTCAATATAATCTTGTTCTTGAGAATGTAAATAAGCATCTTGCAAAAATAAAAAGAAAATCACAAGTCAAGAAAGTTGATTTAGAAGAGCCACAATGAACCTAAGAACAGTAAGTGTACAAACTTGACATCTACAATTGATAGGAAAAAATTCACTTCTCTTTCAGGTAATGCCATAATTGTTTCAACTAGTACAGAGGCCTATTAATTACGGAGCACTTAACTTTTCTTGGGAGATGATGAAAGCCCTGACTTCCCACGAAAGTCCGCTTACTCAGCATAGTTCAATAATTTACAAATACAATGACAGCATAACAGACCAGCAAAATCTGAGCTTCTCCAGCACAGCGATGACCCTGACAGCAGGGTAATGACATGACCGGTATTTACTCACTCTGGCTTAGAGCTCATCAGGTTCTGCAGAGGAACACTGATAGCTCAAGCTTGGTCTTGGGAGGTAGGTAAAAAAAGAAACTATTTTCAAACAGTTTACTTTCAAGTGTGCTTTAACTTTGCTATTCTGTCACTCCTGTAACAACTTTTGAATGGTAAAATAATTTTTAAAAAGAATAAAATATTTCTCACTCATGCCATCTTTGTTGTTTAATTGGGATAAAACCAGAATTTTAAACTGCAATGACGCTTCTGATCACCATAGAAAAACCTGCAGAGTTGTAGATACCTGTAAGCTTAAAATAAATCTCTAGTCCATTGTTATGTAGCAGTGACCACTGAAAACTTTAAAGCCTATACAAGATGAAAATAAGCTTGCAAAAATCAAGTTCATTTAATTGTTATGTGACATCAGAACATGTAGCATAATTGCTTTTTGATGTATCACAATGACCAGATTTGTATGACTGTACACTACTTCGCAATAGAAGAAGGTAAAAGACAGGGTAACACACGTAGTCTCAGAAAACAGGAGTGTAACTCCTAAATGTAATCTTACGTGAAAATTCGGTGATTACATTTGCCCAAATCAGCTATACAAAATAAATTTGTTGCCACTTAGCATGAAATCCCTCCTTGGCAACAACTGGCAGTAGGAGATGTGTATTTTGCCTCAAGGCTGGGATACACTACAGAAAAGACAAAGAACGAATCGGAAACCTGTCTTCATTTATAAAACGCTTTCTGGATACTCGAACACACTGCACTTCCACCAGGCTAGATGTTATTTAGAAAGACAATTTATCCTCTCGGATCCAGAGGTTCACTATTTCCTAAATACATTGGCCCTTCTTCTTACAAGAAACGTCAGAACCGAGGACTCCAAGATCGCCTACTCTATTCCTCTAGACTCAGTAACTGGAACTTTCCATTTATAGCTAATAACGCAAGTAACACAGCACACGCTGTACCAGTAGTACCCTACTTGCTCCCAGGAGGCAATCATGTATTTTCAAGCCTACTACACTAGATCCTACCTCCTTGGAACTAACAAGGGTAAAGCTGTAGCACTGTGTCAGAACAGTTTCAGAAGGTAAACCCAAATTAAAGAGTGATGCAATCACAGCTAAGCTAGGTAGCCTTTGAAAATTGATGGTAATTACTTTAGTCATCACAACAATACATCAGAATCAATGTACAAAGACACGGCCCGTATTATTCACAGTGTAGTGTAGTTGGTTTACCTGGGAATTAAGAGCTGTTGAGTCTTCGTTCTTTCCTTTAGCCAAAGCAAGTGGCATTTTGTCTTGCTGATAGAGGGTCTGGACTGTGTCCTGGAAATCAGGATAACCATCCTATTGAGCATAAGAAGAAACCAAACACCAAGAGGGACATATTACTGATTTTTCTTTACCCTTTCTGTATACTCAAAAAAAAAAAAACCAACAAACAAACCACATCACATTCCTGAACTTCTGTGAAAATTCTGGCCTGCAATTTACACGTTCGTGCTATCCACTTCATTTAAGTTTGTGCATAAAACACACACAGGCCCTCTACAATAACTGCTATATATCTAAAATGGCGTACACAGACAATCATATCTCATCTCTCCCAGTTTCAGGTGAATCCAGACTACTGTTGTCACTGACATTAAACTAGTTTACATTCAGCCTCGCCAGGCAGATTTAGGCCTATGGTTCTGTCACTCGTTACATACAGCAGCTTTGGTGATTCTTAAGAAATCAAGTTTATATGCAGTCAAGAATAAGGCACAGCAGCTGGATATACTAACCTGAAGAAACTGAGCAAAGCCTCCTGAAATTCAATGTATTTCACACAGTACCTATACTAGTATCACAAAATGAAATATCACCATTTTAAAAGTAGGGTAGCAAAGACTTTATATACTATGGGAAATCATGATTCAATAATTCTTCTAGTCTCAAATGCTTATGACATGCAAATCTCTTTTGCAGCTTGCATATGTACCAATAAAGCAAATAAAGTTCCTGTGAAAGCCTGCCAGACTCCGTTAAAATAAATTAAACACCGAAGCAAAGGTTCAAGATGAGAAATTTACCCTGCTCGGCATTATAAAAGCAAAGCTCATGTAAAATAGAGGAACATCCAGAAATGTTTACAAAAGCACGGTATAGGTGACTGTTAAAATGTGAGAGGAAGCTAGAGATCTTAAGACAGATCCAAACCTGAAAACAGTGACATCTGTCACTGAGGATCCACAGACCCAGGTATCAAAAGCATGCCAAATTAGGTGTATTTTCCTTGTGGATTCTCGAGGCACATGCACGTAAATAATAACATTTTTGACAATAGCTGGACAAATGGGTTACAGCCCAAGAACAAGAAAAGCGATCTTTCAGAAAAACCACAGAGGAAGGACTACAAGGTCCATGCCGTTGGCAGACTGCCCACTGACCTGCAGAGCCGTGGCCAGACCCTCAGTGCAACGTAATGCCAATAAAGCTATTCTTTATGCCCAGGAAAAAAAAGAAAAAATATCTGTCTGAACACTGCATATTGCTTTTATCCACCCAACATACTCCCTCAGGGAAAAAGCAAACATGATAGGTATGCAAAATTTCCTAACCAGGTAAATTGCCACAAAACCTCATCCTCTAGAAACAAAGGCTTTGCAGCGCATTTCCAGGAGCGCTGACCATTTTCATAGTTAGACCTGAATTTGTTTGGGAGAGGAGAACGATTATGTGTAGGAAGATGAGAAACTGAATACACAAAAACATATCACTCAGGATCCTATTTTTGCCACAAAACAGGTAACACGGCTCTTTCTAACGTATCTGTGATCGCTTGCCAACATAAAACCAAAGGCTGCTTCCTAAAAGCGGGGCCGGCTGCCCGTTGCCGTGACTGTCACCCGTCAGTCACGCAGATAACTCTCGGACGAGGATGCACTTCTGGATCACCTTCCCGGAGCCCTCCTCCACCGCTGGCTGTTCTCCTCGCAGCCCCGTGGGTAAGGGCTGAGAAGGAGCAGGCTGGGCCAGGCGACAACCTGCTCCGTACCACGTTTGCCTGGTGGTTCCTCCTCCCTCTGCGGTCAGGAGGGCCTGCTGCGTGCAGTGCGGCATTTTTGTTTTGCCGTGCTGCTGCTCAGTTGTTTTTCAAGCGGCTTCGTGCAGCAGATGTTCTCAGTCCCACATGTGCTTTTCTGCTCCCTCTAATGACATTTTTCCTAGGCAAACAGTAGCTTCTACTGCTTTTGCTGTTTTTGTGAAAAACACAAATCCCACACTTCGACTGGTTTTTTCAACCTTCTCAGCAATGGTGGAGGTGGGCCTTTTCTCTCCTCTCCTCTCCCTCCACCCATACCAGCACCAAGGGAAGACGCTTCCTCACAGCCTCCGCTCAGGTCTTCCCGCCTGTGCCCCCCGACTCCCACCGAGCTTTGGGAAATTAGATTTTGCGAGCTCTCCCCACCCCTCTCATTCAGCTGAACGGAGACACTGACACACACACAATTATTCCTTTGTACCACAGACAGCAAGAATATTTTTAAAACTCTCTTTCTTTGCTCTCTTGGCTCTTCACACTGACTCTGAAGGGGAACCTCGTCAACCCCAAAACAAAGCAGCAGCAGCGATGAGCAGCCTCTCCCTCCGCGACTTCTGCGCGAGATACCTGTGACTTGTTTTGCTTTCTAAGCTGGTGCCACAACAGCTCATTGCTCTGAGCGGTGCTGGCACTGAGTCACAGAAGATGACAAAAACATGGGGTGCCCCCACCCCACAACACCTACGGAGGAGGGATCCTTGCTCTGCAGGAGGATGCGCTGTTTCCATTCTCCTGTCCCGCTCTTGTCCAGAGGACATTTAGGAACTACAACCCCTTTTTTATAATCTGCTTCCAAATCCCAATTCACTCCACTCCCTTCTTCATTCCCTCCTCACCTTTAGTCTGTCATTTGCCTGGAATTTTTTCCCTTCTCCTCTCTATGCTTCACTCCCACAGCTCGCCCACCCACTCTACGAATAAGAGGGGGAGAGCTCGCAGGGGAAGAGAAAGGCTTTTACAGGTAATTTGATGTAATTCATGGCATATTGTTTCTTTGTAATGCTTGTGTGAGTTTCGTATTCACGAAGAGGATAAATTTACAACGGTGGCTGTAACCTGGCAATGTTGCAGCTGGTACACACAGCTCTGCTAGCTCTGCTCAAGGATGACCTTCACCGTCTCTCTGGAGGTTTTTTTAAGTGTTATTATATTTCAGGAAATTAACTCATCTTTTTTTTTTTTAAGTAATCTTTTACACTATGCAAACAGGGTGTGAAGTCTTTCCAAATTCAAGCACTAGTATTTTAGACCATGCTTTGCGGAGACATTAATGACTAATAGGTAAAGGAATGGTGAATAATCACAATACAGAGTTCAGCCTTAAAACAGAAAGGCAAAATGACCTTTACAAAAAAAAAAAAAACCACACAAACAAAAAAAAGACAGAGCTAGTTACAACAACAAGAAAAAAAATCACCCATGTTCAGATCCTCTGCATGATAATGAGCTAATAAAGTTGTAATGCTTCAGTGTGGCTCTAAAAACAGGATGAGGAATTCTTATCCAGAACAGAAGGAAAAAAGCATTTGCTACCATTTTCATTTTTACCTCCACCTTTCTAAAAACAAAACAAAAAATCCCCAAACATACTACTGAAAAAAGGACCTTTTTTCTTTTTTGCAAAATGCAAGCCCCGAGAACCCAAAACCACATGTAAAAGTGATCTACTGTGTAATACTGCATCTTTTTTAAATTTCTTTGAAGAAAAGTCCATGTTTTACAGTGTGCCTCAGAATTATAATGCAGTGAGGTAATGGTTTACTCCTTAGAAGACTCCCAAACTTGTAAGGAAAAAGACATTTATGCTGGTAACAACCTTGGTCATTTCATAATTAATAATGCTATGCTATCAAATGAAAGATTGTTTCATTTAGTTTAATTTTCAATTTCTTATTTTGGAAATAAGTCCTATTTCTGAAATAGTAATTTGTACAGTTAGGACATGAAATTTTCACAAGCATTTTAAAATATGATTGGTAGTTTTAGATAAAAAGAAAACCAAGTAAACATCCTTTCTCAGAATTATTGAACTAAAAAGTGCCTAGAGAAAACAGGCCTTCCAGACTCTTAAGATTTCACCATGTAGAAAATAAGAGAACGCACATCCTCTAAGGCTGTCCAAATTTCCTGCTCTCCAAAAAACCTAAAGTTTCAGCCTGTATTTTTCAGGATTTTAATTTTACTTTTTCTTTCAATGAAGATCCTGTGGAAAAAAGCACCTCCCTTGCAGTGTGTCATTTTAGATACTTGCTCATCATCAATTATTACTGAATGAAGGAAAAACCTCCTAATGCTGAAATCTAATAGTCAGTGAAATACTACTTCAAGCAGAGGAGTGGCAGCTCCCCACCAGCTCTTACAAATTAGGACTAGACTGGACAAAAGCGGGGAGACTCAAGGAACCATCCTGCAACGCATTGGTCAAGGCAGATAATGGTGACGGTGGATAAAATCATTTAATGCGGCTTTTCCCTGCTCTTTTTTGTGGATCGAGGAACAAGCATTGGTCAAAGCAAATCCTAACACATGTAAATGACATTACTGACTTATCATCAAAGCTACCAGTAAATCCTCAATGCACATGCGTATTTTGTATTATATAAACTCAAACTACAACTGTACACAGACTGATGGAACTTAATAAATAAATAAAAAAAGATCAACTCCTCTATACCTATATCATAACTGCCTTTTCAGAACTAACTGCTCTCACTGGGGTTTGCTCACAGGAAAAGCCTTTGTACAGGTAACAAAGCATCGCACTACTAAAAAGATGAAAGCCTTACATTCAGTGCATCATTTATCGCAGAACGAGTTACACACGAGAAACGCATTCCAGAATATGCTGCAACTTTCCTTTACAATTAAAGAATATATCGTATATCTGTGTCACATAAAAATCTAGCTCAGGCCTAGCTTACATTCTAATGCACATTTAACCTACACTTTTTGGAGTAGACAGTACAATAAAAAACCCCACAACACTAAGGATGAGTTAGATACCCACGTAACAGTGAAACAGTAATATTTTTTTTTTTAATTAAAAGTGACTTTTTAACAGGCTTCAAATTTACTTTCCAGCAGCGATAACTGAAGAAAAAGGTAAAATACATATATGTTGCTCCTGCACTCCTAACAAGAAACTCCCAGCATCTCCCTAAGCAGTATCTTCAGCAGGTGCATACATTAGCCATGTATACATGCGCTTTTTACACAAAACTAATTACAAAAAACTGTAAATTAATATCTACAGGCACAGCCATTTGTGTTGACATATACAGCTTTTAGTTAGCTTTTGACTATTCAATATGATCAGTTTTCTAATTTATAGCATAGTCAGAGATGGCTAGCATTCCGCCATCAATCCTTATCCAGAACTCTGGATTCTGGACATGATCAAAAGCTGACTCAAGTGAATTAAGCAAACCCCACCTCACACTGTCTTAAAAGCGGGAGGCCTTATGGGAAGACATTTCCTATAGCGCTTGAGCTTATTCCACCACAGGAAGTCAGTCAGACCCATTCCTGCCCCTCCTACTCACTCAGAGTGCAAAACACTGAGAGTAACTTTACCATTAAGCAAATCCTACTCTTTACCCCTGCTCCTACAGGTTTCTCCATCAAACATTTACATTTGCAGAGACAGTGGTGACGTTCTCCGTCTCTCTCTCTCACGCCCATTAACTGTCTGCCAAATGTTTTTCTGACAAATTTCCTTAAGACAGATCCCTTTGAACCAGAAGTGAATTTTAGCATGCATAGGACAAAATACAGGAGTCACAATACTGTACCTCTATCTTGATTCTCTTTGGTGACAGCTCATCCCTTTCTCCACATTTAGATCTGGAAGAAAGGATACATACACTATCAGTAAACAGCACATTAACCCTGACCATCAGAAATAATAATGAAAAAAAAAGTCAAGGAAAAAAAATAAATCAGGCAAGAACAAGGGAGATGCACAGAAATAGTCTCCAATTCGCTTGGACTTGGCAGTAAATATCACTCAAGTATAAAGGAATACAAGCTCCTTGTGTTGTTTTCCAAAGTGTCAGGAGACTCCTGCACTCTTCTTCCGAACAGAAAGGAAAGCTACCTGAGCACAGAGAATTACAAAAATGCCTTTGGCACTGCTTACCCAGAATGGATGTATATTCACATCAATCACTATGGAAGAAAGAGGAGCAAAGGAAAACCATAAAAAGCTCCTAGAAGTGTAGGAAAATGTATTTTGAAAGGATATTGCACTACACGAGGGAGTTAACATTTAAAAGCAAGATACAGAAAGTATTAAGACTTTCAATCATATTTATTGATACTAAAGTTTTAATTGTATTTAAAAGCTGTTAAGCCTTTGTTACTGTTTCATAACAGCAGTTCATTTAACAGAACAGTAACAACTGGAATTAGGACTCAGCTTCAGTTCCTTTAAAGCAAGTTTGTAAGCCACTCCCTATGACCTTATCTTTTTCGTTCCCTGGAAACTAACAAGCCAAATCTGTATACGGGGGAAAAAAATCATTGATACATTAAGCAGCTTTGGCTACTCTGCCTATTTACATTAACCTTGAAATACACAAATGCCTCAAATACTTGAAATGCCAGCCTCTCAGATGCCTCAAACATGCACTATCATCGCAAAATGTGGAAAACTAGAGAGCAAATAAAAAGGTAATTCAAGACAGCTAAATCTTAGCAGTTTGAAAGCTTCACGACTTAAATAGCATTTTCCTACCTTCCTCAGAAGAGCACTTTGCTAGCTAAAGAGCAAGAAGAAAGTGTCTCTAGTCTTCAAAAGAAATACTATCAGACTGATTAGTTCCCTGAAAGTAAAGGTCCTTTGAGTTAATTAAAACCTTACTTGGTGGTCCTGTAAGTATACTTGTACGTAACTTCTCGAGAGATTTGCCGAGCTAGCGCGAAGAGTTCATCTCTTCTGGTCAACAACGCGTTATCTTTTACACACAGCTGAGCGGCTGCTTCATTAACTGTTAGCTGGAAATTAAACACAAAAACAGGGATTCATGATTTTGCATACTTTCACCCATTGTGCTTGTAAAAGTACCTGTTCTTCTGAAATAATAAAAAATTTCAATTGCAAGTAAAATTACCTATAATTGTATATTAAACTCTGGAGGGTTTCTTCAGTTTATTTATACCCTTACTAAGCCAGATAAGCCTCTGGGAAGAAAAAAGATATAAATGTAGTTGGTACATTTAATGTCCTTTAAAGTAAAATGTTATTGTAAGACTCTCTCAATGTGCACTGCTTCTGCCTCATCCCAGCATTAATTAAATCTCAGTATAAAACAGTAGCTCTGAACGTTCACAGTGTTTGGCTCCCAAAGCCTGGTTTACAGGGAATACTATTTTTATAAATGCAATATGCCCAGGACTTGGGGAAAAAAAGAAAAAAAAAAAAAACACCACCCTGACAGTGTGGGTACAGATGGCTTTCCCTGGTGAATACAGCAAAAATTCTGTAGAAGGTGATGGTTTAAGAAACGATTAAACTTTTTTTAGCTATGTTTCTCACCCTTGTCTTTGTGAAGACTATCTTCAGACATGAATCAAATGTAACTTGTTTCAAGGATGTTTTCCTGAGCCTGCTGGGACACATTTCCAGTGCCTCTGCTGCTGGCAAGAGTTTCATTAAGGGGTGGGGGGGGGGCAGCGGGAGGGAAAGCCTTAAGTTAAGGCTCAAAATGGTTTCGCAATACCCTTCAGAAGCCTATAGGAAGTGATGATACTGCCATGAATTATCCCAGCTTAACAATACTGCTGTCTGAAAAGCCTCTGGTCAACAGTACGGACAAACAATAAAATTATTAACGCCACAAGAGACACAAACTGAGATGCTGGAGAGGAGCCTCCCTGCTCATTCCACAGTAAGCAGGGGTTGAAGGGACATTTTCACTTCTTCCTCAGCTGAAGAACAGCCAGCACTTGTAACGAGGCGTAACAGCAAGAGGCCAACAGAATACTACAGGTGTTTTTTCCAAGGCGCCCACAACCCTTCTACTCTCTTATTTCTAGAAATTAAGCTGCTTTGAATGGGCTTGGCTTCTCACAACGAGCACAGCTGCTTTGCTGCTACTGTCAACAGTATGTTCTGCGTCTGTCTCAGGCTAGTGAATATTACAAAGCAGCTAGGTTTTCCGCAGCAGCGTCAGCATATTCATGACGGATTGAGATGTGCCATCCCCGACCCTTGATCTGGCAGCGCAACGAAGAGCCGCAGTTCAGCGCACAGGGTGATGGGGCCGAGGACAGGCAGGACCGCACACGTGTGACCTCGGACACCGAAAACGCTGCTCGTACAAGCAGCGCTTTGCAGGGGAGCGGACATAAGGTGAAGGTGAGGACAGACCAGCAGGTCTGCAGTTCAGCGGTGTCTCTTGGGAGAGGGCTAAGGAGCCCGCTCCTTTTCCCCGCTGCCTACCACACCGCAGAACGTTACTGGAGAATTAAACCACGGAGCCCGGCAACTCACCCGAAACACCGCACGCTCCATCCCCGAAGGATGGAAGCTGTCATGAGACAGGAACAACACACAACCATGCTGTCCTTCGCCGCAGTGCTTGATGTCATCCAAATTAGAAAAAAAATGTATTTTGCCTAATGCGATGCTTGTTTTCCAAGGCGGTTGAAAAAACAAAAACATGTATCAGAAGAGCTGAGATTCTCCCAGCGGCCTGTGCCCATGCAGTATTTCTAGTAAAACCTCACACAGAACTGCTGTTCCTATATTTCATAAGAATTTTTTCCCGTGTTTAGCATAAAAGCCTCTGATCCGAGTAGGGCATTGCCTGCAATACCTGAATGCTAATCAGAGTGCAAACATGTCTTTAACAGGCTAACTAGATATGTTGCCTGATCCTTTAGTCTCTCTACAGACAAAAAAAAATCTCACAGAGATCAGATGTACAACGGTGGGAAGTTTAGGTTTAATCTGTGAAACATCTCTAGGTTACTATGTTCCTATAATACAATGTACTAAAATAACAAACTATTACCCCTTAGACAGGAACAGTTGTTCTACAATGTCTATCTTTTCAGAAAAAATACAGGGGAAAAGAAAAAGTTACAAAAATAAAAGAATAATACAACACTGATGAAAAGAATTACATCCAAGGCAGGCTTTAATTTCTGTAACAGTGATAGCTATTACTTTGCCGAGGATGAATAATATGGCTAATGCTTACAAAATAATTCGAGGTGGCTTTTATCCCTCAATAAAGTGTTGAAAGGTTGCAAAGAGCTGAAATGACTGAAAATGCTTTAGGTAGTTGTAGGCACATGCTGTTTATCCTAATATATGAGAAAAGACAAATGTTTGTTTGTTTGTTTTTCCTGGTTTCTTCTTTCAGGTCACATCCAGACTTACTGAATTGAAGTGCATCATGGCTTCCTGCCTTTTCAGGAGGCTAGTACTGCAGATAGAAAGTGTTGCGTGCCTAAAAATAAAGATTCTGTTTGCTGGAAGCCTTAATGATATGGAGCAACACGTAACCCTCTACGGAGAGCGATGGGTATATTCCCATCTGATGGGGTTCATAGATTCCCCCACTAAAAAAACACATAATTAAATACCAAGCCCTACCGTTTTGGTGAGTCAGCAAGAGAAAAGGAAGAGACCGAGCTAGACAAAATGTATTACTTGCATTTCTTATTCCTGTTTCTCACACTATTAAACAGGATTTTTTTTGGTTTTACAGGTACCTAGGCAAGCACTGAAATATTAACACGCAAATTACAAATCTGACTCAAACACGCACGGGTCACCGAGTTCAAGGGCATGCCTCATACTCATCCCTCCTCCAGTACAACTTCAAACATAAAGGGCTCTCCGTGCTTGAAAAGCTGTGTAATACCGAGACAATGGAATGGATTAAGGACAGTATGTTTATTAGTTTTGGAACATCTTTGAAAGATTCTGCATCAGATTTTATGCTAGATCAGTGCCTTACGCAGATAATCCTACCAATAGCACACACTTCCAAACCAGCTCAGTGTCTACAGCTCTCATTGGCCTCTAATGGCTGCTCGAGCCCTCTGAGACACTCCAGTGTTCATACCGAAACAGAGAATATTCTAATTCACCGCTAATAATTCCATCAAGTTTGAGTTTCATTTGCATGCAACTCCACTCTGCTTGAGGAGCCAGAGATACCCTGATCTTTACATCAAGAAGCTAACCACTACTTAAGCTTTTTAAATTCATAGTGAAGTTTATTCAGCTGTTCATTGCCAGCTGCAAGGAGAAACCTTGAACTGCGAGGCAGAGTGACAGCCTTGGAATGTATTAACACGTGCAGAAACACAGTCTCTGGACAAGCAGAAACTTACCTCCCTGGTTGTTTAAGGTCCTTCCTTCTGAGCAGCAAATCGTTTAAGCCATCAAAAACAAAAATCCATTGAAGTTGAATTTACAAAAGACAAACTCTGGTTTAGCAGATTTTAAACAAAAAAATGGTCCCGTTGCTACTATTTGTATATTTTCTGCTTTAAAGTGGAAATGCAGAGAAAACTGTTCAAGACAAAACTTTGTGAAATCCGGCCTCTTTAAGCAAACAGTAAACCAGTTATGAGCAAATTCTTCTTGCTTGCATGTGTGCAGTTCCCATCAAGTTCAGCGAGGCCCCACATGCGTAAGTGAGGCATAAGTCAACCACATACTCCTTTGATCTTGTGCCCTTAATCATAATAGCGATAGAAATATTTCCTAAAGCCAAACCATGCTCTCATTCCATTTTTAAACATGGTTCTACAATGATATAGTAAAGAACTGTAGTGCAGTACTAAAAAAAATTAACAGGGCAGAGCAGTTGTCCTTTCTTCCAGTTCTTTGCGACCCTGCTGCTTCGAACTACCACCCCACTGTTCACTCCTCCAGCTTCGCAGAGCCACCCCTGAGCCTACCACACACCTGACAAGAGCTGCCCCCGGCGCCCACCTCCCATTACACTGCCGGATGCCAGGAAATTATCCCACAAGAAATCTGCCCAGATTTCAGAGTATTTTCCACAGCCGCTACCCCAGAGAGAGACTGCAAAAGTGCACAGCTGCACACGTTGTACACCTTGACTTCCTCCATCCTCAGGTGGAGAGAACCCCCTTTCTCCGAATCCTGACTCTGCAGCGACGTACACAGGACATCTACACAATTAATCCTTTCAAATTCTGCCTCCATCTCATACGCAACTTGTTCTGTTACGGGAGGTCAGGGGAGTAAGAGGAGATCGGTTCTTGCACACTGGATGAATTCATAGATTATAAGTGTTCAACATAAAGCCACAAAGCACGTAAGTGAAAGCTGCACAGCTAAAACTGTGTGGTAGAAATGTGGCTGACTGCTGACAAGTTCCCTTGGAAGCGTCTCCCCAGTCTGCAATAAAAGCCCTAGTGAAGTCACTGCTGGTGATGTGCAATTGCCTTATAAATGTAAATACGTAAACAAAAATGTAAAGAAATATGCCTTGTTTCCTTCTGCCCTTCTACTCAGAAGCATAAAGAGATCCTAGTCTTACGCTATGGATCACACACCTACAAAACTTCTTCTTGAAACGAAAAAAGGCTAAAGCCAGTACAGTTTTTTTGGCACTCCTGTAACATAAACATCGCCTTTCCTTTTGGGAGCTAAGCCTTACATGCCAAATTTTAAATCCAACTGAGATTTTGCAATCACTGTTAACTGTGAAAATGCTGATGCAGCATTCATATCAACAGCGTTTTGGCACTGCTTTGAATTAATGTTTGTTCTCCTCTTGTACTGTATTTTGGCACTAGGGAACTATTCCCCACACAGACACACCTATTGCGTTACAACATATGCAGTGTGAGCCTCAAGAATGCCAGAAGAGAAGCGAAGGAGGCCTGCGTGGACTTTTAAGGACAGGGGGGGAACAGATGCTACGCAGGTATTAAAGGACAAACCTTCAGATTACAGCCACCCACCAATACTAGAGACGGTCCTCTCCCTTCCTCCTCACATAGTCTGCACTTCGCTTGACCAGATGAAGACCGCTGTGCCCAAAAAACCCCACAGGTTGTATCATTAAGCTTCATCCCAATTCAAACACAAAAAATCCCACCCCACTGGGTTTAGAGACCTCATCAGCAGAATCCTTTTTACCTCGAGGGCACAAGCTACAGAGCAGGGTCTCAAGGTGAGAGAAGACAGCAGAGGGTAGTAACCAAGTCAGGTGATCCTGTTGCCAGACACAAGCAATTTTAGTTACTAAACTTCCAAACAACCAGTCTACTCTCAAAGCTGCAAGGGAATATCACAACAGGACTGCTTTAAAAATGTGCCGAATGCCTAGAATCCCAAGGGCCACGCTCAGTGCAATATACTGGTTTGCTATTTCAGTGGCAAACTGTTTAAACTCTCTGTCCAACCGGCCACACCAGTGACCGAGCAGTCTGATGACACCAAGTTGAAGTCATCAGTGCACGCATGCACACACCCACCCAAGAAAAGGAGCTTCTACTGCACCCGAGATTTCTATCCCAGGGCAGGACTGCCTACGGCTCCTGTAAGACACACAACTCTCGTCCCCCAGAGAGAAGTGCCCGTACAAAAAAGTGTACCCTGCGAACGGCATCTCATAGAAGGTGTAGGAATAGGGGAGGAAGCCCACTGTCGCTCAAGGTATTTTACCTCGTGGAGGGTGAGATGCTTGCCATCCTTTCTTTTCGAGTCAAATCTGCCATATATTGCACTGTACTTCCTGATCTCCTCCTCTTTGTGAGGGTCCTCGTCACTCATCTCAAAGATGTGACCAATCATCTTTGCCAGTTTCTTATTTGTTTTCAGTAACTCCTTGACTTCATTCGAGTCACTTTTGGGCAGGGAGGGAACCATACGTTCTACGCATTCAGCAACTGACAGAGCGGCAGCGGCATCCAGGGTCTCACTGTTTTCCTTTGGTGAAGCTGGAGAGCCAAGGTCAGCCGGGGAAAGACTATGCTCGCTCTCTGTGGTGTGGTGTCCTTGCCAGAGTCTCGGTTCGCTGCCGCTCTGCAGCGATAAGTTCCCCACCACATCGGATTTGCTTGCGCCCACGCTTTGCACGCACGTCGTGGCAGCACATTTTGGAATCTTCAGGTGAGGCTCTCTGGTGCTGCTATTCCTTTCGTAACTGCTGCAGGATATCCCCAGCCACGCAGGAGACCCTTCCGGCAGCTTATATATTGGAATGCTGCTGACCGGTAAGGAGGTGAGAGGCTGGTTAAAAAGACCAGGGTTTGTGACCCAGTCCCTCAAAGCCTTCTGCAGCCTTCGGACATGAAGCGGCTTGCTGGCCATGCCTACGAGAGCCATTATCTCCAAAAACTCCTCTTCACCTGCTTCACAGAGCTGCTGGACATCATCGCCACCCTGCTGAATGAAGGCATCGAAGTAGAATAAGAGATTTGCTTTTTGTAGTATTCGATACAGCTGCAATTCCCCAAGGGTTCTGGGTAGAGCTGACGCCATCACGGATGACAGAACCTGCAAACAGTAAGAACGGAGAGAAGATGAGCACCAGAACGCCGACGTCCAGATGCATTCCCCCCACCGCCCATCCTTCCCTAAGGCTGTCAACTCAGAGGACAGGATTTCTTTCTCTCATTATAAGAGCATGTTATGGAAATGAAAAAAGGGGCGATGGCTCTATTTTTTGACAGTCAACTGAATGGAAACATTTGTGAAAAAATAAATCAGCGGATAGTTGCGATGCACCTACAAAAGATGATTCAAACATGAAGCCAGCTTGTTTTCAGCATTCCCACTTCATGTTTGTTCCCAAGAATGTAATTCAATATTGCTCACTGCTTCTACTTGACTCTCTTTTATATCTTCAGACCAAAATGATCACAAAACACTCCGAAGAATTACTGAATACTTGATCCCCTGAAGAAAAAAAGCTCATCAGTTTCGATTCTCCTTAATTCTCAAATCATTTCCCCCCCATAGCAGTGTGGAGGACTGTAAAAGGAAAGCAAAGAAGAAAAGTGCTTCACAGAACCCCAGAGGATTAGTGAAGCTGGATCAGTAAAAGGGTGTTTCAGAACCAAGTACTTCTACAGTTTTCCCCATTTCACATAAAAAGGATCTAACGCCTCTGCTGATCTTAATTACGGCAGCAACATCTGCAGACAAAGCAAAAATACTGATGGATTCCAACACATATAGCTTAAAAACGTTATTTTTAATTCACCTGCCCGTTCCATTCGCTAACAGGCCTGCATGTCATTGATACTTAAGACATGAAATACCATTCAGCAATACAGCAACCGCGCTCTAAGGGCTCCCAACAGACAAACTGCAGCAGTACTCTACCCTTACGGCTGCAGAAAAACCATTTGCACAAGTTTCAACTTCATAAAACCCGTTATCCACAGTTATCCTGCAAATAATAAACTCTTCAGAGAATTCTAAGATCTCACACACACACCTCTTCACTCTAAGATGGCTTTCACAACTACAAGCAGATAATTTCCAGTATTACTGTATTAAGCTAAACCACCCATCAATAAGGTCTAAAGCATGTAATTTATAGTTGGTTGGGAAAGTAACAGACCTAAAACATGGAGCTGGTCTGCTAACATTACTCTGGCTCTACTGTCACATTGCACTTTAAAAAACTCACAGTAGTAACCTAAAAATCAGCACTTACAGAACGATTTGCACACACTGAGGGGAAACTATTTTAATAACATGCAATTCCCCCGCCCCCCAAAAACTCTGATGCAAGAATATATGTATGCTTTGGGGCATTGGGAGACTGGTAATCAAAAGTAAAACCATGGCAGAAATTATTTTTACAACATGCACTTTTGCATATTGTTTTTTTTACAATATGCCCTTTTTCTTCAGCAGCTCAAAGTAAATGTATAGATGTAACAAACGGAACTCAACTTCTACCTAGGAGGCATCTGAAAGATCAGGCTTTTGCTACAAAACTTTGATTGAACTCTACTGGACAAAAATAAAATTAGGAGGCCAACAGAAACTTTACAAAAATGTATGTGGCAGCAACAGGATACCTACAATCTCTTCAGGAAGAAAAGCCCTGGTGAAAACAAAAAATACAAAAAACCAAAACCACCAGCCGCACACATCGTTCTTTGTACGCTGGTATTTGTAAAACAGAATGGACAGCAATAGCTGGTTAGATCTGAGCAGCCACCTCAAGGAGCTGCTGGTGAGCTCAAGAGCTAATAAACTGCACACTTTGGAACCCAGGGTGAAACTGGTAATGTTTAAGAGCGACGTATTTTAGAAATACAGCTTAGCCTTCAAAAATAATGGTTAACTGCGGACAAACAATTAAGTACTGTCTACACTCAAAGATGTGAGCAGCAACAAGGAAAATGAGGAAAATCACTTAAGGTAATCCTTTAAACTGTACATAATTCAGTATTTTGAAAATTGTCATTACTTCACAGAAGTTCTTAGAAAAATCCTCCCATTCCATACAAATACTGACAAAACAAACAAAACCAACAGCTTATGGTTCGGTGGCATTTCAGTAAACCGTTCCTACTCTCCCATTTCAAATGTTGTTGACTTTCTACCATCAATACCACAAATTGACTTATATAACTGTTACAAGAATACCCGTTTGCTCTGAAAGTCATCCATCTTAGCACAAAATCTACATAAATCTACATAAGTGGACTTTGCGCTGAGAGCTAAATTGAATCCTGGGAGGACGGTGGCAGTGAAATTACACACAGCCCAAGAGCTCCAGGCAAGGCATGGAGCTCATTTTTCCAGCCCACAGGCTGGAAGAGCAGCAACAGTCCACGAGCAGCCTTTACCTAGAGGCTTCTAATCAACAAATCTCCTCATGACAGGTAAAGCTTGATTAATATGTACTATGGAGGCGTCAGTAGCAAGTCCACAGTTCAGACTGCGTTGAGATTTGCGTTTAAAGCAAGACTGAAATCCCTTTGTTTTGTACTTTAAAGACCAATTCTGGTTTCCAGATTCAGTACAGTAACTCCTGAGAGCGCCACGCAAATTTTCCATTTAAGATTGCTACCAGTTTCTGCAGAGAAGACATTTTCAAACACTCCTCCTTTTGACCTCTTTTCTCCTCTCATTAAACTGAGTTCCTTCTGCACTCACCTCAGCGACATCCCAAGCATTTCTAAACTTCTACAAGGGGAAGGCTCCCTCCCCTTTCCGAGACAGCCTCACCACACCGCCAGCTACGCTGTTTTTCCAGACATTACCCATCCGCTCCACGGTTCAGCTCAGCTCAGCCTACAAAGCCAGGAAAGCAGGTAAGCTAGTCGACCTGGAGGAGCAAGAGGAGGCTTAGGAGGAGGACAAGCAACAAACAAGGTTTGCTGAGAAAGCAGAGCAGCACTGTTGGAATCGGAAGAGACCGTTAACCCAAAGGACACACGGCACTGCCACTGCAGCCTGGCTCTGCTTACCTATCCGGCTTCGGCAAAGCCTTAGCGCACCCACTCAGGTCTCAGTGCCACACATCTTTCGGGTGACCTTTAAACTGCATCTCAGAGATGTAAAGTACTGGTTTCCACCACTGTTGTTCTCATTTCTTAGTGCAGCCGCGACTGTGCTTTTGGGGCAAAGGGTGAGCATGAGAAGAGGTTACGCAACGAGAAGACACGGGGCGAGCTCACAGCCAGGAGACTTGTGTATGCTCCTCACCAGGGAGAGCACCTTGGGTAAAACCCTGGGGCACCGCGCGCGTTCCCCCTCTTCCACAGCCTGCTCGATAAGTCTTAGGCTTTCTAATCTGTGATCCCAAACAAAGCTGGTTCAGGATAACAGCCTGGTAATGTCCTCTGGCAAACCCTCAGAAGCTAACCAGAACGATCTGCTGCCTTAGGAGCAAGCAAGTAGATCTTCTGAGGTATGGCCAACTGCAAACCCTTTTACGGCACAAGGCGGGAACACAAAACTGGCATGGGAAGGTCTGCAGGAATAAACGCAGCGATGGCAGTTCAGCTGCGACTTCTCCCCCTTCTTTGCTCATCGTCCATACCAGGAAGGAGTGTGGGAACACACAGGGAAGAGCAGCTGTCTTTTACATTTTTTACATATAGAACAAACACAGAAGCTAGGAAATTCCCCGTAACAGAAAAAGCTGTTTAATAAAACGCATGCAAGGTTGCATACTGTTACAGCCACGGAAAAGCCAGGAAATCACAAGTCAGATTTTCACTCAGCTTTTGCAACCCACAACCATGCATTCTCATTTTCCACATTACCTCATTCACATCCACAGCCTATCACCCCATACGCCATGCCCTCCTCTCCAAACGCTGGATGTCACCTTAACTCTGACCACAAACATAACTCCTAGGAAAAAGGAAAACAAAAACCACAGAGGCACCACACAGCACTACTAAATATTTGTAAACAATCAGTGCAGGAATCACAACCTATTCCTGCAACCGGCTCCCTCTATCAAGACAACCGGCGGTGGCAGCAGCCCAGCTCAACATCTTTAACCACGGGAAACACCCGCTTCTTCCCATTCTGCCTGGTCCGAGTTCAAAGCTGCGCATTTCCCGGAGGAGGCAGGAAGACAGGCGGCTGCAGTAAGGAGGTGGTGGATGTGGGTGAAGTATTGGGAGAAGGAAAACTCAGGAGTTGTGGGACGTAAGCACAGGGCAAGGACTTCACTAGCAGTTTTCCTGCTTTTTAAGGTTGCACTAGAAGTAAGAGCAATTGAGCAACCCTACCTGATTTTTAGAGATTTTTTATTTCAGGTGAATTATATTTGAGCTGTCACCAATTAAATTAGGAATACGCAAAAGGAGAAAGTGCGAAACATCACATTCCCGTATTTTAGGCAAAAGTGATTATTTCATAATATATCTTGATCACTTTGGGCGTTTTGAAAAGTCTCTGAAGACAAACCGGATTTGGATGTGAGATCGGGCTGCTTTGCATATTCATTACATTTTTGCAGCGTTTCCAAAGGACTTTTAGCAGAAGAAAATTACATGTAGCTGCAGAAGCAAGACTTAGCAAATTAAATAGTCTTGTCTAGCTCCGAGATGTGCCAAAATACAACCTATTAAGTGAGTTTCACATTCAAATACAGATGCGTATCTCGCTGCAACTACTAAGAAACTTGAAACGTGCAAAAAAAACCGCGTAAGGCTAAAAAACGAAAAGCCCAAATACTTCACGATTCCCACCCGCTCGGTCCCACCCGAGCCCGGCCCGGGGAGGGTTACCTACCGCCCCGGCATGCCAGCCGGGACCCGGCCGCCGCCGGCCCCGGGCAGGCCGCGGAAGGGAGCCGACGCGAGGGAACCCGACACAGCGGGCGCGGGGCGGGGGGCTGCGGTCCCGACACGCCGCCGACACCAAGTTCGCAGCCGCCGACCCGCTGACAGGAACACCCCTGAGCCGGGGCCCGGCACCCCGCGGGAGGCGGGGGCCGCCCGCGGGAAGCCTCCCCGGGGGCCGCTTCTCCCTCAGGGTTACACCGAGGAGCGCGGGTGCCCGGGCGGCGGACAGGCGGGGCGGTCTCCCCCCGCACCGGCCCAACCCGGCCGGCGGCGCCTGGAGCCACCGGGCCCGGACAACCCGTCACGTCCCAGCAGCGGCCGCGGGCCGGGAGGAGGGGGTGAACCACTGCGCTGCGGACGGCAGGGGGGGAGCGGCCGCGGAGGGGCACGGCACTACCATGCCGGGGGAGGGGGGGCGGCCGGTACCACAGCGCCGCCCCCCCCCCCGGTACCCCCGCGCAGGGCCGGCAACCCGCCGCCGGGGCACCGCCCCCGCCCGTCCCGTCCCGCCCGTCCCGTCCCGCCCCGCCGCCCCCGCCCCGCGGCCCCCCCGCGGCAGCAGACACGGCAGGGACGTTTCTGTACTTTCCGCCCACTCTCCCGTCCCCCCCGCGCCGGATTTCTCCGGGAATCACCCACGCACGACCCGCCCGCTCCTTCCGGCCGTCCCCCGCGGGGCCGGGAGCGGGCTGCCCCAGCCCCCCGAGCCCGCGCCCCCCGGCCGTCCCGCACGTACTCTGCAGTAGGCTGCCGCCGCCGCCGCCGGCTGCCCGGGGCTTCCCTCGATGCCGTCCCGGCGCCGCAGACTCAGCCCCGCCGAAGTTCCTGCCAGCGCCCCCCCCGCCTGCGCGCCGCCGGCCCAGGCTCCTCCTTTCCCATCGACGGGGCGGGTGGGCGAGCCGGTCCCCGCCACCGCCTCGCTGCCGCCGGGGGGCCGCGCGGCCGCCCCGCCGCCCCGCGCACCTCGCCTCGTCGCGGCCGCGCCTGCCGTGCGCGGAGGCCGAGCGGGCGGGCGGGCGGCGGGAGGGAGCGGCCTGCGACGCCCCCGCCCCCCCGGGCCCCGGCCCCGCCGCCGGCCCCCGCCCCCGGCACACACACCGCCCCCTCCCGCGCGGTCACATGGGGAGATCCCGCGCGCGCTCCGCCGCCCGCCCACGCGCGGCCGCCGCGTGACGCAGCGCCTGGCGGGGGCCGCCGCCGCGCGGGGGCGGCACCGGCACCCGCCGCCCGGCAGCGCGCCCCGCCGCGGCCGCGCCGCACCGGCTCCGCCCCGGGGTCCGGGACCCCTCGCCGCCCCCCGCCCGGGCGAAGCGGGCGGCCTCGCTGGAAAATGCGGTTTCAAACTTTCCGCTCGCACAGGCGGGAGCTGCCGCCTCCCCCGGGGCCGGGGCCGGGGCCGCTGCGGGGGGCGTGCGGAGGGCAGGCGCACGGCCGAGCGCCGCCGGTGCTCCGTGACAGCCCTGCGGGGCGGACCGGCCCGGTGCGGAGAACCGAGCACAAGCCCGGGCCCGGGGGGTGAGGGAGGTGGTAAGCGGGGCCGCGCCGGTGGCAGAACTGGAAAGCAGGCGGTCCGGGGAGCCCCGCGCTTAACTAACACAGCCCTGGCAGAAGACGTGCTCGGTAAAACGATGGCCCGGTGAAGGACTGGTAACGCCGCCGGCAGAAGCAGCGGGACCTCGCCGGCACGGTCCCGCGCCCCGGGCTGCCCTGCCCGCGGGGCGCAGGGGAGCCCCAGCGACACTGCTGCCCCGGGCCGGGCCGCGCAGGGGCGGCGGCACCTTCCAGCCAGCCAGCCCGAGGGCTGGGTGCCCGGGGGACGCCGCCAGACCGAGTCACCCATCACCCGGGTTGCCGGACACCGTACATCACCCCTCCGGGGCAAACACCACCTTCCTCCTCCTCCTGCTCCTCCTCCTCCTCCCTGCCCCGCGCACCCCAAATCACCAGCCCTGGGAATCGGTCCAGTCGCTAATCAAGCGTGAGGTGCGTGGGAAAGGGAGGCTCCGCGGCCGTAGCTTGGTGTTCCCACCTAACGGTCTTGAACTGCCCCACGCCTGGAGAGCTGCCCACCCCTGCTCCCACGGCCCCTCCCAGCGCGGCCACGCGCCGCCTGTCTGGGAAGTGCCCCCCAGAAGGAAGGACCTCCTTCCACCTGGGGAGGAACGGGAGGCGACGGTACCCCGCAGCCCGTGAGATGCGTTTGGGTAGGACCCAAAATACCGAGCAGAAACAAAGTCTTCCTTTTTGCCCGCCTTTTGTTCTTGTGGGGTGTAGCAGCGGAACCAGCTAATGGCGACAGCTCGGGGTACTTCAGGTGGCAATGTCGAGGATCTCCATCTACAGCTTCATCAGCTAATCTCCGTTAGCTGTTCGATGACCCGCTGGTAGATTTTTCTTCTTTGTAAAAGCTTGATGTACAACACGTGATACAACGATGGGAGAGCACAGTCTTGCTCCTCACAGCAGTCTTGGCGAGGCTTGGGTCAAAACTTTTTTAAGATACTGGGATTTCATTAGAAGTTCTTATTTTAGGTTTTTAAGTCTGTGCAAAATACAGATGTACAAAAATCTGTACAAAATACCAAGTGTCAAATGAAAGTGAGGAGAAACGATACCATGCATTTATTTAACTGATGAAGAGTTGATTAATATAGGAGGTTTTAATAATGTAAATCATGTTTAGTGCAGATAACGATAGAAAAATGATTAAATGGGGGAAAAAAATTAGAGAGTGAGGAAAAAAGCCTCGATAAAATATGCTTGTCTTGTAGGCAACGTTCAACTCTTCTCATAGCCAGGAATACCTCTCACACAGGGTTTCCTCTCAGGTTTCATTGCCTTCCAATCAATACCTTGGCGTTGTTACAACTCGCGGCTGTTTGTCCGAGCAGCGACGGGCCGGCCGGCAAGCTGAGTCTCGGGCTGCCTCTTTGGTAACCTCATCCAGGTGAAACTGAATTTCTCTTTCAGTTTTTCAAATAGAAGGCTACCGGCTTTGTACCGTCTTAATAATGAACCTATGGCAAATCACTGTCACAGAAACGACATAAATATGTCTAAAAATTAATACATGATTTAGGAACAAAGTTTAAAAAAAGTTTTTTAAAGATGCGGGACTGCATTCTATAGCTAGGGAAACGCAAGCATCTTTATTTCATATCGTTTTTATTTTGTAACACCTAAACTCTAAAATCTTGCATTCCTGCATGGGGTATTTTCCTATTTTTCAATTACTCGTGACCATCGAGCTAGTCACTTTGCGTTAGGCCTGCTGACACCGCCGTGCAGCCTCCCGTGGGGAAGGGTGCTGGAAGGCGGCGAGGCGGGCGCCGGAGGCTCGCCCAGCCACACAAGGCCCCTCTGTCCGTCCCTCGCCTCTCCTCCTGCCCACGTCCGCATGGCACGGAGGGGTGGGCGGCTGGCGGGAGCGAAGGCTCCGTCTGCATTGCATACCCTGACCGAGAAACAGGCACCGCTGCTGGCAAATCCACGCCACAAATCAGCAATTGCCCAATCCTAAAATCATCCCGCGGGCGAAACTGCCGCTGACTGTACAGAAGGGATGTTGCCCGAGGAAAAATACCTGTTGCCTGCAGAGACGGGCAGCACCTGCACCTGGAGCCCCTCTGCAAAGCAGAGGCACGGTCAGCCCAGCTTTTGCCTGAAACTGGAGTGACTGTGGTTGTCTCTTTGACTTTGGGGTGTGATCCAGTATCCCGACGGAGCAGCCGAGGAGGTAGAGGCAGCTTTTCTCCCTGGCATGCTGTGGTTCCCATGAGAAAACTCAATTGCGCATTGCCCAGCAAAACCACAAAAATGTTCACAGTGCTGCCTTCTCTCCTCCCACTCAAAATGTTTTTGCATACGCCTTTAGGCACTACAATCATGGCAATTAAAGCTGTAAAATATTATTAGTATCACACTTCTATAGACTTTTCGTCCTAAATGCTTTATATACCATGCATACGGTGCAACAGAAATGCAGCCACTTGTATGGGGAAAAGGAGCAGGGACGGTGCACGTAGAGGTAGGGAGTCACATTTTCACCAGGGATGCTCGATGCAAATCCCTTCTCCTGCAAGAAGTTTCCAGGACACCTCTGAAGTCCACGCAGTGCCATCCTGTGCTGGGACTCGGGCAGAGGTCCTGCACACCTGGAACTGTGCATGCCTATCCTAGAGAGACTAACATCCCTGCTTCGGGAGCGTTCCAACGGATTTGCAGAGACGCTTACAGCACTTAGCTGTGCTTCTGCCAGCGCATGAGGTGTAACTCAGCCCCGTCCCGGGCTACTGAATGTATCAGGGCAGATGTAGGAGAGGGCCGAGTAGACTGTAGCCTCCTCTGTGGCACGTGCTCAGACCAGAAACGGTGGCGTACCTGCTCCAGTCTGGCATCTCGCGCTGGGGAAGAGGAATAGGACAAGTGTGCTCTGCTGTCTCCCTTCACCAGTAGATCTGAGAACGCTGGGCAAAAAGCCAGAGGCAGCCGATGAGACAAATTGAGACTTCCCCAGCGAAAAGCAAGGAAGTGTTTTTACAGTGTGTTTTAGCACTGTCCTGTCATTAAAATTCAAATACTTTCCTGCCCAGGTACTGCTTCCGCTTACATCCCACAGAGGACAAATCAGCGCCCAGTCTGATCCTTCTCCCACGTGTCCTGACATCTGGAGGTAAAAGTCGCCTTCAGAAGATGTCTCCCCTGCACAAATGGGAAGGGAGGGATGGAAAGAGTTCTGGTAATTTTATAGCTGTTTTCATGCTTTTATATTTTGATTTTGAAATAGTTGTAGTGTGCTGAGAGTGAGTAGGTGAAAGCAAGAAATTGTAACGCTAAGAAAGTAAATAAATCAGGTGGATCCAGTGACGGAGGTAGCAGAACTTCAGCTCAGAAGACAACCTCTGTTTCAGACCTCCTTTCTTTCCTAAAATGCTTGCAAGCTAGGGAATAAATGCCCAATTTTAAGACCCTTACCTAGTGTGAGGACTATCTAGTCTGATCTTCTACATGATACAGGCCCTACAGAGTGCTGAAAAGCTTGTGATGAACATTCAATGTAATGCACAAAGAGCACACACACCCTTCCACCCAAATAAACCCACCCAACCTTCTATACGTGCTTTTTCTACCACCCTGCTAAGGTACCTAGGTGGGTATCATTAGAATTCTGGCCAATTCCATGAAGTGATTTGGTTCCTCAAGACCTCCAAAGAACAAGAAAGAGGCTTATGCATGGCACGTGCAGATTTCTAGGCAGATGTTCTGCTGCTCCTCAAGGACTCCCCGTAGCCATTGCTGCTCAAGCAGTCCTGCCCCAGCGGGCTCTGCGAGACGGGTAACATGCTCCACCATAGAAAATTTGCAAGGCTGAGCAGTGTGGGGCATGGGGAGGTAAAGCACAGGGTTAGAAAGGGAGAAGCAATAGATGTGCTGTCACCTCTACAGGGGCGGGAGCAGGGAGTACCTCTGCAGAAGCGGCTCCTTCCTTCCCCGCTCAACGCACAGACCTCGCCGGTACAGTCTGACTCTCTGATGTTCTGTCTGATTAAACAAAAAAAGATTGGAATCACACATGGCATAGGGACACTTTCATAATATACAGAAGAAATCTGCAGATGATCAGTTCTCTATTTCCTCAGACTGCCCAGATTGCAAGATTAACGAGGAATCTGAGTAGGATAAAGTGCCACAGAATCAAAGGGAAAGAAAAAAAATAAATCGGCAGCGAGCAATTATATTCAAGGAGACAAGACGGCAAGTCAGGCCCAGAGGCAACTGCAAGGCTGCCAACACAGCAGCTGGTACAGCTCCCCGGAGCTCCACGCAGAACGTCTCCGTGGTTGGTCCCAAGCTTCCCTGACTGCTACCGGAGGAGCGGAGAGGCGGCGGTGGCGGAGGAGCGCAGGGGCGTAGGTGCCACCTCTCCCACTCGCCCCAGTCTGCCTCCTTCTAACAGGTCACAGCTGCTAGCTGGGGCGCAACACGCGCAGAAGTACTGCTGAAAACGCGTGTTGAAACATATTTCTCAGGGAGGCTATTAATGCTTGTGAAGAAAACACTCAAATTGTTCACTGTTAATGGAGAAGAGAAAAATGCATTGCATAAACACAAATTTTATTAGCTGCCATTGAGGAGGCTGCAGGGTCTAGTGGCTGGACTGTGTAGCCAGGGCCAGAGGCGGCTGCAACTCTCTTTCTAGCTCTCCTCTGCCGACGTCGGATAAGTTATTTCACCTTGCAGCACCTTAGTTCCCCCATCTGGAAATTAGGATAATGATTTGACTGCTTCCTCAGTGAAGCAATTCTAGATCTGCTGATGAAGAGTGCTGGGTCAGAGGCAAGGATTATTATTTAGCATCACAACTATTCATACCGTTCTGCAACAGGCAGGTCTTGCTGAACAGATGACAGCAGTTGTTCGAGACCATGCCCCAGAAAGTTTACGGTCTCCAAAACACTATACCTATAAATTCACCCAGTGCCACAAAGAACAAATATGGAGAGGGATGTATTTTTGGCAGCTACACCACCTGACTGAATGCATGGTTGGGCAAAGAGTTTTGAAGAAGAGTTTGCGTGCTTGGTGCACGTAAATCAGAAAGTGGCTTCAAATGAAAAGGATGGTACCCTCCCCCCCCAGAAAGCTGTGCAGGATGGGGTGGACCGGAGCTTCCAGAAAAAAAAAAGACATTTAAACTTGACAGGAGGGTGAAAACAGGTCAGGGCTGAGTAGCAGAGGAAATTATCTCATCAACGCGGCAAGTGATATCTTTCTATTGATTTTCAAATGAATAGATTTTATGGCCAGGAGCAACAGTTTAAAATCATCATAGTCTCACCTCTTGTACCCTGAAGATCAAAGAATTTCATCTAGTCATTTGAATTAGATTAATCCTATGTAAATAAAATAGTGCGCTAATTATAATCAGTTGGAGGTTACGGATTCATCACAGACAAAGACCTGTGCAAGCATACGGTTCATAAAACAAGACTTTGCTAAAACTTCTCATGTAGTCTTTGTCAAAACAGGCACGGACCTGGAAATTACTCCATTTTAGAGTTGTGCCTGCATGGTATTTTAGCCGTGCCCGTTTCAGTCCCTCGGGAAGCACAGCTCCTGCTGCTGTCCTCCCTTGAGGCACAGACCCGAGCGATGCATGCTTCTACAGCCGAAGGTGGGGAACTGCACAACGGGCAGTTGATAGTCCAACTAGCAACTGCTTGTCTGGCCACCGCACGCACCACCACACCATGTCTTGCAAGGGTGAGGAGGTATCGATGCTCACTCCGCTCCGGGGTCACCTAAGCACTTGGGAAGAGCTAGGCAAAACATCCGATAGCTGGGAAATGTGATGAAACACGGAGCCCTGGAGGAACTGAACATCTTCACAGGTTCAGCCTGCATCTGACGAAGAGCTTCACCTGAAAAGCACAGGGACGAGGAGGAACAACAACTGCTGAGATGTCAAAATACACGATTTTAACGTTTTCAAACCAGCAGGACTGAACTTTTTGCTTTGAAATGACCTGTTAAAAAGCACCCCAAAATGTAAAAACAACAGCAACAACAAAAAAATCGCTTTTGAGAGCTCAGTATGCTGAGCATTGTGATGATGACGGAATCATCATCTTGGCTCAGACTCACTGCTTTGGTCAAGTAAAAAATACAGACACAGGCATGGCAACAGCACTTGTGGTTTGAGACACAGTTTTACTTCCGTGCCTTTCAGCCGTAAAACCAAAAAGGCCATTCTTTGCCCAGTCCTAATGAAGATACAGGGGGGGAAATAGCGAGAAAATACACTAACTGCGAGCATATCTAGCGGTAGGTTTGCTAGGGTGAGGTTTGTACGAGACCTCTATGAAGGGATGGGAAGGCATCAAAGGACTTGCGACCCTCCCCGCGTGGTTGCCACCACCCGTGGCTGCCGATTGCCACCCCTCCCGCGCCAGCCCTGGCCCTCATCCCAACCGAAGCAATCCAGCGGCTGCAACACGAGCAAACGAGGCACCAGTGGAGGCTGCAAACCCCAAAAGCTCAGGAGTGCAATGAGGGGGAGCGTAAAACCATCCCCCTGAGCCCCCGGGTACTGCCGAGGCATTGCTCTGGACCCTCCTTCAGGGCAAAACTGGTTTATTATTTAATTCTCCGTCTGTAAAAATAGCTGGAGCCGGCAGCAGGAAGGGATGGCGGGAGCCGGCAGCTCCGGCGTGAGCGACAGCGCGCGCGGCACCGCACCTCCGGAGTGGGAGTTTGGCTTCGCAGCCAGGCGCTCAGATCTCATCAGTAGCCTGAGGGGGTTTTCAGTTTGTAACTTTAATCTTTTAATCTGGCTCTCTCCTCGTGTGCGTGGGCGAGGAGCACGCGGTGGTGGGTTAATCCTCTGACGCCTCTCCCTCGCTTGCTGCTCACCGTGCAGTGGACCCACGTTTAGGGCACAAGATGAAAACCAAGACCGTGAGGCGGCAATGGGCCGAGGGATCGTCCCAGAGAAAGGGCTTTCAGCAAACGAGGAGACAAGGCACCCCAAATTTCCTGAAGACAAGGCAAGTCAGGGCCAGCAACAGAGGCCTCCATTATGTGAAGGTGGAGACATGAGCACCAGACAATAATTAAAAAATGGTAAGCTGGCAATAAAAATACATAACTGCAAATGGCGGTGTGCGCTCGCAGTTGAGAGCGGGACGGTCCTGCCTACGCAGGTAGCCGGCAGTGCCCTCCGAAAACACCCCCCAAGAGCAACATCCCAACCCCCTGACAGGAGAGCCCAGTGCATGCTCACTCTGCAGCTTGGTGCAAGCCTCTTGTCACTGACATTTACAGCCGGAGGGCAAAAATCTTGACCTTGCAGAGATCAAGAGTTATTTGCCACTTATTTTCAGACATCTGAATCCACGCTGAAGTCCCTTAAAAAAAGTAAGCTGGCTTTCAAAGGCACCGTGCGCTTGCATCTCCTGAGCTCCTGGCGCTTCTGTACGGACCCGAGTGCCTAAATGTTAGATGCATGAATTTAAATACTCAGTGCCTCAGTTTATCCATCTCTCAATGACAGCTGAGGGTTATTCACATCACAGCACTTTGGGAAGCCAAGCACTTGCAAAAAAGCCCGAAGCCTACAGGTGAAAGCCTGGGGGAGAGGGGAGCGATGATTATCCTCCAGGCCCTTTTTCCAAGTAAGGAGAAGGCTTCTGCGCCTTCCAGCTCCTCTCTTGGCAATGAGCTGCGCGTAGGCAGTGGTCATAATCAGGAAGTGCCTCCTCCAATTTACAGCTGGTGGTACCACCTGTGCCTCTCCAATTCCAGCCAAAACAACCACCTCCTCAAACCCACTTGTAAGGAAGGGCAGAGGATCCAGCAATGACAACTCGGAGGGAAAAGCAAGACTCGGGTTTAAGTGCTGACATTTTCCCTAGACGTGTACCGCTGTTTGTCAGTAGAGTATTTTCTTTGTTCTTGTAAAAACAATTGCAGTGTTTGCTGAGAGAAGACGACCCCGCCATACTGCAACGGCGAGCAACCGATAAGTGATAGGGCAGACATGGGACAACAAGAAAAGGTTAAGACGTTCAAATTTGCTGGGCCAACGAGGGACCAACGTACGTGCCTGTGTGGCAGCTGGAATGGAAGAAAGTGGAGTCGTTACTCATCACTTCAAGTCTGTCAAGGATTTTCTTTCTGGAAGGAAAACAGCGACTTAGTAACTGCTGGTGAGGCAGGGAACATTTCTGTACTATTGAGACACAGCTGTGTATATGGGAGTATGTATATACACATACCTCAGTGGTATTATCCTTTTGTCCCCTGCGCTGGTTTTTGATTGCCAGGTCCTCCCGGGCCTTTCACCTCGTCGCGGTGGAAGCCATCTCCCTACTCGTGGAGCATCACAAGAACCAGTTCTGGATTATCAGTCACTGCTTTAAGCTACTCCAGACCTTGAACGGGGGGAGCTCTTTTTCTTTGGGAACTGGAAGCCTGAGGTGATCTTAAATTGCAGACATTTGTAAGAATTACATCTCTGGTCAGACAAAACTAATACCAGAAAGGGAAGTCTTGCTGTTCCCATCGATGCAACCAACAGCAGGGCTTCCCCGACTTCCATGGATGAGATAGTCTGGACAAAAAGAACAGAGGCCACCGCCTTATGAGCTGGCATTTGTTCTGGGTGGCTTAATTTTTCCAGATTTATGTCCCTTATGTGGCATATACTGTGTTCCTGTGCTGGTCCTACTCACAAAACTTCGGTTGGTTTCTCTGGAGCATGCAGGGCCGAGAGGCACTGATTTTCAGATTTACTAAATGCCTGCATTTCCAGTTAATCTGGAGCTGTGGGTGCCAAAACCTCAAGAGAGTCACTTACCCTCATTGCAAATATAATTTCAGCCTTTCTAATGCCACTGGAAAAGTAATAACCTTTTGAGAAGACTTAAGGGCACTCTAAAAGCTATATACAGAAAAAACAACAGGATCGGAATGAAAACCAACAGTTTCTGATATCAGATAAAACACTTCCTTTCATTAGTGTTTTCCCCTTTTCTTTAGCTATTTCTTTTCACCCACTTTCCACAGCCTCAGAAAGTTATTTTTGAATGACCTGTTTGCTGCAGCTTTCCTGAAGTGGCCCAACCATCTACTCATCTTTGAGAAAGCACCTTGCTGTCGCCTGGTCCTATAATTACTTGCATCTGAAACCTAAAGCGGGCAGGTTCTCATCTTCCATCTAGATTTTCTTTTAATGGACGATGAAAGCAGAAACATTTCAGCCGTACAGCTCCGTAAAGCTTTTCATCTGCAGCTTTCCCGGTCCAGTGCCATGGTGACAAGCCAGCACAGGGAAAATCCACTGCACAATAACCAAGAAACACACATTTTGCATTTCAGAAAGTGCTCTTCACGTGGCAAAACATCTGTCCAAAGGTATAAAGCGGGCATCTTTTAAGGCAGTCCTGCCACAATGCCTCCAAGTCACTCTCCTTAGGAAAGGGGGATTTTATTTTTTCTGCTAAACTCTGTAGCTGTTCATCAAACTGATCCCCACCATCTGTACCAGCATACTCCCATCTCTGAAAACTGGGGTTGTCTTGTCAACGGGATCCAGCGCAACGGATGACCGTTCTGACCCGTGCTTGGGATCTCCTGGTGCTACTGACACACAAACAAACCACAACTTTTTTTCCCCTCTAATCCACAACGACGACTGGTCACCTCACGTCCTTGCGTCAAAGCAAACCCCTCTGAGACAGCTGGAAGCACGCATCGCAGCGTCACCGGCTCCGACAGCTCCGACCGGTCTCGTGGCCACCTCCACTGGATCTAGAGTAAGGAGTCCCACCATTTTCTTCTTCTAGCTGCCTCCTTGCGGTAGAGCAGCAAAATTGGTCTTCTCTTGCTGTATGACCCAGGTGGTGGTGCCTCAGAAAGCACAAGTGACAGCTGAATGAACTGGAACAAAAACTAGCCTTGTGATCTGTCAGAAAGCAACCGGTGGCCAACACAGACAGTGAGAGCCAGGCTTCAGCAACAAACAGACACAAGCAAAGCCTGCGGCTCGCTTTCCTCTGTGCAAGTTTGACATCAGCGAGAAAGGTCACATACAGGTATTGAACACAACTAAAATACATGCAGAACCTCTTCCAAGAGGTTTGCTAAGAAACAAAGCAGAAAAGACGTGGTCACCTTTGAGTAATACGTGGATAGCTGCAAGGTTCTCTCCAATAATCGCTATATAGGCTTTTTTGTTTTCAAAATTAGCTGCCAGCTTTTCAAGGACAGAACAATATATGATCTTCTTAAGGTGCTGATCCATCTTAAGGTGATGAGTAGTAGCAGGGCTGAGCGCTTCATCTCTTGCCTAACATTTCCTGTAATGAAAACCTGGTTTGAGATGCTTTGATCTTCCTAAACTTTAATCATTTGGATTAAAATTTTCTATGCCAGGTATTTACCTTGATTTTTTAAAATCAATACATCTTTGTACCTGTTTTCCGAAGTCTTAAATCAGCATCCTCACTATACAGGACATTACAATTGCTCCCTAGACCCACAACCTGCAGGAGCAGGGGTAAGTAGGTCTGGGGTTACGCCACAAGAAACAGAGAGCTAGAGATGTTACATGATCAGATGTTTTTGACAACAGATGACATTTTTTGTGAGAATGAGCAATTTTGCTCGTTCCATAAGCCTTTTCTATACTGAGACTTATTTTTAGCATTGGCAAGACCTAGCTCATTAAGTTAACATACACAAAAGATGTTTTACAATAAATTAGTATCTCAGTTCATTACGACGTGTGGAATTTTGCAACCATCTGAAAGCAGGACACGTTTAATTTTACACAGAAGGACGTTTCAGGGGTGTTATTGACCTTTCACACGTACTGCTAAAGGGAATATCAGATGGCAGATCCTACGCAGTGGTGGGGAATAAGGAAGAAGCTGAATGCCCAAAGGTTGCTGCTAACCGTCTCCCCTTACATGGCACGGAGAAGTGGATTAGGCTCTAGATCAGCCGCTACAAGATGCTAGAAGAGGACCTCGTCAGCCATGCTTGGTGAGCACGGCTTTCTCCCCGCCGCCTAACTGAGGACCAGGGTTCGGGGATCCCTGCTGTCCATCCTATGGCTGGTGGCAAGGATCTAGCTCTGAGGGATGTCGCTGAAAACGTTGTGTGCAGTTCTAACTTAATGGTGATTTGCGTTTCTCTTCTTTTTTTCCATTTTTTTTTTTTCTCCAGCAGGAACTGGTTAGAGAGAGGATGAAGTGACTGTGGGAAAGAAAAAAAATGTGTGAAAATGGGAACCCGAAGAAAGTAGCAAGGAGAAGTCATGAGAAATCTACTTAATAGCAAGAACGTTTCAGGTTTGTTGAGAAGCAGAACTATTCCTCTCTGTGCCACAAGCAAAGTCGCTGAACTATGCTGTTTTCTCTCAGCTAAAACCCAGTTTAATCATATAGATTTCAACCATGTCAGCAATGAAAAATAATTTTCCCCTCAATTTTTTCACGAAATGCTGGCAAAAGTGGTACATGTTTTTCCTGTTATTTGAATTTACTTTTATTTCTGCCAAATGTCATTTCTGACCTCCAATATGTGCTCCAAAAATGTGACTGAAAGTGAGACTTTCCCTCTGATTAAATGCTCTTACGGTTTATGGTCACGTTAAGATCCCCTGCCTAGTGCTTTCCTTCAATTCTTTCTCGGTCTTTAGAAATTCCTGGCCAACAAAGAACACAACATCTGGGAAGTCTGACCACAGCATTTCAGGGAAAAGAAACTAAAAAGGAGGATTTCAACAATTACAGTGGAATAAGAAATACAGAAAAGACAAAAGTTGAAAGGCCAGTCCAGCACTTACCCATAGATCCCAGCAGTAGTTCCAGGCAGGATTTATTCTAGTAATAAAAATATCTAGGACATACGGGTATCCTAACACTACAGAAGTAGCAGCACTGGTAGAGCCGAGTATACGGACACGCTGTCACCTCTTACCTGCCTGCCCAGAGCGATCCGGGCGCGGAGCAGGTTCTGCGGGATCACAAATGGGTAATTTTGTTAGCCGAAGACTTGGGAGCAGATGAAAGCTTGGGTCCACCATCCCCCAACATACCTGCCGGAGAAGTTGAGCTGGTACAGGGTGGGGAAATTAACTGTGCTAGATAAAGGAGTGGTATTAAAATCTCCGTTTGCCTGGAGCAGTAAAGAAACCAAGAGAAGGAATAGCGACTCTCCAAGGGATACAGCTGCATGCCACTCCTTTTTGAGGGTGAGCTGCGATACTTCGCCCTTACCTGTTGAATTCATGCCCAGGGAATTATAAACTAGAAGAAAAACTAGGGGTTTTGATTTATTTATTATTACCAACCCATCATGCAGCATTCTTTATCTGTGATTTAATAGCTCTTTTACCATTTGTAACTTCTGTGATTTCAACCAGAGGGAAAAATGTGATAGGATTTTGCATGACTCACGAGTCTTGTGAAATACTTAAAAATGGCTCATCTTTCAGGCTTTTTAAACCAGATTGAAGCAGAGTAAAAACCTGAATTCTGTAAAATGGCCTGGACACTGAGCTTCCATAAAGTATATTTTTAATGGTGATTTTCTTCTGAATGTACAAACTGTTCTGGAAAATTTGGCAAATATCTACTCGATTAAGCCCACAAAGGTGTGTTTCTACATTCTTGGGTACATTCTTACATACCTGCAAAGAGCTTCAGGCTTTTTTTTTTTTAAAATCAAGGCCAAATTTTCAATCAGCAAAGTAGATCTGCAGATCTGGGTTTACCAAGCCAATGAGAAATATTACCTGAAGCTTGCATACACAGTTACTCTGCTCTCAGCTGAGCCCCACTCTCAGTTTCTGGGGCCAGACTCCCAGCTGGCATGAACCTGCGTAGGGCCACCAGAAATCTGATTGCCAGCGATCCCTCACCTTTATTTTTAGTAAGCAATTGCCATATGGATTTTCCCTTCTACTTAGCTTCGATCTACCTGTGTCCTTTCTCCCGCTCCCTTACCTCATTAGCACTTACGACAGAAAGGCAGGTAATTGCCAGGACCTCCTCGATGAGAGGCAGACTAAGCACAGCTGCAAGCTCCTCGTGCCTTTCTATACGCATTTTTGCAGGACAGATATTCTATCTGTGGCAACAGCGATGCTCTGTGCAGCACAGGCACCGAGCCCGTCTTCTCTTCGCTTCCTAAGACGCCAGAGCCCGCTACGCCCTCTCAAGTTGCGTGTCCTCTTCTTTGATCTTTCCGTCCATCTCTCTGGTCACAGGAATACGAGTTTTGAGCTTTCTAGTTTTCAAACGCCTACGTCGTTCACTGCGTTGCCAACCTCAGCCAAGGGCTCGGCAGCTTCCCCTTGGACAGAGAGGCATTGTGAGGAGGGGACGGACTAACGAGATGGCAAGAGAGAGCAGAGGCATGTCCCTGGAGATTGTCCTTCACTGCGACTTTAAAAAAGAAAGAAAACCTGCGACCGGCCCACAGAGTAATAGGTTACAGGCTCCAAATGGTGGCATCTGAAAATCCTGACCTTTCCCACTGCGGGGAGAATTGTTGTGCTGCTGTTCCGAGTAACTCCTCTACAAGGCTTATAACAACAATTATTAATAATAATAATGGGTTACAGAACAAATTTGGGTTTCTGACTATCATTCAGCAGGGAATGAAACATATCACAACTGTCTCTTTTAGAAGCGCTGGGAAAACTTGTCATAGTTAAGAATGAAAGTATTAGGCAGATGTGACATTTAATATCTGAACTGCCATCAGGCAGGAAATTGCATTGTTAAATTGCATTGTTACCCAAGTTAATAAAAAAAAAAAAAAAAAAGAGAAATGTGACAGTGAGCAGTAGGGTCCAGCTTCATCCCTAGCGCAGCACCGTTTGCTGTAGCCCCGATGTCTGACGGCGGCTACCGCAGCATCCCGTCGGCGGCAGCCCCGCGGCCGGGAACGTGAGCAGGCTTCACGCGGGGTTCCTGTACGGCTGCATCAAACACGCTGCGAGTTTCTAGGCCAAACTATACAGGATGACAAACCAAACGAAAACAAAGAAACTTTCCAAACCAAATGAAAGTCATCTCTTCCCCCCGCCCCCCCCCCCCCAGACTCTCGTCTCTGAAATGTCTCGCTGTGTTTGCTTCAACCTTTCAGCGCTGAAAAAGCTGCAGCAGAGAAGCAGGAACCTGCAGGTGGATGGACTTAGTTCTGGCAGAGTTGGATGGAGCAGGAAGGAAGTTAATGGGGAAAAAGTTTCACTTTTCAGTAGACGGAGGCAAGCATTTCTCTATAATAAGACAACAAGATTTGACAGAATTTCTTGTGTTTTAAGCTTTGCGTGCCTTTCTTAATAAAAGACTGAGCTCCCTTTCTCCTTCTGACACGGCGCAGCGTGCCTCAGATAAAATCCTTTTGAAGAACAACATGCACACACAGTATAATCTGACATTACTCCAGTGCTACAGGGAACATCTTGAACATAATTGCACCACATGGAAGTTGACTTGCTATGAGAAAAACACACAAAAAAGCTTTCACAACAAATCTGTAAACACATTTATGCTCCCAATAGCCATGATAAATCCAATTAAACAGCCAGGATTTGTGCTACAAACTGTCACTAAAGGAGTTAATGCGGTTTCTGTGGCAGGGAATATACCAGCTTTAAGCAAGAAATCACAGTTCCTAGCTGCCCTGAGGTTCACAGGTTTGTAGTCCAGCCTCACCCGAGAGGGCTGGCAGCCGAACCAAGACTCCTTAGGCCCAGCCCACTCGTGTCCCATCCACAGTGGTACTGCATTGCCTCACCCTCACTTGCATTGTGTGTCCTGGCATCACCTTTCCTCTGCCCCAGCCACCTCCTTCAAGGTGCTCTAACGCCTCTTCCAGCAGTGCTGGTAATAGGACCGAGGACATCAGAACGAGGTTTGCCTGGCTTTGTTACGAGCATCGTTTCATTTCAAGTATGACACTTGCAGTAACAAAAAGTACCAAAAGTCAAATAGAGAATCACAGAATGGTTGGAGCTGGAAGGGACCTTAAAGATCATCTAGTTCCAACTAGATGTCCTGGGCAGGGACACCTTCCTCTAGACCAGGTTGCTCAAAGCCCCATCCAACCTGGCCTTGAACACTTCCAGGGGTGGGGCATCTACAACTTCTCTGGGAAACCTGTTCCAGTGCCTCACCACCCTCAGAGAGAAGAATTTCTTCCTTCTATCTAATCTAAATCTACCCTCTTTCCGTTTAAAGCCATTACCCCTTGTCCTATCACTACCTGCTCTTGTAAAAAGTCCCTCTCCATCTTTCTTGTAGGCCCCCCTCAGGTACTGAAAGGCTGCAATAAGGTCTCCCCGGAGCCTTCTCTTCTCCAGGCTGAACAACCCCAACTCTCTCAGCCTGTCTTCATAGGAGAGGTGCTCCAGCCCTCTGATCATCTTCATGGCTGTCCTCTGGACTCGCTCCAACAGGTCCGTGTCCTTCTTATGTTGTGAACAGAGTACTCCAAGTGGGCTCTCACGAAAGCGGAGTAGAGGGGCAGAATCACCTCCCTCGACCTGCTGGTCACGCTTCTTTTGATGCGGCCCAGGATACGGTTGGCCTTCTGGGCTGCAAGGGCACATTGCCGGGTCATGTTGAGCTTCTCATCAACCAACACCCCAAGTCCTTCTCCTCAGGGCTGCTCTCAATCCATTCTCTGCCCAGCCTGTATTTGTGCTTGGGATTGCCCTGACCCATGTGCAGGACCTTGCACTTGGCCTTGTTGAACTTCATGAGGTTTGCACGGGCCCACCTCTCAAGCCTGTCAAGGTCCCTCTGGATGGCATCCCTTCCCTCCAGCAGCACACAGCTTGGTGTTGTCAGCAAACTCGCTGAGGGTGCACTCAATCCCACTGTCCGTATCACCAACAAATATGTTTAATAGCGACGGTCCCAATACCGACCCCTGAGGAATGCCACCCAACATGGATGTGCAGATGCACGTCCCATGCCCCACAAAATACCAGTAAGCCCAATTTCAGGGTGCGACACTGCAAAGAACCAGTTGTAAAAGCACAAGCCTTAAATGTGAAATAACTCATTTGCCAAGGTGTTGTTCAGCTTCCCCATGGTTATTAAAAAACATGGTTAGTGATAATAACCATACTTCTAAAGCCAATTAAGCAGAAGGCCCAGTTCTAGTCTGATATTCTGCTCCCAATACACCGAAAGCATAGAGCTACCACAGAAGAGGAATTATTTCAGCCTGGAACTGAAGATTCTTTCCCGCAGATGCCAGTACAGAACAAAGGAAGAATGCTGCCTTTGCACTGGAAAGAGCATGGTGTATTGCAGCATCAGGGAGCAAGAAACTGCCCAGAGAACGTCCGCTTCTGACGAGCATCAAGCAATGCACGGTGAGGTTTGGCCTGGCTACCTGTTAGCCATGCTGAAAATAAATACTACTAAATCAATAACAGCACAGTATCTATAATACCATTGCTCTGCATCAAAATCACCAAAACAATTTAAATCTCACCAGTATTTCTCATGAGGGAGGAAATTCGATTTATGAGCGCTCAGAACAAAAGGGCGGTGGCTGGTGCAGATGCCCGCTGAAAGCTGGTCCCAGCTGCAGCACAACAGTGGAAACCCCGAGCGGTGGGGGGGCATCTCAGCACTGGGTTCCATTTCTGAGCATCCTAACTGGACGTTAGCCATTTAGGTAAGACTTCAAAGCTTAATTATCCTTCAACTAAAGGGAGGGCAATGAGCCCACGTGCGTTCCACCCTTCGGCTGGAAGGGGCTGAGGAACACTCTCGCCATCGCTCCTGTGCGGTCTCCCCACTGCTGTTTCCCCCCAGCTGCTAGTTTCTACACAAACAATAGGGAACCCCTTCAGAACCTGCTGATTTCCACTATTCTTCAAAGGTTTCAAGCCCCCATTTTCAGCAGACATAGCAATGGTCTCTCTCAAGGCTGCGGTGCTATGACTCGCAGCAAAAGGAACTAACGTAACGCCCGGCTTGAATGCACAGCTAGGAAGTAAAGCCAACAACGGGCAATATTTACAGAGCATTATATGCCTGCATAACATTGGCCAGTGATTTTGAGCATTGCAAGTTTTGGTCACTTAGAGATGCTTTAAAAGTGTCTAATTCTCAAAAGCGGCTGTATCCCGTCTTTCTCCAAAATTAACGTTCTTCTAAAGGTGTCCCACGGCCACGCCAGATCAGCTCAGAGAACATGGGCATCTTGGGCTGGAAGATGCTGTTGCTGACGGCGGGCAGGGTGGACGGGAAGGGCAGGAGCAGAGCTGGGCCACTGGCAGCGGTGACCCGCCTGCGGAGTAGGAGGTTTCTGAGCCTCTCCTGGCTGCTTTCCCCCCGCTCTTTGAACACAACCACGGATGTTTTTATTGCTGTCCTTTCTGCATCCGGGTACCTGGAAAAGCCAGGATCTTCTCTCCCCACACAAGGGCTAGAGAGACATATATATATATGAACAAATTAAGAAACGGACAGCGTTAGCTGCGTGATTTTAGCCTGCTGAGCTTCTTGGGCATCCAAGCTGCCTAAGCCACACCTGTCTGGCTCACACATCGTTTGAATGTTTGCAGAGCTGCTGGACACCTTGAGCAACAGTGATGAGGCTCAAGTGCTTTATGAGTGCTTCCAGGCGTGTCTAAGTTGTTTCTGACCTCCTCAGCCTGCAGTCTGTTTGGGTTAGGGAGCTGGCAGGATCCCCTGGTGTGTTTGGTACTTGTAGCTTCTTTGAAGCAGGGAACGGTGTTTGCCACTACCCAGTTCCAGGGTGCGTCACTATGCTGAGGAAGCTTGCTTGGAGCTAGGAACGGCCGAAGGTCCGAATCAGCTGGCAAATAACACCTGCCTATAGATGCTTGCCTTTGAAAATACAGTTCTGGGAATTCAGACTTGACATTTAATGACACAGAAGAAAAGCTGATGCTTCCAGACTATGCTGCTTTTGAGATTAAAAGCTTTAAAAGTTTTTTTTTCAGGAGTGAAAGAAAACGTCCAAGTCAGAAGCTCACTGTCCAGCTAACTTTAAACCTTTGACATAAAGATGGACAGACATAAAATATCCCTTTGCTTTAATACCCGCGTTGTACAACTGGAAAGGCAAGAAGAGCACTGTGCCGTTAAAAAACCTGGCATCTCACGGAAACAAAGAGTTTCGGCTTTCAACCTGGAGTTACTCTTGTGCCTCCATCTCTCGTGCAGTAAACATATGCTTGGTTCAGCAGGCCTGATCCTGAGGTGGGACTGCCCAGGCACCAGTGTCTCAGAGGAGCGTGGTACTGATGTCACAACCTTTTTATAACCAGATTTATAACCAGACCGAATGTGGCTCCACACGTCGAGGAAACAGGGATATGATACAAGGTTGGTCATGAGTAGAGGGTAGGAACCACAGGGACCAGCCCAGCATCTACCCTAACTTTCAGAAAGTAGTCTCGATCCACGGGTCGCTGCAATAAATGACACAGTACCGTGAAACAGGCTGTCTCCCTGCGCAGCATACGTGTCCTTCCCCAGTTTCAACTAGCCAAGAAGAAATTACAGCTCTCACTAACGGCTTGCCCTGCTAACGGCGCGGACAGGGCTCTTCTGTTTTATGCTGCGGAGATGTGCCCTACAGTCAGGAGCAGCAGGATTTTCGCACCGGCTGGGCAGCATCCTCGGCATCAGAGGAACCCCACCGACTCCAGCAGACGCAGAACAGCAGGGCGCAGACAGCGAGGTGCAATGCTGTAAAGCCCCAGGACAAGTCCCATCGCAAGGGCATTTGGCAAGTACCTCTGTTGCATTTGGCACCGGATCAGAAAACTAAACCCTGCTAGTACTTTGAAGAGAACGCCTCTCTCCCCGCCTCGCCACCCCATTTCTTTAAGTTATTCTTTCTTATCTTAGAATAGATGCCAGAGTTGGAAACACTCACTTTGCGAGGAGGATGGAGTGGGAAAAAGTATTACTTTATGCTTGTTTTGTTCTTTGACTCTTGAAGCTTCTCTGGCCACTGCCAGAGACAGGAGCCCGGGCTTGTTCAACCTTTCATCTGAGTCAGTATAGCAAGTCTCTACCTTCACTTTCCAGCTGGCACGAAAGGGGAAAGAAAAGCATTTGTACTCTGCTGCAGTCACCGTCACGAAAATCCTGTTGTCAGCTAGAGCTAATACGAATGCCGGGAAAGGCTGAAATGACTGCAGCAGGGAATATCTGTAAAGACCTATTTGGGGCCCATCCTGCATTCCTCAAGTGCCTACAGGAGCGGCTGTGACTAGCAGGGGCAAAATGACTGTACATCCTGGCTCTCCCTACCGAGACGTTCACACATGCACCAAGTATCTCTTGCTTATCGGTATTTTACAAAAGATAGCCTTTAAAGCAAATTACCTTGTTTTAGGGAAAGATACTGGAAAGCTGCCTATGGGTAATGCACAATGTAAATCCATTAATCAAGCAAAGCCACTGGCATATCTCTACCTAATCATTCAATAGCACTTATTTCTTAGTCTCTCCCATGTTTATATTTAGATAGGAAAAATGCAGCAGTCAAAAAATTCTGAGTTGATAAGGGGGAAGGGGGGGGGGAAGTCATTAAGCAGCCTGTCTGGAGATGCATAGAAATTTTACAATGAAGGAGGACTGTGTCTGAAAGCAGGAAAAGCAGAAATTTAAAAACGCCAGGCGTGCTGGGAGTTGCATCAATGCTCCTTTAGATAAGTGACAAGATCCCTTATGCTTAAAAGCAGGGGTTAAGAGGCCCTTGAAAAATGAAGTCTGCAACATACTAATCAGAGCAAATTTAACATAATAAATAAGAGCTCGTGGTCAAAAAAAAAAAATACTGCCTCTCTATTGCAGATTCAAAGCAAAGGAGGAATCCAGTCAGATTTGTATCACTGCTTCCTTGCTATATAAATAGCTGCAATTGGCATGCTAAAAATAAACCAGATAAATATTTAAGGCCCACTGCTACTTAGCTTACTGTTGTGCTTACTTGCTTACTGTTGTGTAAATCAGGAATAATATTAATAAGATCAATGAACTTACACCAGAATAATTCGCTGAAGTCAGAGGGAGGGACTGTGTTTCCAGCAATTGCAGACAAGTCCTCCCCTGAACACTTCACCGTCGTCTGACTGAGCTTTCCTTCCTCCTGACCTACAGGTCCCTTTGACAGCAATGGGAAAACGAGCGGAGGGTTAAATGCCAAGAAAGCTGCGTAAAGCGGAAACCATACAAAAAGGAAAAAGCTGCTTTACTCAGAGGGGTTTATCTAAAAACATTCAGATTGCTGTCTCGGACATGCCTGACCCCTGCCAGTGATACAATGGGAAAACGTGTTATGGCACATAGATTTTCAAAAGCACGGACAGGGAGAATAAGTGTCTTGCACTTGGATTAAATAGGCAAAGGTTTAAGAAAAAGCAGCATAATGAAAAAATATGGTCCTTTTGCCTAATCCATAAGATAGGACACAGGTAACCTTTAAAAAAAAAATCATTTCTCTTGTTAATTTTTAAGCTTAGCCTGAACAAGGACTGCAAGAGCAGTTTAGGAGAAAGAAATATTCCTACTAGAGCGGTATCTAGCTCAGTATCTATACATGTCAAATAAAATAGCGATTACCATAAAACTACTGTAAAAATAAGTAGCTATACTTTTCTTTTGTAGATCATTTTTCTCCCCCAAAAATAACTCAGTATTTTGCCCATGAAATACTTCAGACTAATGCACTCCTGAAAAAACAGTTGGAGATGAACAAAATAGTCTCAAATGGCTCCTCTGTCTAATTTTAACTCTAAGAGGCCATTTTACATCAAATAAAAAGACAACATAATGTACCCAATAATAAATCGCATTACTTGCGAGGGCACTTAAGGAACATGAATTATTTGTGTTACTGGAATAAACATTCAACAGAATCCACCAAAACATGTGAAACTATTTAAAGGGAAATATAGTAGTTCTCCATCCTGAATAAACCAAGGCAAAAAAAAAAAAAAAACAACCCACAAAAAACCGAACTGTGCTTAAGCACGTATAGGTATTGTGTTATTCTGATTACATGGGAAAACTAAAGACACAAAGGCTGCCTGTTTTGCTATGTTTTTCTTGCTTTTCCAGGAAACCAAATATTAAGTACCTGGCTTACAAACCTCCTCCAGCAGTTGATCCCACTTCCTTTGACGCTCACCTCCTACGAATGACACAATCCAACGCCCACGTGCCAGCTCTAAGAAAGCAAGAATGCCGTGCCTTCAACAAACCCCCATCAGCTGGGGCTGGCCAAAGAAAGATAAAACACCCTGTAACTCTGCAAAACAAATTATACCCATTGGTGATGTAAGGAGGGGGAAGGGAGAGCAAAGGGGGGGGCAGGGGGGGAAATAAAATAAATCAGAGGAAGCATCCTTAGTCATCCGGAGCACATGTTGAGATTTTAGCAGCACACCTGGAAATTAAAAGCCTCTATTAGCTCTAGTTAGAAAGTAAACAGTAGGCTGCAACTGGGTAAACTGGGTAATGAGCATCACCTTGCAGGGTGGGAACTGGGACCCCAAGTGCCTTGTCCCCAGCTTGGGCTTGCAGATGCTGCAGGGCAGAGGGGCTGTCTCCAACAGCACTAGGGCCCAAGGTAGGCCAGGCTTTGAGGAGCACAGAGGACCTCCCCATCAGTGCCTTACACAGCTGTAGCCTATTCCTACAGCTGCACAGGCCAAATAAATCATCAGCAGAGAATAGCTGGGGTCTTTGTGGAAGAAAAAGGATTCAGCAGCATAAGGCGGATTTGGCATTACATCTAACATTGCAATCAGCCTTTAAGCAGCTAGACAAGGGCATTGCGGATGGTATTAAGGAGCATTTCAGGGGCCAGAGAGAATTGGGTGGCGTAACCCAGAGCTCCAAAAGCTTGAGAGGAAAGCACACGCTGGGGATGTGGCTCTGCACTGCTCGTGTACCGCCTTCCCAATTACCAAAGCGGCAATTTGTTGAAAGCATGGAGCTTGAGAGCCCTGTATGCTCCATCCTGGGAATGTGACCCATTCCCAGTACCACCAGCATCACTACCACAGCCAGGTCTTCCCCCGAGCTCTCCTAGCCACAAGCTGGTCTCACTCAACTCTCCCAGCTTACGAGACCTGGGAAGGGCAGAGCTTCCACGAGCTGAGCTGCGCCCGTAAGCGACCTCCCCCTTCTCCCCCGTTTCGAATCATATTTGTGAGCGAACAGTTAAAAATACTGCCTTTAACCTCAGAACCCAAGCTTTGGCCTAAGCAACACCACCATTTAGGAAGTCAAACAAACAAATGGGAAGCAAGGAAAATGCCGCATAATTACTCAGAGCCACCCTGGAAGGAGGGCTGTAGTGAAAGCACTGAGTCTCTTTTAATAAGGATTTCTTACTGCAGTAGAACACTGCCTAATAGCTGCTGTATCCTGCTTGAGTGAGTACGCTCTCCTCGGAAATCAAGCAAAGGTTTCTAATCGTTTTTGACAGAGTGCGGTCCCCTAAAGCTACATTTTCCGTCTGATTCATGCTGACTGACTGTAACCCTACGACAGTTATTGAAAGTTAATTAGCGGTGAAGTGCAAAGAGCTCTAGGAATGAAAATACAAGCGAGATCTGAACGTGGAGTGTCTCCTTTCCCAGAAAAAATACTGTCAAGAAGGTTAACATAACCGAAAAAATATTTCAAATTGAAAATGTGAAAGGGATTCCTCTAATAACTTGGCTATGATTGTCCCTTGCTGTTTAGCCACGCAACCGAGAGGTAACATATTTCTAAGGGTTTATTAGGGAAGCAGGTAAGCGCAAAACCCAGCATTTCTTTCTTCACCACATTTGCCAGAGAAAGCGCCTGAAAAGTTGTATAAAGACAACACCCAAATTACATAAAGACAAATAAAGATATAAATCAATCGCTGCTTCCTTTGGAGACTGAAGTTTGTCAGATGTTGCTATCAAATCCCAACTATTTTTGCCCTTATTCTCCACTTCCTCAGTACTTGCAAGGAATAATCCACAGTTACATGTGAGCCCAGCCAGCGCCGAGCGGGTGTAGGAGGCGAGGCACCACCCACTCCCCGCAGATGTAAGTGCCAAGACAAGGTGCGAGGCAGTGGGCAGCCCCCTTCAGGTGTTAAAAAAGCCCATCCTGGCACCCCCAGGAATTGGATCCAGCCCTAAACAATCAGAAATAAAACCAAAAGCAATCTTCATGCAGAGAAACAGCATAGTTTTAAGAACGAGGAAGGGAACGCATTGTAGCAAAGCAAGTAGGTTGGAAAGGCCAAATGTAGAGCTTGGTAGAAAAATAGACGTTGGTGATGCCAGAATGCCTTGGCAAAATTGTGTTTATTGATTTTCATAGAATAGGAAAAAAGCTCCAGCCCTTTCCACCCCTGACTGCTGACTGTGACTCACAAGTGATCTGAAACGACTGCAATGAGCAAGCGGGGACTGGGCTGAGTTGGACCTAGCTCGTGCCTTCACAGCGCTGACGGGGGAACTGTGCGTGTCCTGCTCCAGGCTCTTCTTGTGGCTGCCTAGGAAATACAGAAAAGCTGTGGACCTTCACCTCCATCAGAGCATCTAATAACATTTCATTCAGGGCATTCCTCTGGGTGGGCAGAGGATCTGATCAACGTGTGTCGTTCCATGGCTGACTCAACCACCGCCAGTTGCAGGCGCGCTGGTGACCCGGCTCGGCCTTTCCCTCAGGCTGGGTGGGGAAGGGGGCATCGGGAACAGGGTGCGTAAGGAGGCGAATCTTCACCTCCTCTGCTCAGCGGGGGGGGCTGCCTCAGCGGAGGCTTGGGCGGCGTCGCAAGCGGCTCACGTGAGCCTTTGTTTCGGGACCAATTTGCGTCCTGACCGGTAAGTCCAGCCAAGGCTTTCGGGACCACAATCCCAGGAAACGCTTTTGCTGAGCTGTTACATTCATACGGTTTTTCTCTTTCTTTCCAAGCGCACGCTCTTAACTCCACTGAAGCCCTAAAACACAAGTAAGAGAAACAAAAGGCGGGATGTAACACGCCAGACGAGGAGCCCCCCCGCCGACAGCGGTGCCGAGGGGCCGTGTCTGCCCCGCACAGGCCGCTGCCCGAGGCCGGGGCTCCTGCCTGCTCCCCGCACGAGTATTTAGCATCAACCGGGGTGAACCCCCTGCCCGGGGCCGCTCACCTCGAGCAGCGCAGCGGCCCTGCGGGGGAAGAAGGGCGGTGGGGGGGCGCAGGGCCGCACCGCCCCTTCCCCGCGCCGGGGCCCGCCCTCGCCGCGACCGTTAGGGGCGAGGCCGGAGCCGGCGGCCGCCACATGAGGCCGGCGGGGCCACTCCGCCGCTGGCAGCGTCCCCGGGCCCGGCCGGGGCTGGGGCTGGGACTGGGACTGCTCCTCCTGGCGCTGTCCGGGGCGGCCGGGGGCAGCGGGGAGGCGCCGTCAGCAGGTACTGCCCTTCCCCTCCCGCCCCCGAGGGGCCTGCGCGGGGCCGGGAGAGCTCCGCCGGCGGCGGCGGGGCAGAGCAAGCCGCGGGCGGGGCGGCGGCGGGGGTCTTGGGGCGGGGGCGGGGGGTCCCTTTCCCCTGCTGGGGTGATCACAGGCCGGCGGGGGGGTTTCCTCACTCCCAGCCTCCTTGAGAACAGGGAGCCGCGGGGGACACGCTCTCCCCCCCCCGGTTTCCCTCAGTGTCCATCGCCCCCGGTACAGCGCGACCCGCTGCCTCCTGCTTCTGCCCAAAATGGCGCTGCCCTACGGAAAGGCCGGGGCCGCCGCCGCCGCCGCGTCCCCGCCTGCCTCCGTCCCTGCCCGCTTCGGCCGAGAGCTAAAGTGGTTTCCGGGGCCAGACGCGTCCCTGAGGCGCTTTGCTGGTTTCTCCTACTTGTCCCCCCTCAGTTCAGTTTCCACAAGAATATTCTGCGTGGCACCTTGCGGGACAGGCAGACGCAGGCGGGGGTACTGGCCTGGGAGAACTTCCATGAAGGAAGCGGCACCGCGTGCCCAGAGAACGGGTGCCTCTCCCATCCCTTTCGGTGGCAGAGGTTGGAAGGCCGGGTGCCGCCGGCATGGGAAACTGACCCGGAGTGTGCGTTACTCTCTCTGGCTTTCTCATTAGCTTGGTTCAAGAGTATTGGGTGCAGCACAGATCTTTTATTAACGAGGGCAGTGAAAACCCTAAAGGTTATTCTCAGTTGTAGTAGAGATACGTAACTCAAGGAACTGCTTCCCCCCTTGCCTTGACGTTCCTGAGTCTTGGGCGTCCTCCGGATTCTGCAGCAGATGCTGATTCTCCCCACTGCTCGCAATCTCGAAACTTGAGAGTTGCCCTCTCTGCGTGTCCTCACGGTAGCTACAGCCCTTCTCCATCTCATGATTCCCAGTTTGGGAGCACCTTTCCTTTTGGAATGTGATTGTTTCACTCTATGGAGCTGATGCCATGTTTAAAGCAAATTATTTTTCTCAAGAAAATGCCTTAAAATTAAGGGGGGTAAGAAAATATTTTTTAGCGTTGTATATGGAGGGCATTACTTCTAATGTGGATCGATAGTTTATCCGTAGTGGCAGAAAATCCTAACACACCCTGCAGGGAGGATGTGGGCACTCTGGCTGCGTTTTGGGCCTGCTAGGCTATTGCTGCTTCCTATCACTGGGTTCTCAGTCTTAGCCCTGGGTAGTGCCCAGCCTCAGCTGCTTGCTGCGTCAGTTGGCAGCACGCTTCAGAGGCGAATCCTTCTGCCGCTTCCTCTGATGACCTTTATGGAAGTGCCAGTCGAGAGATACAGCCAGCCCTTGTCTGAAGGGTTGTGTTCCCTCCCCCTGGATTTGCCGTGGATGAAAATTAATCAGATGGTTAATTTTTCACAATAAAAATGCCCAAATTTTAAGTTTAAACCAATTTACTTCAGCAGGATCATCCGTGGACACTCATTCTGGAATGACTTAATAAAACTTATGTAAGAACATCCACACAGTCATTTTCATTGGCTTAATTAAATTGGTTAAAAAATAATTTAGCCTAAGTTCAGCTTCCTTATAGAGACAGGGCAGGTTTTTACCTGCAAACAGTATCTCCTTGTCCAGATTGAGACTGTTTTGCACATACTCATTTTGCTGTTCTGAGTGTATGACAGTGTTTTAGCAGTTATTACTGAGCTTGGCTTAGACCTACATTTTCTATTCAGTGAGCCAGATGATTCCCTCTGTTCAGATCTGTAATTATTTCTTTTATTCTTCTCTTTAATTATGTTCCTGGAACACTGTGGTAATGCACTGTAGGGTATATTTTACACATATTCCGATGCATATAGATCAGAATGTATGTTATTCTTCAAAGTTTGCTCCATAAATCTTTTAGGTGCATTTCTGCTCAAAAGTGCAATCTAATTGTGAAGATTGTAGGGGGTCACTAACATTTCAGGAGAGTTAGACGAATGAGCATCCCTAATTAAATGACTTATGGCAAGCTATCAGTGCAGTTGCCTTATTACATGTCATGGCTGGACTATGTCAGGAAAATTTTTTTGAGAGAGAGGAGTTGCGTTATTTAACATTAGAAACATTTCCGAGGGAAAGGAGTACGATTTCTGCAATCAGCAGCCATGTCATGTGCTAAATGACTATTTTAATATGTAAGCCTGTTTACCTGCTCAAGACTCCCACAGTTGCATTCACCATTGGTATAAGCATCGACTCCGGTGGAGTTACACCCACTCGTGCCAGCAATGAATTTGGCCCAGAGGCCGTATTCCAGTGCCATCAAAACACTGATACCGAAGCCAAGCTTTTATGGATAACATTTTTTAAAAATATCGCCCTAGATTAATTTTTTTTTTCCAAAGGTGTTACAGTTTACTCTGGAGCCTAAGTAACTTGGTTAGAAGTCTAATTTGAATTTTCATCTAAATCATATTGAACATGCTACCCTGCAGCATAGTTTTTACGTTTGATTATCTGCAAATTGCTTGTGATTCCCTCCGCATATACAACAATGAAATGGAGGAAAATTATACATTTATGTTTGATACATGCTTAAAATTAATTTTTCTGCCTCCCCCCCAGGTAGAAACTGTAGCTTTTTGCAGGAAATGGATGTCATCCAGAAACAGGATGAAAACTGTTACTGCTATGTGCAAAACAGAACCATTCACTTACAGTACGTTTGGTCGACTCTTCAGGTAAGAGGCCGTTCTGGGGATCATTCAGATACGCAGTACATTTCACGTGAACTTTTGCCAGCAAAGTGTATGATCAGTTAGCAAGATCAAAGCAGTATCTCTGTAATTAGTAGTTGGAACGGTGTCTAAGTAGGACCAAGATAAAAATGCAACATTGCGATCCTCTACTTTGGATGCAGTGAGGTTTGGTCTCTCTCTCTTAGAAGGATGTCAACCAGGCTTATAGAATGATGCCACACAAACATTAACTTAGTGTTGCGTATTATTTTGTTGCACACCTTTTCTGCTGATGGACTACTGTTAACCTCTGCAACAAACGTTTTTGCTTATCACCAAACGCCTTTATAAAACTTCTAAATTTGAGAATAAAATGCAGTTCTGTGACTCGCTCGCTGTAGCATACCAGGCCATGGTATAGGAAGCAAAGGTGTATTAGATTGTGACTAATGAAAAAACAGCAGTAGCAGTGCATTTCTGTTTTTCTGCGTAACAGAGGGTCATCTTACAAGAAACATGTTTAGCGATTAGCTTGAAACAATATAAAAATCTCTTCAACAGTGGAAGCAATAATAGCTAAAAGAACAAGCCGACTATCTGTGTGGTTCCTTTTTTTTCCTGGGAAGTATGTCTCCGGACAAGGGAAGGAAACAGTTTCACTTCATCTCTGTTGGAGGAATTTGCTCTCAGACAGAAGGAAGTGGAACATCTCTTTGCCTGCCAGGACTATTTTCCTCAGGAACATGCTGCAGATGTTTCTATGAATGGTAGCAGACTTCAGGTGGTAAAACCCTCCGGCAGTTACACAAGCTTTCCTGGAGTAAATGTTTAAAAGCAGGAAGTTCAGATTTTTCCCACAACAAACTGCTTGCTGACGTGTTGTCTCTTCTCCCAGTAGAAGCCTGTTTTATTACTTGTTGCATCACTTTTTTGTAGCTGGGTTTTGTTGTCTAATAGGCCCTGATCAAGAGCTCACAATGAATCACAATCTTCAGGAAGATCATCCCATCTCAGAAGATCGACAAGATCTTTTACCAGTTTGGTGGGGGAGGGTGCTAGGAACTAGCGAGAAACCCCAAAATACCCAACAGGAACATGCTTATATTTAAATTTCTGGTTATGATCTCTTTAATTTTCCTTATCCCTCTTCTGTCCCTCTTCTGAAGATTGCATTATTAACTACAAGAAAAGCAAGTCCAATTTCTTACGGTTCAGGAGGGGAATGGGGAAACGTATGAACATCCACAAAAGAAACGGTGGTCAGTCAAACATTACTGGTTTTGTTAGAAATTTGTGTGTGGGTAAAAAAGTCATGGTAAAACCAAACCCACCGAGCTTTTGGATGGATTGAGGCCCCTCCATAGAACTTTGCTGACGTTGAGTTCTCTGAATCACCTTGTAAGGCCTAAACAATTAATCTTTGCATAATATTAATAACCAATATTAAATAACAACAATAAGAATTGCACTACTATTTTATTCTTGATCTCTCTATACTGATTTTCATTATCACATGTATGGCTGATATGCTATATAGTTCAGAAAAAAACCCTGATTCTGAGCTACTGCTCTGTGTATTCTGTTGTTTTGTTTTTAGGTAAAAGTTAACAGCAGAGAAATGTTCAGGTTTGAGCCTATTTCAGAAAAAAGCAACTGTCGTAATTCAGAAACTGTTTTTGAGTTTGCTGCATGTGCTGTTCAAATCTTACGGAAACCAGAGGCATCTACAGAAACTTTCATAAGCATAAAACAATATGGAGAGGATATTTGTTTCAAAATACAGCCCTTCAAAACCGAACCGTACACCGTGAGTGTGAAACGAGAAAGTAAGTAAAAAAGCTTTCAGTGTAGATTTCAGATAGATTGGTATTGCCAGTGTTACTGAATGTACCATCTCTTCTGTAAGAAGCTTGGGACTTTTCTGTTGATATTTTATATAATCAACATTTCAGATTGAATTAGTCTAAAGTCCATTTCTATTTTTTTCCCCCTTTTTTTAGTGCTAGATGGAAAACTCTTGTTTTTGTTTGTAGCTGGAGTTTTTCTGTTCCATTTTGCAAACAGCCTGAGCAGGTGAGTACCAGCTGCTGGTTTTTGACCTTCTTTCCCAAAACCTGTGCATCTTTGGTCTGTTTTCTAAGCTGAAGAGGCAGTTCTTTGGGAAATTGAAATAAGGAGACTGAACACATATTTAAAACTTCTTCATACCATTTGTGTTTGGACAGATTGTGACATATCTTGGAGTGCTGCACTCTATTAATCACTTAGCTGTGCGAGGGTTCTTGTATCCAAGCTTCTTGCACTGGGAGACACCAAGACAATCCTCAGCGAGCACGCGTGTCTGTTCAGAAAAATTCTCTCTCCCTTTTGTAGACCAGTGAGGTTAGCTGAATGCTAAATAATGCTGCATGTATTATGAATTATGCCTTCCTGCAGCGAGAAGTGCTTAGGATGAGGTCACCTGGGGCCTCATCTGCCTCCACCTTTGTGCCAGCCTTTCCCCATCGTTCTTTTGGTGCACATTTTGCATAGCATGTAAGGGAGGATACTTATTGTTATAGCAAAACATGTGTCCCATAACTTTAAAGCAAAATGAGTCACAAATTAATTGTCAGGAGACACCTCTAAAACAAGCAGAGCAGCAACAGGTTTTATAGAGTTAACTCTGAATTAAAAAGTCAGACTTTATAAATGCATAAGCTTAGAAAAAAACTTGTAGGTTTGTGGAGGTTTTTTTACATTTTTAAATTAAAAAAATAAAACTTTTCTTGCAGTACAGAACCATATCGGTACATAGAAGAAAATGAAATTACTAGAAACTAGAAGGTCAATGAAGTCAGAAATAGTGTGAGCTTTAAAAAAAACGAACACAATCTCCTAGCCTGTAACAACTCCAGTGACCTTAAGTATCTGTTAGGAATTTTTCCTTACATGGATTTAATATCTAAACTGGGCCTGTTAACCATGTAACTACAACTCTAACTTACAGCTGTGCTAAGTTCTTATTGAAGATCACTGCTGCTTTTACAAATGTTGGCATCTTAACCAATTACAAATTATACTTCTCACCGTATTCTCTCTTGTTCTCTTACAGGAGTACCAAGTTCTTTTACCTTTCTGGAATAATACTGGGTGTTCTTGCTCTGCTAGTCTTTGTCCTGTTGACACTTAAAAGGTTTATTCCAAGGGTAAATCTACATTTATAAAAAAAATAATAACGATAATCATCAACATCATAATATAGGAAGTGAAGAGTACAGAGCCAGATTCTGATCTTGCTCTGTTTCTGTGGCCAGGTAACTCCACTGAAATGACTGCAAGATTGCTTGCGTCAAATAAATATAATTAGGTCAGAATCAAGTTCTAGTTAGCTTGCTCCTAGTTTAAAGTAAACAGGAGATTGTTGATGTACAAGAAGAGTTTATTCTGAAACATAAATTATTTTTATTGGACTGGAGCTAAGCTTACTTTTGAATCTATGAATCAATCTAAATCAAAATCTCATTTTAGTGGCAGCTGGGACAGATTCTCTTCTGTTCACCAGAGACAATTCATTGCAAGGCAGATGTGAATTTTTCCTTTTGCAAAGTCCGTGCATTCCCACAATATTGCTGAAATACGTTAATTGGAAATGCACTGCAATAGGCTTATACCATGACATTGGGACATGATGTACAAATACAGAGAAGCAATTGCTCCACTTAGAATTGATACTGTTTAGTTGTAGCGTGCAGAGCACTGTACAGTGGAAGTCTAACACAGATCACATGCCCTGTAGGTCTACCGAATATCACATCTGGTTTTGCCTGAGTTGCCTTGCGCACAATGGTCCTGATTCTGACTTGAAATTTTTCTATTTTTTAATTTTTTAATGTTGGTTTGTTTTTTTTTTTTAATTTCCAGCACAGTACCTTCTGGATCTTAATGAGTGGCTGCTGGATGTCCTCTCTCTATTTTATTTACTACTTCAAAGAGAATATGCAGTGGTTGTGGTCTGAACACAGAAACTACTTGTTGGGTAAGGAAATTATCAAAAAATGGGCTGCAGATTTTGGCTTAATTTAGTGGTTAGATGAATACCTGCTCATAAAAACCAAAATAAAGTGATTCATTTATGGAGTACTTTTTTCTCCTCAGCTATAGACGTTGGAATATTCCAAAGGTTCCTAATCCACTCAAATGAGCATTTACGCACATTGTATCATTAAATAAGGAGTTTGATATGGCGGGCCAGTGGCAGCTTTAAGAGCAGACTTTGCCTATATTATTTACTCATTGATTTGCCATTACATACTTTCCCTGGAACTGCAAAGGGCAGCTACGCTGGTTTGTATTTCGCTGGACGCGGGAACTGGATGCCTAAGTTGCTAACTGGATGTGGCTGCAGGGGCTGACAAATCTATTGATCTGGCACCTGCCTCGACATTCTTGCATGGGGAGAATTCACGTGCAGCTAAAGGCTGTTCATAGATCACCTGGTGAACTCACTGCACGCTTTTGAAATACAAAGCACATACAACATAATGCAGGTATCTATAAGACAATGCGGGAAACAGCAGGCTATACTTCACAGCAGTTGCAAGCTTTGTGAGCCAAACTAATGGAGTGAAATGGGTAGTTTGCATCTTTTTCTCCATGTCCTCCTTTTCTGTTTCTACAGGGTACTTTCTGGCTGTTGGAATTACCAGCTTTGCCACTTGCTATCAGCATGGACCGCTTACCACTGAACTGAGCATAACCTTGTTCACATGGACACTACAATTAACAGCTTTTGTCTTGATTTATTGTGGTGTTACCATACCTCAAGTTGCGTATGCAGTAATAGCAGTCAGCCTCTGTTCAAAAGGCCTGTGTTACCCCCTTGGTGCTGCTTGTCACGTAGGCAGGTTTGTATGTCTTTGTCAACGTCCAAGTCCCTGTATCACCAGGAAATACTGGAGGCCGATAATGAAAAAATCCTTACACTTCAATAATGACTTATGAATTTCTAATACTAGTTTGTATTTTTACCAAATGTAAAGCGCAATAGAAAAGGTTTAAATCCCTGAGACACGGGAATTTAATTATTTTCCATTTGGCAGTTTTAAGCATGAGTTTTGTTCTATGGAGAAGGGAGAAATGTGACTGTGCTCTCAAGTACAAATGTAGCACCTTCTAGTCTGCAGCATATGGTAACTAAAACATTTCTGTTCGGTTGATTGATTAGACTGCAGCAATACTGCCTTGGTTTCATGTGTAGTGAGAGAATCTACAGGTAACTTGTACTGAATAATAATATACTGAATAAAACAGTATACCATCACTTAGGAAGCAGACGTTAAAAAGTGACAGTGCTTGTAGGTTAGCGTGGAGTTCAGAGACTAAAAACCCATGTCCACAAAAATAATGGTTTCCATTGCTTTTAGTTTTCCAAGATTATTAGCCTAGATGTACATGCCTACCTTTAATTCGTGGAAACAATCCGTTATCACTGTGGAGACATTCCTCCCTATTCCCAGAGCCCCATTTATATTGTGGCATTTGGAATGGGAACTGCTTGCAGTATGTGGACCTTAGTTTGCTAAGTATTTTCATTAGCAATATGGGAACATCATGTTTCCTCATCCTTGAATTGGAAGCGTGTTTTATCACAAATACAACACTCAATGAAGATTCTAAGAAGTCCTGCCAACTTACATCTGTTTCTTACCTGCAGTGATGGCATCCAGATCAAGAGACTTTAGTGCAGACTGTTCCGTAGCTGTGGACTTCTGCTGAACTGCAGAGAACCAGGAAGAGGCAAAGGCTAGAACTGGCATAACCAAAAGAATAAAAACTAAATAATTTCTTTTTTAGTCTTTTACACAGTATTTAGTTTTGAAGAACATACTGCTTTGCTCTTGTGCTCATTAGATGTTGAAGTGTGGACTGGGTTGAAACTTTTTTATTTTAGGTAGAATTATCATTTGTTGAAGACTGATTTTTGCCTGCAGCTGAGAAGCACCAGCTGTTTCAAAAGCAACATATAGGATCAATACTTACCTGATGTAAACAGGTTCAGCTCACTCTGAAATCAGTAAGATTTGATGACGAGTTCACAGAAGTCAGAACATACCTGTTTTACCCTGAAACACTGTAGTTTGTTCTCCATGTGGACCTCTTTTTGTTTTTCATGAACTGATGCTTCTATAAAGCCAAAAAGCACTGAAATATAGCTCTACACATTTCTCTTAGGAGAATGATAAGGGTTGTTTTTTGTTTCAAAACACTAAGCAGTAGCACCAAACTGTGAGGCCATGATGCCAGATACACAATTCAGAGCAGCAGATATATCAAAATAACTAAGAATCTTGCGTTATTTGTTAAGATCAGTACTGATCCCACTGAGCCAGCAAGACCTTTACCATTTGACTAAGGGCTACAGTTTATTCTTGCTTTACAGGGAAATAAGGAGGAAAGTGAATGCTGTTGGTTAGAGCAGGTGTTTTTATACAGAGCTGAAAGTTTTATGGGCATCCAGCCCTTGCTTATCTTAACTCATCACAACATTTAAATTGAAAGCAGTCGACAGAAGGGAACAGAACATGGCACACTTTCTAATTGATATCTAATTATATTATACACTGCTACGCAGCAGCTAAAAAAACATCAGATTGTAAACATTTTGGCCTCAGACGACTCAGTTTTGTAATTTAAAGCAAGATTTAAGAGAAGCGATCTAGTAAACAACATGAACAACTCATAACAGACTTAGAGTATTGCTTATCTTCGAAGTTACATATGCAGACTGGGTTTTGATTCAGCCTATGTCTCTGCACAGACACATTCTGCATATTGCACCTAAAAATGGCTGAGCAAGCAGCCATCTATTTAATTCTATGAGATTTTAGTCCATGCATACACAGTAAGGACCTGATCCAAAGCTCATTAGATATCATTCTGTGGAATTCTACAACTTTGGTTAAGACCTAGGGTAAAGAGGCTAGTAAACATTAGACGCCTTGTCCTAAAATTTCAATGCAAGAATGTAGCTTGTCCTCTTAAAAGGATAAAAGTGATTAATGCATGTTAATAGCAGGTAGGAGAGAAAAAGGACAACAATAGAAGACTTTAGAAATACTAATTGTTTTCATTTCGTTCTAGAAAAATGAAGAACCACTTTAAATCAAAAAAGTTAGTGTTTAAATGCCTTACTGAAGAGGAGTATCGAGAACAAGGTGAAACAGAAACTATCAGAGCTCTGGAGGAGCTACGCTCATTCTGCAGGAACCCTGACTTCCCATCATGGTTAGCTGTATCCAAACTCCAGTCCCCACATAGGTAAGAAAGTCTGGCCTCTCTAAAACGGGAGACGCATTGCACAGGCGCTGTTACACAGCAGATCCAAATGCTACTTCAGGCACCGTTCCAGGTGCGTTTATCTTGCATGCAGTCAGACACGCAGGTAGCTTTATCTACTTGAGTAAACCCACTAAAGATCACAGCCGCACCTCTCAAGGATATTACTTGCTGGTGGTATTAAACCCTGTTTGTTCCTCTCTGACCATAAATTACTCTGAGAGTTTGCAGATGTTCACAGCTGATTCGTGGTAATGGCAGCTTTCCCTAAAACGTACAGGCTCCCTACAGTGCCTCTGCAAGCTCATACACAGTGACTCAGGCGGCCGTCTAACCAGGGAAATGCCCCTCTCTTCAGTTTTTAGAGCAGTACACTTTTGCAGTGTGTAAAATTGGGGCAGGCTGAAAATACTTGCTCAAACATTACTTGGATTAAGCTCTCCAACTGCAAGCCTGCACAGCCAAGAAATCCTATTACTTGAAGTATCAACCAATACCTAAGACTAAGAACACAGAGGGAAAAAAAAAAAATCAGTGCCTGCACCTAGGAAGTATAACAGGTAGAAGAGCTACAGCTTAAGAGACAAACTTAAGACAAATATGAGTTAGGAAGGGAAGGGTCAGATAAATGCAGCCAGAAAATATTGCAGAATATAAAATTAATCACAATAGCAGTGTATTTCCGTCAAAACTGAAACTTCGAGACACCAGAAGCAGAGTTTCACGTATTACCCAGCCACAAAGACTTGGCCCTTGCCACAGAACCAAGTATCACAATTTCAAAGGAGCCCCAGTCAGCTTGGAATTTAATCAATAAAAAGTTAAAACTAGTTTCAGAACCTTCATCTTCCTTGGATGGGCACACAGGCAGCCTCTCTGCCAGGTTTTATATATTTACTGTTAAACTATCTTATTTTCTATGATACTTGCATCCCATAGCATGATTGAAAGATAAAAAAAGTGAAAACTCACTGCAGTATTGCAGAACAAAATACTGCCAAATGCACAAAACCAACAATTGAGATGCATGTATTTTCTAGCCATTACTTAGTTAATACAGTTCTTAAAATTGTTCACTATAAAAATACAAAAATAAAGAGGAGAACCAACAGAACTCTGATTTAAAGTTGAGTACCCCTTCAAGCTTCCATTAAGCATCAGAAGATAGTTCAACACAAGGCAAACCTGTAAAACACAGCCAGTCCAACACTGTTCCCCATTTAGACTAACAGTGCTTCCAAGAAGAGCGAGGTGACAACATTCATTTCACAGAAGCGTTAAGTCTAAAATGTAAATTATTGATCAGTTTACCAGAACTCCAGAATGTAGCTGCATTTCCTTTTTCTTACATTTCTCTGATGCTGTCGACACTTACCCAAGTGTCAGAATTGCCGTCTGTTTCCACACGCTTGCCAGAAACCTCCAGCTCCATTCTCTCTCTTCAGTGTAGCTGTCCACTGAAAGTAGGATTTGTGGCAAACTGAAATGTAGGGACAGTGCTGTGTGTCACGTAGTTCATGCTTTGTTCTGCCAGACCTCCAGTTTGGCGTTTTCTTGGAGCAGCTGCAGAGTTCCCAGTCTGCAGCTCCGAGTTCACCAAAAGCAGTGACTTGCTTGAATGGTGAATTCTTGTGAAAGAATTGGCCAGACTTTAGCTCAGCTTGCCCAGAGTGTGCATGCTGCACCAGAAGCAAGGTGATAGCACAGCAACGTAGGAATGCGAAGTTCTCACCATTTTTCCTTTCATTAGCAATGTCAACTTACCTGAATTCTTACAGCCTTTGCCTCAAATATGCTACAGCTTTTATTTATTTTTAGAAGCTAACGTACCATCTATCCAACTGTACAAATGCTTACTCTGGATTACCCACGAGTACTGACAAGATGTGAAAACGAAGTTAGATCTTCTTGCTTAGTCACAAGACCTTGCAGATGGCCCCCAGAAGAGCAAAAGTTACTTATATAGAAAAGACCAAAGACAGAAAAGAAGATGAGGCAAGAAAACAAATCTTCAGGGTTGTTGCCATCCGTTGTGATTTACTCCCTGTGGTTCAGGACTCCCTAGCTCATGCTGCAACTTCCCCTCATCTGCACTGCCTGTGGGCATGTCCTTACAACATCCCTGCTTAGCTGGCAGCATCCCCTGCATTTACAGTATTTTTTTCATTTCTCAGCTCATCACTTCTCCCTTTAAAAATTTGGCAGGTTTGCAGGTTTTGTTCTGGGATCTCCCCACGTCTCATCTGCAGAAACAAAGGCGCATGATGAGGAATACGGCATTGGGAGCTTCTTCCTGGAAGAGCAGCTCTTTGAGACAAGGGCAGAATCTGAGCAAGGTGATCCAGCCAATTCCATCCATGGAGGAGATGAGGAGGATGAAGATGAAATGCATAAACAAATTTCATTTCCATATGCTACTGAGTTGCTCTGAGCTTTGGGAAATAACCACAAAAAGGAGAGAGGGAGAACACATTCATCCTAGAAAGGAAGGATACAGTTGGAGAACTCACGCTTGGTGATTTCATGTGGTTGCTGGTGGACAAACAGGGATTTTTGAAAAACCGTTTCCTGTATCACTGATGTTGCCTGATTAGAGCAACAGAAGGAAGCCATAGGGGCTGTTCAAGTGAAGAGGATTCTCATGCTGGGGAAGTGAATGTTGCTTATTTCCAAAGCAAGTACAGGCAACAGCCTGTCCCACCAGGATGCCTTGTTTTTCCAAGGATACTACCTCTAGAGAACAGAGAATCTGGTTTGGCCCTTTTCATTGTCAAGTCCTCTGTGCTGAGCACTACAGGGAGGAGAAGCCATTATTAATACTCTGCTTTTACTAAGTACCCTACGTGTCAACAATTTCAATAATGCCGTTAGTGTGCCGATAAACTATTTTTATTGTTTGTGAGACTTTTCAGTGCTAAAGATCAATAGAGAGTTAACACAGTTGAACGAGGTTTGTTTGCTCTTCTGGCTAGGCTTGCTGTCTGTTGGCTTCATTTTGCCTCTCCACATTTGTTTTAAGCTCTTACTCCTGCCTGACTTTTCACCCTCCGCTTGTATTGTTCTGTTCTTGGTCTCTGCTCCAGTTATACTGCACTTTGTTCTCTCCAGGTCTTTGTTTCTTCACATACTCTTCTTCCCTCTTCTGCAGGTCCCTCTCTGCTGAACCTTTCCTCAGTCCTCTGCTTCACCACCTCTGACAACTGCAGATGATTTAGGAGAGGATTTCCGTCCCCACATGTTTTTTTTACTATTGCTTTCAATTTCACTGTCACCTTACCTCAGACGGGTACTGCCCTCCCTTCCAGGCCTCTCAGCAGCCCAGAGAAGGCAACAAAGGCTGAGGCTGTTTCAGCTGCTTGGAGGAACTGCTGTCAGCAGAGCCGGAGTGATGCTGTCACCATGTAACTGGGAATACAGATAACCCACATACAGCTCCACTGTCCTCGGAGTACTCAGTAGTTTGCTCATTCAATAAAAAGTGGAAAGTAATTCCGGCAAAACGAGGGAGGGATACCTGGCTCCTGCCTCCCCTTCTTTGGCCCTCTTTGGGACTTAGCGGGGGGGGAGGAGGAGGGGAAAAAAAAGAACAGGAAGAGAAATTTAGAGAGTCAAGTGTCTTTCAGCTTATGTACTACACAGTCCTAGGCTAGGGAATAGATCATGTCCCCTCAGGTCATCCACCTGCAGAGGTCATTTCCTTCTTTTGTTCTTTAGACTATCCCTATATTCTTCTATCCTCACCTTCCTGTTTTCCTTTACTGTCTCCAGACTGCAGAAAACAAAAGACCATTAATTCTGTCACTGTCTGATCTTACAAACCCACCAGTGTGGGTGGTGGGAAGCAGTTAGCTCTCCAGAAGGGCATTTCAGACCAGGATATATTTGTTTTAAAAGGGATATCTTTTCTTTGTAACATGCACCATGACTTCAGCAGTGCATGCACTATCGTGGTTTCTCATTGTCCATCACTGGACAAGGGAGAAAATCTGTTACCTCTAACAGTGCTAAGAAGTGCTGCCGTACCACATTCCAAGAACTCCGTTGTAAAACGGGACTCGGAGTTATGCTTGAAACCTTATTTATATGGTCCTTCCTCCTTTATATTGCTTCAACTTTGCTTCATTTTAAAAGGAACTCTTCCATTTTACAGTAAAGAGACACTTAACACCCTTTTGTGCCACAAATTTATAAATACATATGCAGAATCTATAGCATGTTTAGCAGAGAGAAGCCCTGTCAAGCAGGTGATCCAAAATACACTCACTGGTAAGTCCACAACATTCAAAAATAGAACAAGAGAGTTCTCTTCAGGAAGGCTGCTAGCAGCAAGAGTCACCTCTAAGAGAGGCTGCTACTGCCAAATTCAGAGTTAAATTGCCACCCACACTCTGGAAGGCAGGCTTGGCTTGGGGGGTTCTGTCACTAGCAACAGGCTGGAAGCGTGAGCTGTTGTGAAAACGGAGGGAAGCCTCATTATCTTTGATGGTTTGGGAGAAGGATGGAAACCTCTCTGACAATTATCTCGGCAGACTGAAGATTTATTTTACCTTTGCCTGTGTTGCCATCATGAAAATGAAGTACCCAAGATTACTACAGATTAGTCAAAAAAGCATAATTGAAGAGATGTCTTAAATGTTTTTTGCATGTTTTAAAGCAGACAAGTTTTTTCAGTGTACTTTGTAGCTAGCTAAGAACTCCCATCCATGTGATTTGAGGCCAAGGGGGAAAATCAGATTTATCCTAGCTTAAACCCACGGTTTTTCTGAATTTCCTCTCTTTACTAAGGGAGTGATGATTATCTTTCCGTAAGTACATAATATGTACTTATATACAATAGCCCAGATAATACATTAAGATAATATTTTACCTATGCAATATGTTAAATGGGAAAGCCCCCCAAAAATAGACAATTACATTTTTGAGACACTGTCCCTTTTCCTAAGTTATTTAGAACAATACTGAGTATACCTACTCCCACAAGGAAAAAAACCCCCAAAAAAACCCCAAAACCCCAACACCAACCAATCTCTGTTTTACATAGTTATGAAGGTCACCATTTGCCAGGGATGGGTAAATACTATCCGAAGTAGAGCAGGAAACTACTAAATACATCCAAGACAGAAATGCAGCAACGTACAAGACAGATGACAACTACTTTAGTGGATAGCTGATACTGACCTTAAAAATCCCCCCAAGCCTGTTCCGACATTGGAGGCATTTGATAAGCAAAACCGACTGCTGTCATTTGAGCCCTTTGCCAACAGTGAGTTTACTTGCACAGTGCTCCTGTGATATATGGAGATTACTTAGGTTTACTGAAACACAACTGTTAAGTACTGTCCAGTGTTCAGCCAGAAAATCTGGGAACAGAGTCTAGATGTTAATCCATTAACCGTTATAAAAGCCTTTCTTCCTTAACGAAGGATAAGGTTTCGTCGTCTTTAAAAAAAAAGTTAGAATTTCATATTTATTTGGTATTCACGGTACAGCATACTTTATATACTATCTTGTACTTTCAAGATTTTTAAAAAATAAAAGTACTTTTCAACGATGTGGATCTCCTCCCTTATGCATTTACTCTTTTCAGAACAGTAGGACATACGACAAGGAGCAGCCAAGCAAATTGGGTGTGTTTATGTCCTGAGGTTTTCTCCCTTGTTGCAGATTTAAAAAATGGTAACACTGCATTAGCTGTGGTTGCTCCAAAACAGAGTGTCCCCTCTACCTCGAACGCATCTCCCTGAAGGAACTTGCCATTCCCATTCTCCACTCGTGACAGATCCAAACCACCACAAAGCCAAATTCGTAAGGTGACAAGCGAGGTCTGGCAGTTACACACATGCAAACAACAAAACAAAACTAAGATCTCTCCCTGTTCATGGGTTTTGTATGCGTACAAATTAAGCATTTGAAATAGTAAAAATTTAACTGTCTGACACCTGAGATAAAAATAAATTCCAGACAAATGTGCCACTGCATAGGGCAGGTGCAATAGCACAAATATAATTAGAAATAGAAATTGGAAGTATTTCCATACAAGCTGACATGACCTGCGCTTAGCAGCCTCTATCTCAAAACTGCTAGGTGACAAACATAATCCAATTTTGACGTTCACTCGTCATGTCCTGCACACTTCCGTATCAACCTGTTTATGATGCACGTTGGTGTGCATCCCTTACATCCTCCTCGCCCCACACAAGGAAATTTGTGCCTACAGTCAGATTTTATCATGAAACAGATTTTAATGCTGCGCAAGAGTAGTTCCCAGGCTCTAGGTTCACTGTCCTCCAGGCAGTGAACCTAGCAAAAGGTAATTACCATCGAATTATTTTCAATTCAAGTGATTATGTTCACTGCTGGCACCATAATATGAGCACATGTAATAAAAGTTCAGATTGATGCTATTAAATACATTATGGATATTTTATATTTCTTACCACAGTTTTTACAGTTTCACAAATATCAAAACCCAGGTGCACATGTCTATGTTGCAACACAGAATGACTATACAATTCCAAAAAGAGCAGGCATTTCAAATACACAATTCTGAAGTGTAAACACGGTGTACAAGCTCTTCACCTCGCAATAAATCCAGGTGCTATGCAGTAGCAGCTGAGGTAACACCATACAGCATGAACTCAACAAATGGTTGGTTTGCCTCAAGATGATTTTTAGCATCCTTCTGTCCTGTCACCTGTTCAGTCTTTAGTTCTCCCTCAAGTTATACAAACATAAATACATTTCTGATTTGAAAGGACACTTAGACAAGTCATGAGGATTTACGTGAGTACAGTACATTTAAGTTCAAGTGCAAAAAAAGTAACTAGTGGCTAGTCATCAATGTTTCTTTTTATTGTCTATGGTGTTGGTCCCAGGCACCCCCAGAACATGGGTTGTTCTAAAAGCACGGCTAAAGCACAGCTACGGGACACCCCTTCAGTCAAGCTAACGGGACGTCAAAGCGGGTAAAACTGCGCACCCCCTTTTCTGCTTAGCTGCTGACATCTTCCTCTCCCCCAACCCTGTGCTCCTGTTAATCCTGCCCCTGGATCTCCGTACAGTCCCACGGCACGCACCTTCCCCACGGAAGGCCTGGCACATCACATACGTCCGATTTCAAGGAGGGCTGAGCGACCCTCACTCAGTCCCGTAGAAGCTGAGCGCTCAAACTCTCCCAGGAACAAGCTGTTAATGTAAGCAAATGGGCCAAAACACTGTCCTGACTAAACCCCCAGACTCCTCCTTGGGCCCAAGGCTTTCCCTCCAGCAGCAATTTTCACTATGTACCAGCAAGTGAGCTGGCTGCAGTTAATATTGGAAAGCATAATAAAACATAACCCAAAGTCTTCCAGTGTCTTGACACTGGGCAAAGTAATTTCCTAAACATACCGCAATTTAGTTACGTTTGCTTCCTCCTGAGAATCTCTCACTCCACTTGATTTCTGCATCAACAACTTTGCCCGTATAATCCTAATCATTAAGATTTTTAGGTGATTCCTCCCTACCCCCCACCTTCCCTAGGCACTTAAAGCTTACCGTTTTCTTAATAAATAACCACAGTAACTACACTGCATTAAATAAAACGTTGTGTAGATGATGAAATAAAAACCCCAAAAGACAGCGTGTCCACTGAAAACCTTGGTCAATCTCAGGTTGTGCACTCTTGTCTCAATACAACATCAAACCTAAAATTACCCCCGCGCACACAACCTATGCCCAACGGAAGGGCTGCAAGCGCAGAGGTTAACTTCTTCAGAAGCCTTCCTCCAGCTTGTTTGTTTCACTAAAACGCCAGTTGAAAATCTTTGCTTTGCAGAACTAAACCTTTATGTCAGACAACATAACATTAGCTTCAAAAACATATTCTTTGAATACGTGTGTGTTTTACTTAATCCATCACCATAATATGAAGATACGCTTGCTAAAGCTACTCTGTTTCTGAGAAATCTTTACAGAGACAGTTTCATGCTGTTCCTATATTTATTGGATCTCATATTTTCTAATAGACTATGTAGGGAAACTCAGTTTCTCTCCTAAAAAGTCTTTTCATTTTGTCTTGGGAACAAATTCAAAGAAGTAAATTACCCAATCAAGTTAGACCCTCTGTGCCTCAACAAGTGAAGAGCAAACTCCCTTTTTCTACAGATTGCAAAGAAATCTCATAGCACTTGACTCAGCTTCAGCAAAGCAGCCAAGAATTCTTCCTCCTGTTAGATCCAGCCACAATCACTTCCCTCAAGAATTCCGAACTTTGGCTTCCCTGCTCATGTTGCTCTGTGTAGTCATATGAATATTCTTTATATAGTTAAAAGCTTGCACTGCATCACATTATGATCGTTAAGATGAAGGAAGTCCTACTTTTGAGCTCCTACTCCAGCATTTCCCAGGTGAGAAGCAGAATTCCATGCACTGGATTTGATAAGATGAGCGCATCTCAGGGCCCTGCAGCAGCAGGCTGAGCATCACGATCCGACACAACACGGTCGCCATCTACTTGGGAATCTGATGTTGCTGTAGGTGTTGGTGCTGAACAATTTCTGGGCTGCCCAGAATCTGTCGGATTTTGGGGTTGTCTTGCTGAGCTGGCTGATGAAGCACTGCAGTTCTCATTGATTTTCTAAAGAGAGGGGAAAGGATTGCGTGCAGAAAGTAAGTATAAACGCTCATGACACTACCCCCAGTGCTATACCCCCAGATGCATTCAGGCACTTCTGGAAATTCACAAAGCGCTTACTTTGAATGCCCGCAACGTAACAAATCAAACGTAAAGAAGCAAAGCAAAAGTAGTACATTGAAATCCAGATGACACTAATAGCAAGCAGACAGTAGCTTACCTTCCATCTCTTTTCCTAACTGCACTTTCCCAAGAAGCATGCAAAAAACAAACTTGTTGTGTTTCAAGGGGAAAAAAAAACAATTAACTGGACTTCAAAGTGTTCAGACAAGATCATTATTTTGACCAAACAATTCTGTAAAATTTTTTCATGCTCCTTAAATATAGCTTTCCTCAACAGTTCCCTCCCTCCCCAAGATACTGCTCAGACAAGAAGAACTACTTTTATACCAGTACTGTATTTTTACAGGAAGGAAAGAATACTGAAGAGATTATATGCCACAGAGATGCCAACAGGCACAAAAGCCTTTCCAGCCTCTTCACAATTCTCCGTGAAGGGGCTGGGTGGTGTCCAGCAATGTTGGACAAGCCTCTCAGACACCACACAACTGCAAAACATTCTTTTCTTGCCATGTTCATTGCGTAAGTTCTGTGCAACTGCTTTTTTGTGATTTCTCTTCTTAAAAGGGGACAGCTTATACTAACCAAGACCCTGAGGACATTTACCAATGGGAAACAGAGCGGTTTGTCTGGACAAATTACTTTGATGTCAGAGACCCGCTGATATCTTCAGTGTCACTATAAAAACCACGTTCTTTGACTCAGGGAAGTTCAAAAACAAACAAACAAACAAAAATCCAACCAACCTAAAGCAGACATGCCTGTAAATATATTTTCAAGAATAAAGACAAATAAGAAAGGCAGGAGATCACTGACCAGGTTAAATTCCTACACACTCTGCTCCGCTGATTCACACTCATATCCCAAATTACCCATTTCTAAAGACAGCAGTTGTGGAAAAAGCATTTCTGTGTTTACGCCTACCGGGTGCATAAGAAGGAACCTCGCCCACTCCTTCCAGACAGGTAAACACAGTGGTTTTAACATTAACCATGCTGTTCTAAAACTTGTGTTGACAGCATTTCCCTACTTTACGTAAGCAGTATGCTTCAGCTCCATTCCGAAACACACGTCCAAAGCATTCGATGATAGTTCAAGATCCAAGCCCATCCAATCATTGATGAAGCTAACGATATTAAAAAGATATTTTGGGGGGAGACTGGACAGAAGGGAAATGGTGTAAATTAAGACATTTTAAATCACGGAATGGCTCTCATCTGGTGTAACTCTAGATAAAAAACAAATGAACTTTATTTGAACGGAAGGCTCTGTATCCCATCAGTAGTTGCCTGGAACGCCTATTTCTGCAACAATGTAGATGTTTGACAGCATCACCCAAGGAAGCAAAACTAAATAAAAATCATTTTATGCTCTGTTAAGCAGCTGTCCATCTTCATGTTCAGTTATCACCTTGTAAATTTTGCAAAATGCATAACCTGCGGATTCCAACTGATATGAAAACAAATGTAAACTTAAAGGGAATTCAAGTATATCCAAGCCTGTAAAACAGAGTGTCTTTCTATGTCTCTCCCTCTCCTCCCATCTTCAGGAAGGTAATGCTTGCAAAAATAGTTACTCCTGCTGTACTATACATAGAAACCAACTCTATTTCATGCAGATTTCAACTACCGTTTCACAACTCCGAATTTATGACAAGCTGACAGAGAATATCTGCCAGGTACTAACAGATTTACACAGCTATAAAGGTTTTCAAGCATCCACCAAATACATAAGAAGTTCCTGTACATTAGAAGATTACCTGCAAAGGCTGATTCTCGGGAGTTGGATTGGTTTTGGATAGTTTAACCATCTCTTTTATCTGGTAGACAGCATAAGCTAAGGTGACCCAAGGAGAAGAGCTGATGCCCCAGGCAGGCTTGTTCACATCCTCCTGCTCTTCTTGGTGTTTCGTTTTCTTTAGAGGGGGTCTGGGCTCAGTCCGAGGCATGATATCATCCGACTGCTGTTGTACGAGGTCAATAGTCGCTATGGGAACAGGACTGGAAGGCACTGGGATCCTTTCCGCCAGCATTGTCTTTTCTGAAGTTTAAAACAAAATAATCACTGGCAAAAGCCAACAAGCTTAAAAAGATGTGAAGCAGACAATGAACACCAAGTGTTTCTTGCTGTCGTAATATGGTTATCACTGTACTGAAAGCGGAACACTGACACAAACAGCCAGGAGCCAGACACGCCACTATCTCGTTCAGGGAAACACAACGTGGAGGTTGTCCTTACAAGCCAGGCGGTTCTGCCGCTGCAGCCAGGTATTTTAGATGGCTGCATAAAGAGGAGGGGCTAATGAGCATGAAGTGGTCCATTTGTTCCCAGCTAGCTATTAGAAATAGGTGTTTTCATGTTACGTGGAAATTTAGGTCGTTTTCATGTTACACGCAAATTGAAAATAAGTCTTTTAGACCTGTAGCATAATGCCTGCATCTTACAACTCACTCGTACTCATAACTAAACACTGGCTTCCCAGGGCCTACATCATCAGAACAGCCATTTCTGATCTTACAGTTTCTAAACCTACTAATTTGACTTAAAGAAGTTGTTCTACATCTTCACCACTTTTTTATTTAAGAAACAAACCAACCCTCCATAGTTGCTGAGATGAAGTTATGCAATTAGTGAGGAAAGAACAAGGTTAGGGACACACGGGAGGAGACAAAATATCTGTCGCCGAGTTTCAGGTAAAGGAAGAAATCCTCCCAACAGATCTTTACATCTAAAGTTTTCTGATAATCTGAAATAGTTTTCACAACTGGCTTGAAATGTCACCCATAAATGAGTGTCATGACCCAACACAATGTGCCTTACAATCTTTAAGAGCCAGAGTATTCGTATACAAAAAGTAACTAAAGAGATTGTTAGAAACCGTTGGATATTTTAAGTAATAGCTGTATGTTCTCTTCGAGTCTGTAAATAACACATTCTGTAAATTTTGAGAAAATATTTTTTCTGAGTAGAAATATTTTACCGATTAAAAATATCTTTTTTTCAAAATTATAAAATCATATTTTGTTTGCAGACTCTTAGATAGTACTGGATATTTTAAGCAATGGCTGGATGTTCTCGAGTAGTGAAGAAATGAAGAGACTAATCCTGCACACACTTGACCACACGCTTAGTTTTACTCATCCAACTGGTCTTGTTGAAAGCAACCTAATTACTGCCATGCTTAAAATTAAGATACACACTCCTAAGATGGATAGTGTGTATTAAATGAAAACCAAAGACTGAAACAAACTCAATAGAATAAGGCCACTAAGAACAAACTATTCTTTTGTAGCTTCACATGTAATTAACCGAAAGTTGATGGGAAACTGAAACAGCAAATATCCTTTTCACCTTTCCGTTTCTGCCATTGAACAGAGGTGAAGAAAATTCTAGCAAAATAAATATTTGAACACTTCAGTACAGGCAACATGATAACTAGTCAAGGACAATCTATCTAATGTTCCAGCTAAAGAAAACTAACTTTCATTTCATACTCAAAGTTCGTATTGGAAAGTAACATTTGGGTAAAAAGCAGATCAAAAATTCAGGGCTTCTCAGAATTTGCCACAGTTTTATTGTCTTTGTAAGAATTAGATTTATGCTAAATCCTTAACTTTGCACTAAGTATTTAATTTCTGGTTAGCCTTTATATTAATAAAGGCAGAGATGAAAAAGTTCAAGTTCCACCTGAGGGGAGATTTCTCGAGCGCCAGAACAGAACTGAGGCATTTATAAAAGTTTCTGTCCTCTGAAACCATCTCTACAATTTCTGGCAGAGGTGGCTTGGACTGGCAGCGTATGAGAGCATGCAGTGGTCAAGGTGACCTTAAAGAACTGATGCAACTGAAATGACTCACTACAGATGTTAAGCCTAACCTAAAGGATTCCCAGAACTGAGAGGACATACAGGTAGTAAAATATGTTACACTTTCCTCCTGTCAACCTCCCAGAACTCAATGCTGCCCTTCTTACAGCAGTGGCACACCACTTCCATGTCTATCATTGCTCGGGAAAAAACTTCTCACTTGAAAACAAACTGTTTTGTCAAAATCTGAGTAAAGACACCAAACACACAACATGAAAGCTGCAGGGAGCAGCTTCAGAGGTACCTTTTTTCACTAGCTCTAATTTTGTAGTGTCTCAGTGACACGAATGTTTACCTTCTTCTTCATCAGGAACCAACAACCACTGGATCAGTGCAAATAGAAGAAGAATCACTAAGCAAGCCATCCCTATTCCTCTGAATGTGGCAGCAGGACCTGTAATGAGATTTTTCATTTTTTTTTTAAATTGAGAATCTACTTACTTAATAAAATAATACAAGATGAGCCAGCATTATGCGCTCCTTGGGCACGTATTGTCCCATGTAGACTCTTATTAGCTTGTTTTATTACATTTTCCTCCCCAAACACTTCTTCTACAGGCTTTGCAAAGGATTTTTAACCAAGTAATTAGATTTTCATTTGTTCATTGAGAGGCTGCATAGCATCAACCTATTCTCTCACAAAGGATTCATTCATCTTAAGAATCAGGTTGGACATTTGCTCACGCAATACTAAAAATACCTGGGTATAACATATTTAATCAGTCTGTAACACTGACAGGACAAAGCCATAAGCAACCTGGGCCCAATTCAGCGCTAACCTTGCTTTGATCAGGGGCCTGGACTGGAGATCTCCTGAGGTCCCTCCCAGCCTGAGCAGTGCTATGATTCCATGATTTATACAAAGTTTATTACTCTCTAAAACATAACAATACCTTAAGCATAAATAAGTTTAAAGCTAGTAGTTCAGTAAAACCAGAACTTCAATAAATAAAATTCTTCAATACAATTTTTGCTTACCGAAGTAATTGACCAAAACCCCTCCAACCATAGCCCCGCATCCTCTGCCCAGACCCAAGTGGAGACCTTGCAGGATTCCCTGGGCTGACGTTCTCAGCTCCGGAGGCACTGCCGCGCTCAGGTACGAAATACAAGCCGCCCATATAGCCGCATGTGTGACGCCTAGAGAGACGAGACATTGTGAAGAGTTCAGGGTCACGAGTGTACAACATCCGCACTTACCAGCTGGAGCATGCGATGGAGAAAACAACAAAATCCTTTCACTGACAAATGTCGTGAAGTGCCAATCGGCTTTTGGTAACGTGATACTGGCAACCAAGCCCCGGGGAGACATGATGACTCCTCCTGCAGAGTCTCTCAATAGCTCCTTCTCCCTCCAAGATGACCTCGCTTCTCTTCTCGAGACACAGTCCCTAGGAGACTAAATAAAGCACCTTAAAAGTCTCTCTGCCAGATTCCTCGTCCCTTCGAGAGTGACCCAGGGCCCCTGCAATACGGTCCTGATTTCATAAGCTGCAGGCAATTAAAGCATTGACGCCTCTCAGCAGTCTCCTTACTGCCACAATGAAGGCAGTGCAAAGGTCATAAAAGCCAAACGGTATCGGAGACACCCCTGTCATTTCAGAGGCAAGAATTAATCCCCTCCTGCCCTTCTCACTCCCCCCAAACAAACTCCTTCTGAACTCAACACCAACACGCTCCGCATTTAGCGCGGAACCGTCTGGATGGGAAAAGCACGCAAGCTCCTCAGGGTAGGGCAAAGATGCTGGCTTTCACGCCTGCTGCTCGGAGGCGGTCAGCACGCCCTTCCTCCCGCTACGACGGCACCCTGCGCAGGCGCCGCCGCCGCGCGTTTCACCCGCTCCCGAGGTC